>NW_015505184.1:4977801-5048004 GCF_001515645.1 Sinocyclocheilus grahami
GCTAGTTTTACTCAAATCAAATGCTAAAATGCTCATGAAATGACTCTCAGAGCAGTTCTGGAGATGTTGTTCATGTGTTTACGTCCTCATTTAGTGAGACGAAAGACACTGAAATCACCGCGAGTGTCAGGCGTGTGTAGTAAATGAAACCGCGCGTCGGCCCCATTCATTAACAGAGACACGCAGAACATACAGGATTCATATTTAAATCGACTTTTGCGGCTTAATATTTACAGATACTAGTCCATATCATGATTTGATTTAAGTGTAATGACCTACTTTTGATTAATTCATTTAACATTCCGCATTAAACTGTGAATTCTATTTTTATGTCTGGATAAAGACTACACTGCGTAATTTTCCCACTATTCATGCGGCCACTTGCCTGTTGTGAACATAAAATATCTTACATACCACCACCGGTGAACGAGCCAGTGTAATGCAAATATATCTGAAAGGTCTTGCGAGGATATCGTCATATCTTGTGCCACGAGATCTCGTCACACCCCTAGTATTCAAACATTAAGGCCCAATCCCAATTCTACCCCTTAGCCCTTCCCCTTTTCCCTACCCCTCTGTTTCACGCGTTCACGTGAAGAGGTAGGGGTGTCTCGATTCTCTTTTGGTTGGACGGGTAGGGGTAGGGGAAGGGCCAATCGTGAGTTCATATTTACGGTCATGTTACTCAAAGAAATGTTTGCAACAAATATTGTAATTGCTAATATTTGCTAACTAACGTCATATAGACTGCACGATAGTGCCACAACATATTTTCATGTCTGATCAGGGCGATAACCCCCATAGACATTGAGGGGGGCTACTCCCCCCAATAATTAGAAATCGCTAAACCCTTTTCTCAAATATTGCCAATTCGAGAGAGAGAGAGAGAGAGAGAGAGAGAGAGAGAGAGATGAAAGTTGCGTGTATGCGCGTCTGTGCGTTTATCTTTTTAGAGTGAGTTTACTTAAAAAAACAGCGATTTTATCCTCTCGTTGCTGGAAAACAATGTAGAGATTCAGTATTTAAACTGTTATTAATAAAAGTCGTGGGGCAGCGTTGACAAGTTTCTTTTCTCCTGGATGTGTGAGCTGCGTGATCTCCGATAAATATATATATGTGTGTGTGTTTGTGTGTGTGTGTGTGTCAGTAAGCAGCACATTAATATAGAACGGTAATTAAAGGCTCTAATGCACACTAGCACACCAGTATAGGTGTGTGTATTGTAGGAGCTAGACGACGTATGATGACGTGTGACGGCATAGTAGTGGTGTCCCAATTCTTTGGGGAATATTTTCACCCCTACCCCTTGACACTCTGTTTCAAGGGACAAGGGGAAGGAGTAGGCGGAGGGGTAGGGGAAGGGGAAGGGGTATAAAATTGAATTGGGATTGGGCCTACGTCTGAGAAAGGCATTGATAACTGCAGCTGTCAGATTTCAGATGAGAGCTCCAGAAAAAAACCTCTCTGTGGTCAATAAGAATCCTAAAACTTTACCAAAAACACTCCACTGCTGTCCAAATAAGGCCCTCCATCTCAAATTACTGTTCACTTACACAAACATGCAGAAACTCTCATGTTTATTTGTATTGGTAGTACTTCTTATCCGAGAAGAAGAATAGCCCTAAATGCATGTTGGTCAAATCACATGTGAAACTAAAGCCCTTTTTTTATAAAAACACTTTGTACACTAAACTAAGCTCAGTGAAGCACTATGCCCACTTTCTGATCTACAGTCCTCAGCCAGAGGTCATACAGCGAAAAGTTATGCTTTAGAAAGTCTATGATGTCTAACGGATCAATTGCTGAAACACTGTTGGATCAGTTCTATTCTCCAAAAGCTACAGAATCCCAAAATCTAATGAATAAATGATAATGAGATTAAATACCTGACAACGAGACTGAGAGTGAATGTGGGAATAGAGGATAATGAGATCATAACCTCAAAGGTAAATCATGTCTTAGGGCTACAAACATTTAGATTTAATCCAAATCTATCCTTTTTATAAAACTGAAAGAACAGCACAATACACACCCTACTGTTCAAAAATGTAGGGTCTGTAGATTTTTTGATGAAAGCCTCTTATAATTAAAAGGTTGTATGCATTTGATCATAAATACAGTAAAACAGCAATATTGTAGAATGTTATTACAATATAAAATAACTATTGTTCAATTTTAATTCATTTTAAAATGTAATTTATTCCTGTGTTGGCAAATCCAAATTTTCAGTAGCCATTTCTCCAGTCTTCAGTGTCATTCTAATATGCTAATTTCCTGTTATTATCATTGTTGAAAATACTGGTGCTGCTTAATATTTTTGTGGAAGCAGTGATATATTTTCCAGGATTCTTTGATTAATAGAAAGTTCAAAAGAACAGCATTTATTTGAAATCTTTTGTAACAATAAATGTCTTTTGATCAATTTAAAGCACCTTGCTTTTAAAAAAATATCCTGACCCTAAAGTTTTGAACGATCTATGAAGGTGAACTTTGAGTTCTGATCCTGGTCACAGTCGTGTTTGATTCTCATCTGATGGCTCTATATCTCAGGTGATAGGCATGTCAGCTCAGCAGCAGTCAAGCCAATGCTGGTCAACACTGTGGTGTTTGCTCTTGAAAAGGGATTAGCAGAAAGAGGTGAGACATCGACTGAGAAAGAGAGAGTAAACAGATAAAGGAGAGAGAGGGGAGAGAAAAATGAAGATGGAAGCAAAGGAGCAAAAGCCGTGGTGCTGTCAGTATTTTACATCCAATGAAAAGTGGCCTTTAGGTTTTTGATCAGCTAATTTTCATATTCCAGACCAGCTCAAGTGGTGAACTGATCTTTATTTAACTATTCAAGAGATTCCTCGTCCATCTATGTGGTCTGACAGACCATTTAGCATCGTGGCACAGAGGTGCATCAAATGAGGCATGGTTGAAAGATTTTCCAGACCAACATTTAGTCTCTCACTGGCAATCAAGTTCTTTTTTGCCCTCAGTCTGAGTCAGACTCCATTTCTTTAATCTAGCTACAAAAGACACAGAAATAGGTTTGTGGAAAGTTTTGTGAAAGGACTGAAGGATAGGATGACAGAAGTTAAAAGCCACTTGACCAAGACCAACTACTGCAAATGGGCCATTAACAATTCTTTGAATTTTTAATGAACTTTCCATGTCTTCAGGAAAAGAAAGGTCAGGAACAAGTGACTTTGTCTGAAGGTTGCACACATTTTATGGATGCTCAGCTCAGCTTGAGCACAAGGTGATTTTTTTTAGAACGATGTCACTGGATTCGGTTGTAAGGCCTCCTAAAGAAAACATCTATAGGCTATATTTTGATACTGATTCACTCACTTATTTCCACTTGCTACATGGAGCAGAGGCAACTCAGCCTATTCAAAACAGGTTAGGGAATAATGAGAGGGAGAGAAAGCAGATTTAAAAAAAAGTGAACAAATGAGACAACACTGCAAAGCAGATTTAACGTGACAAAAAAAAGTGTTAAATTGGAACTATACTCATTGTTAACTGACAGCACTACTAAATAAGCCAGATATTTAATAAATGAAGGGTCAGGGCATATGAAAAACACACAAATTCAGCGTGGACCTGCTCATTAGCCACATAAAAGAAACAGACAACAGGCTAAGGAAGTATTAAATACTCCATCCGCCAGGAACAATATAAAAAACAAGGGTAGATTTTCTTTGGCAGGTTGAAAACGAGAAACAATGAGTCATGCCTTTTCTTATCCAGCACTTCCTGATATTTTTAGAAGAGCTGGACCTTATAAGGTTGAGAAGACTTATTTTCCTTTCTCCACCAAGCACAGCCTTAATAAATACTCGCTCTCTCTGGGGTCGTGTCAACACAGGCCTTACTTTAGTTTGTGTCAGTGCAGAAAGACTGTTTGACACTTCAAAGCCACTTTGTTCGGCAATCCAAATGTCTGCTAAAATAACAAAGACGCCAAATATCAGTTAGGTCAAGTTACAAACCGCAGTTACAATAAACACTGTCCTGAACAGTTCAACTGCACCATCAACTGCTAACTACAGTAGACATAGTTTTCTATGCTTTCACAATGTGGCAATGTGAGAATTACACTCAACTGGAAACCTAGATAGAAAATCTACAAATTATAAATGTGGGAAAATGACAATGAAATATTCACAGTAGTTCATGTGGACAACATAGGGCTCAAATATAGTAGTCAACATTTGAAGTGGATCAAAAAGAGTTAATGAAAGTTGTCCTAAGACAAGAACGCATTTTGGTTTTAGGGTTAGGACAACTTTGATGAGAGGTTTTGATCCACTTTAAATGTTGACTAGTGTAGATTTGCGATAGATAGATAGATAGATAGATAGATAGACAGATAGACAGATAGACAGATAGACAGATAGACAGATAGACAGATAGACAGATAGATAGATAGATAGATAGATAGATAGATAGATAGATAGATAGATAGATAGATAGATAGATAGATTCACAGATTCACTATAACCCATTCTTTCAGGTCACTGGTCCCATAAAAGAAATGGAGGTACTTTAGACTTCAATAAGAGAATGTTTATAGATTCACATGAACACTATAACCCATTCTTTCAGGTCACTGGTCCCATAAAAGAAATGGAGGTACTTTAGACTTCAATAAGAGAATGTTTTCACATCAGCAGATGTTACAGCTCAGTGCTTATACTTGCACCTAAAGACTTTCCCTCACAGACTTCTCCTGATTTTATGAGACGGAGAGGTGCAACAATAAAAGAGATGATGAAATACCACACTACATTAATACACACACATATACAGATGTAAAAACAATAGAGCACAACAGCAACCGCACCTTGGTTTCAGAAGTATTCCCCATTTATTTCATCCTCAGATATTTTTCAATACGATAAAATAATAAAATTAAAATAAATAAAATGTGGCAAAAATAACTTTCTGATTTCTTGCCATCTATCTACCACCCCTTGAATAAAGAAAATAAATAAAAAAAATTAAATTAAATTAAATAATCACTATTCATTGTGAATGCTGTAATTACTTATAATATAAATATTATGTATAAAACACTGTTGAATTTGTCACTTTTAAGTATAAAAAACCCTACTTTTAGTGTTGATGAGTAACTTGTTTAAAAGTAAACTGACTGAATTACATCATTTGCAACTCTTGGAAGATGGTTCTTTTTGTGAGCAGTTTTGCTGCAATTCCAGTTTCCACGGTAACATTGATGGATCTCTCTTTAGCATTACTGGTAGAGTAATTCTATTCTGGCAATTCAACAATTAAACTTTTTAAAGTGGAAATTGCATAGACTTGTGGCTTCTGCAAAATGTAAAAACCTGTATAGTAGTCAAAAAAAACAAAACATTCTTTATGCAGAAAATCAATGGATTTTTTTTTTTTTTACTTCTGAAACCCAATGGCTGCGTTCTAACACAGAGTCACTGGGGAGTGGGGAGGGAAGTGTTGGCCAGACACTTGGTAGGGTGAGTAAGGGGTGGTGTAACTGAGTAAAAGCAAGAGAGAGAGAAGAGAGAGCTATGCAAGTGTGTGTAAGCAGAGAGCAGAAATTCTCTGCATCCTGGATCCCTTCTCCACTCTAAATATTAATCATGTCCGACAGCTGACCTTAATTTGTCTGGATTGCTCCATGGTTGCAGCAAATTTGTAACCCTTAACCTCTTCATTACCTACACACTTCAGCCATTATAAACCTTGCACTTTCCATAAAACATGCCTCTTCAGACACAACACTTTGCCTACACACACAACTCATTGAATTTTTATACAAGAAACCTGGGGGTATTTCCAGCCTTACTCCACACATCTCTTGTGTACTAGTCAGAGGTAGATTACGAACAAGTTGTAATCCTTTACTGTTTCCAAATGACATGACAAAAACTGTAGTCAGTAACGTAATCCATTACATTACACATTTTAGGTAATATAAGACTACTTTTAGATTACTTTTAGATTAACACATTCATCACATTGATTTAAATTGGATAATCTTGTACCATATTGATATAAAAATACAAAACCAATACTTTACTGTCAAGAATGCATTTATGAAACACAAGGTGCACACTATGTTGGCCAGCAAAAATTGTCATTTTTGAGCAAGTGTGTAATGTAGGGTCCATATAACCCGGCTGTCCCCGTCTATCACTAGGGGCCTGATACTAGTTCCACTGGGTCACATGAGAAGCAGGTATCTACATGCTCGCCTCTCGTCTCCTCATCTGGAACTGGATGTTTCGAGTGATGCAGATAAAATCCATGATTCTCCACACTAGCTCTTGGCGAAAAAAAGTGGTCAAATTTACAGGAAGAGCAAAGACAATGCTCTAAAAATGTCTCACAGAGGCTGTTTTATTTATGGCCACATCAGTGTGTGACCGTGAGAGCTATTAGAGATCAATTATCGCTGCTGCTACTGGAATTCTGGGCAGAGCTGGACGGCCATTATTCCACACTGGATTGCTCTGGGAGCTGGGAACCATTCCATTAAGTGTCAAAAACCAGGAGGTTGATATTACCTGAGAGTTATCTTAGCATTCTCGTTCATCTCAGAAGCACTTGCATTGCACTTTTGCTTATAGGTACTCATTTTGGACACAAGAGAGTGCTGTCATTTTGTAGGCCAACCCAAAAGTTTGTAACACTTTGGCTCCCTTGACAAAAAGCCAACAGGATTTTTCCATTGGCTTTTAGATTAATGCAGAAAAAATACTCAGTGACAAAAAATTATTTTTATGTGATCATCAACGGTCATATGTTTCTACACCAGTCACATGACATCCCCATGATTGGTGATGTCATGCTTCCAACAAGTCTTCCAATATTTCTTGAAGAGTTTAAGATACGATTGTTTGCAAGAGTGCAAGTATAAACACAATAAGGCTATAAAAGCAGACGATTTTCCTATAAATCCCATTTAGTAAACGACATTTAATGTCTCTGTAGACCCATTAAGCCTCTTGTTAGCAACAGCTTTTGACAAGACTTGTAAAAGCTTAAAAAAATCATTGGTTTATTTTATGGTTTATTTTATTGCACGTAATAAAACATGAAAATATCCTGAGCTTGTGTTAACCACAGACATTATTTCAGGCATTTAACTAAAAACCCATACAAACAATCTTTGACTTCGGGATGATGGAACTATAAGTTCCAAAATTCTAACTCGGTTCTGGTGTTTAGGACTAATTCCTGCAGAACTGTATTGTTTTTGAGCCAAACACCCAAGCTCAAAATATAATGCCACTAACTACTCTGGAGCAAAAGAAAAAAATGACTTTGTGACAACACTGATGGCACCACAAGTACACAAATAGTCCCAAACCCTTCACATACGATTCTCCTGTGCTGTGACAAAGTCAGCAAAGAGGAAAAGCCCATTTTACACTATTTTAAGAGAGCCCTCAAAAAGGTTTTGAAAGTCCATTTTAAGAGCCCTCAAAAAATAATTTGCCACTGGTAAAACACTTACTGAACGGAACTGATGTATGATTATACATTGCACAATGTAGTTCATCATGATATACTACTTCTGAATTCTGATATAGCTACTTCTGAATGGCTGTCAACAGAAAAATATGCTAACGTGTGTTCCAGTTAGCCCCTGTTGGTTCATCTCTCATTGAATGAATGAATGAATGAATGAAACACAAGGTGCACACTATGTTGGCCAGCAAAAATTTTCATTTTTGAGCAAGTGTGTAATGTAGGGTCCATATAACCCGGCTGTCCCCGTCTATCACTAGGGGCCTGATACTAGTTCCACTGGGTCACATGAGAAGCAGGCATCTACATGCTCGCCTCTCGTCTCCTCATCTGGAACTGGATGTTTCGAGTGATGCAGATAAAATCCATGATTCTCCACACTAGCTCTTGGCGAAAAAAAGTGGTCAAATTTACAGGAAGAGCAAAGACAATGCTCTAAAAATGTCTCACAGAGGCTGTTTTATTTATGGCCACATCAGTGTGTGACCGTGAGAGCTATTAGAGATCAATTATCGCTGCTGCTACTGGAATTCTGGGCAGAGCTGGACGGCCATTATTCCACACTGGATTGCTCTGGGAGCTGGGACCATTTCCTGACAGATCTTAACAGCTTGAGATAGAAACAGGAGAACTGTAAAAATACACATGAAACATCTACAGTACACTGCCATCTTGTTCTGATAAGCCTTATCGCTGCCCAATTGCTCTCAACAGACACACATTGGTATGTCAACAGCATCTATATATAAGAGTCAAACTTTAGTCAACACTTTCCAGTGCTTTCCCAGGCCTGTTATCTGTTTTTATTTAATGAGGTCATCCCGCAATCACAAAAACTGTTTTAACACTGTGAGACTCCACCCTTGTTTTAACCCATCTGAAAACACCATGACAGCAATAGATTGATGAAGAGTAAACAATGCATTCTGACTGACTGCAGTCACATTGATTCACAAGGTCTGAATTAAATAAAAAATAATTAATGAAATATATATACTTATAAATATATTTTATTTATTTGTGTGTATATTATATATCTACACATGCTAGTACAATCATTTAAGTAAATTGCACGGCATTATATGAACAAAGTGTATAAAAATATTGCAAATTTATTTATTTAAAGGGGTCATGAACTGAGAAACTAAAATTCCCTTGAACATATAAGAGGTCATTGTACTATAAAAACATCCTGTAAGTTTCAGAACTCAAAACTTTGTTGTTAGTCTAAAAACAGTTTATATTGAAGCCAGTCTGCCAAAACAACAGATTTTGGAATGCTCTACTCTATGATGTAATAGTGTGGATAAGCACCACCTCCACAGAAGAAGATCAACACCTGCTTTAATATCGCTGCCTGTTTAGCCCCGTCCACCGATTCGCACATATAGGGTTTATGAGAGAAGCGAACGCGCAGGTCTACGCAGAAACCAAATGATAAAGATGGCTCTGAAGACAACAAGACGCTGAGCAATGCTAACAGTCTTTGCATTGCCTTTTTACTGATCCCAATGTTAGGAAAGAGTGAACAATCTTTATTTTTATCGAAGATCCAGACCGTGTCAGTAAGAACTTGGACCTTTGTTCACTTCATTTTACCGTGGATTCGATTACAAGCAACGCACAATTCGACGAGGGTTTTTCTAAAAGACTGAAACTAAAAGACAATGCAGTGCCAACTATATTGGATCTGACAGTAATGTCGCAAAACACAAGTGTGAGTAACTGTTTTCATTATGTGGTCACTATTTGTCTCTTCTTACAGATCGTTTGATATGTACTGAGTATTTATGCGATTTTGACCTAAATCTCATCCATCTTTGAGGAATGTACAGTCAAACATACACAATTAGCCAATCATAACAGTGGGCGTTTACTTCCGAGTCTACAATCCGTCACGCCTATTCAAACAGAGTGTTCTGATGAGGGGGGTTACAAACATGACAGAAAAGAGCTTATTACTTCTAAATTATGTTTTTTGATGTAAAAATCTTGATAACATAAGTGGACCTCAGAGAACAGTGGAAAATAAAAACAAAGGCAGTTTAAATTATTAAATAAATTAAGTATATTAAATTAATTAATTAAATTAAAATATTTTAGGGCCCTGACACTAGTTCAAATTTACTAGGCCCTGATACTATTACATTTTAATTGAATATATCTAATATATAATGTAAATTTGTAAGATCTGGGCCCATATTCACAAAACATTTTATCTTACCACTAAGAGTTCTCCTAAATAGAAGGAATAGAGAGAAGTCTTAAGCTAAGAGTAAGGGGGCGGGGTTGACCTCGTTGCTATGGATGATGTCAGCATGCTTACTAACTATGCCCACAGTGATTGGCTGATAGTCTCTGTCAGAGATTTATCCATAGAAATATTTTAGAGTAAAGGTTTAAAAATAAAAATGTTGCCACATTCAAATAAAGATTTTAAAATGCAGGCTAAGTGTCACTAATTAAACAAGTATATGTTCAGCTAATTGTCTGCCTCTTACATGTATGCTTCTCATGTTTAGTGAATATACATATAAAGCCTTTTAATTAACAGAGTAGAATAATCATGGCTGATAGTAAGACATGCAAACGTAAAAGAAAACCAAACTGGACACAAGCACAGCTGTAACTTCTTGCCCAACTGGTTAATGAAAACAAGAACATAATCAAAGGAACATTTGGAGTTGGGATAACCTTCAAAACCGAAGGTGATACCTATATAAAAGCTCCTTATCGTCAAATATTTCTAAAATGTTTAAGTTCTGAGGCAGATTGCCAGCAACAGCCTTTTAAGGATAGTTTGTGGCTTGGTCTTAGTGACTTAGGAGTCCTCTTCATTACTCCTAACGTTTCACAGATTTAGGAGCTAGTTTTAGTGCTAAAACACTTTTTAAGTGCTAAAATACTTTTAGATAAAAAATTTAGGAGTCCTAAATTTAGGACTGACACACCCGTTATTTTTAAGATTTTCTCCTAAATTGGCGAGTTACGAGCTACTTTTATTCTTAAGATGTTTTGTGAATATGGGCCCCGATCATTTAAAAAAGTAACAACACACTTCTCCTCAAAAAGGCTACTAAACCCAAGTATGAGGAATAGAAATAATGATGCTGGCCTTAGTAAGTTTCCATAATAGACAAAACACAAGTAGCTTGCCCATGTCCTGCTCCAGAAGGAAGGAGGGTCTGGTAGAAGCCAGGAAACACCTGCTGTAAAACACACTAACGGGTCACCCTTGACATCTCATACATCTGCATTATTTTCTCTCCCTAGTCTTGGAGGATCTCTGCAAAGAGTGAATTAGCACTTTTCCACAGATGTCATGTCTCACAGCCATTCATCTTCAGTAGACCGGGCAGTCATTACCTTACTTCTGCCGTCTGATGAATATGCCAGGAGCATACTCCATAATCCAAATATTATTGTGCCAACCAGGAACGCTTAGTCCAGATGCTTCAAATGTGAGTAATGAGTTTAAAGGGACAAGATTCTATCATACGTCTCACGTCTGATCCACAGCTGAGGTTCAGTTAAAGGCGGCGTCTGTTTTGCTAACCTCAGCAATACGATTAGCCCTGACATTTTAATGGCGATCGCCTTAATTTAATCTGCCTGTAACGCAATGGCTGAGAAGCTGGTAGGTGTAATTAACAGATAATCATCTTTTGTGGTGGAGATGAGTGGATTGTTTGCAAGGGAGAGTGTGAGACGGGGCTGGGTGTGCGTGACAGCTGCATTTGCTCCTGAGGGTCCCTACCGCGCTACAGCTGGGGTGAAATAAGACAGGACCAGCCATAAATTGGCCCAATGTTTAAGTCAAAGTATCAAAAACACATACTTATATACAGTAAATAGAATAATCCAGTTGAAAAATGGTTCCAGAATGTGGGAAAGTCCAGTCTTTAGTCCAGTCCGCATCTGGGAAGGGTCAGACATACGGTGTAAACAAAGATACTGGACAGGATGCTCCATTAAGAGCCACGGTGACACCCTATAAATGAATAAACCATCTGAGTGTGAGTGCTCCAGCAGCCCCAGCTGTATTTGCAGAGAGCTGCTTTGGATGAGATACAATCTAGTATTCTGGGTAGCGTTGTGAGGTTGGCCATTTAATGAGATAATGGCAGACGAGGGGGGGGGACCATGTGCTGCACATATGATTACTACTGAAAGCACTTCTTTCATTAGCACTTCTAATTATCACTGCAAACCAAACCAGGAATGGTGACAGAAGAAGGGCTGTGCTAATAATGGGTGTGCTAAAATAGCAAGCAGGATGACGCTGACAAAACTATGGGTACCAAAATTTGGGACCATTATTGAAAATACATGTATTCTTTCCCACCCACAACAAATTATATTATCAGCAAAACAACTTGACATACATGCAGCTCCACAGTTAATCCAGGATGGACCTCAGAAACACTTAATATCTAATCTCATTATTTTTTTTTATTATTATTTATATGCAATTATAGTACTTAAACTATAGTTTTCATTTGATTTGATTTTACAATTATTTTTTTTTTTTTAGTAATTTTAGTAAATTTTTGTTTAGTTGTTTATCATTTTTATTGGTTTTTAATATTTCTATTTAGCTTACATTTATTTGTATTTTTTACGTATTACTTCTTGCATTTTACTTAATTTTTTTAATTTAAAAAAGTTTTTTTTATCTAATATTAATATTTTATTTCAGATTTATTTTAATTAATGAAAATTATTTTTAGTTCAGTTTTAATAACAATAACAACTGGATAAAAAAAATATATAAACTATTTTATAACTTGGTGATTTCAAATTTGTATGATTCGATTTAACAAAAACATGATAAATAAAATAATAAAATAAAATGTAAGCAAGCATCCACCCCTAAATCTGAGGGGTATTAAGCTGATTGTATGAAAACATACGAATGAGATCAACACAAATTGGTGATCAATTTGCCAATTCAGGAATCATGACATTTTGTTTGTAAACTGACTGGTTAGTTCATAAAGACAAAAACTCATTATGTAATGACTTTCAGTCAAGGTTTTGATTAAACTAAATTTAAATGGAAACTTAACTGTAATATAACTTCTTGTAAAGCTGCAATGAAACCATTTGTAATGCCAGAAGCACTATACAAACAAATATGATTTGATGTGTGTATATGATAGAATACCATAAGAATTTTAAAAACCCAAAAGTAACCCAAAACCCAAATTCAATTAAATTGGGCTGACAAAGTTACAATGTGAACAGATTTAGGCCTAGAGTATGTGATATGTCTTGTGATGCAGTCAGGAACCCATCATATTATTTGCATTTTAATTCCGGCATAATTGTGTGACAGTCTCTCAAACTCACAGTAAAAGAGTAAAAGTCTCATATGCATGTTGAAGGCAGCTGGCTGATTATAATTTTCTATTGGGGTTCTCCGAGGAGATCTCGGGTGCCTGAATATTATCACTGATATTTTAATTCCGATGAAGCCATATACATTTCTATTCCTGGAAAGCACTTCCCTGATTTTATGAGAAACATATGTCTTCATCACAAGACTCATTACGGTCAAGCCTCTGTGTAAAGCTCCTTTCACCTAATGAGCATATATCATCATCTAAAACATTTAGCCATTATCAAACAAACAGTAAGTAATACTTAACCAGATAATCTAACAGAAGCGCCCTTTGAAACAAAGTTGATTCCTCAATCTCAGACCAAAAAGAAGCTGTGATAGAACAAATATCTGTTCATGTAAGGTCATGCTGTGTGACAATTTTTAAATATATACTTGTGTGGGTTTCCCCTTGGTTGCTGTGTGCTGAGGGTCCTAATGAAGTGAGAAAAACATCATATAAATGGCAGCATATGTGGACCACAGTGCTCTCACACAGGGGCTGCGATGTGGAGCCGGTGTTATGTTTTATTATGAGACCCGACACTGCTGGAATGTGTGCTCAACCTCTCTCTAACGCTGACGATATTGGGCGGAGCTTCTTTTTACAAGCTTGTTTGCATGAGGAACAACCGCTTTTTCACTATAAAGCCAAATTGGAGAGGGCTGGTACAGTATATAATGATTCTCTGTTCATATCAGCTCTGCGTTCATAACTTGTATTGGATGTTTCAAAACAATCTTTATCAGATATTTAGCTACTTCACAGTACACTAATTGCAGAAAACTTGGGGTTATAGTTCACCTGTCATCATTTACTCATGTTTCAGCAACATTTTGTATAGTAGAATGGATTTTAACAGTTCATCGTCAGCCATCATCACACATGATCCAAAACGTGTCAATCAGAGACTGAACTCAAGGTACTATTAGTTGCCCATAAGTAGGCAATCCAGTAGGCAATGCTGACGATATTGGGCGGAGCTTCTTTTTACAAGCTTGTTTGCATGAGGAACAACCGCTTTTTCACTATAAAGCCAAATTGGAGAGGGCTGGTACAGTATATAATGATTCTCTGTTAATATCAGCTCTGCGTTCATAACTTGTATTGGATGTTTCAAAACAATCTTTATCAGATATTTAGCTACTTCACAGTACACTAATTGCAGAAAACTTGGGGTTATAGTTCACCTGTCATCATTTACTCATGTTTCAGCAACATTTTGTATAACAGAATGGATTTTAACAGTTCATCGTCAGCCATCATCACACATGATCCAAAACGTGTCAATCAGAGACTGAACTCAAGGTACTATTAGTTGCCCATAAGTAGGCAATCCAGTAGGCAAAATCGCACATCCAGTAGGCAAAAAGCTCAATGTGGGTGCTCCACCACACAAAAATTTGAACCAAAAAAAATCAAAGTAGGCACACCACAGCTCCAGAGATAGAAAAATATTTATATTCTCACCACATTTTTTTTTTTGAATAAATTTAAAATGAAAATTTTAATTGTAATTTTAAAAAAAGGATTGATACAAAATTCTCTGCAGTACTGGTAGTACAGAGTACCGAGTCGATCAGGAAATGCTGATATGCAGCTGCTTTTAAATGTCCCCTGTGAAGAGCATCAAAAGTTTCTATTTAGTTGGTGCCGACAGCCTCGGGCGTCCTGAGTTCCAATCCCGACTCGCAGACCTTTCCTGATCCAATCTCCCTCTCTCTCCCACTTCACTTTCTGTCTACTTACTAGGGCTGGGCGATATGATGATATTATCGTATTATCGTATATCGACGACGTCTCGTAAGTATCGCAATGTCGATGTCAACAGTCAGGTAACAGACGATTATCGACATTATCGGGAAAAAAATGACAAATGATAAACCTAGTAAGTTGTAAAAAATATTTTACATAGCCCCATAGTCACCAAACAGGTCTTTTTACATGCAAGAACGAAATAATTTAGTAGGAGGGTTGGGCATCGAAAAGCTACTCCAATTTCAGAAACCAGATCAGATGCATAAGGTCAGGAATCAAATTACTTATAAAATTATACATTTTGTTTCTGCTTCTCGATTTCTGTATGCGCTTTTATTGTGATTTCAAAAGATTCAACTGCAAGAAGACGAAATAGAACTCACTTCTGCACTCGCGCGCTGTTTTCTGTGCTGCACACACACACATGTCTTAAGTGAACGTAAAGAGTTGAGAAAGAAAACAAGGGTGTATTGGATCCGTGCATTGACAGCAGCCGCTGCCGCCAGTCATTAATTCATGTTAATCAAAGAACAAAAGAAAAGAAAATCCCTCACTGATCTTGACTGAATCACTTTTGTAACCTCAGTTTTTCGGCGCCGACTACTGTAATGGCAACGTGTATCTTGTATGCGATTATTTTCGAGATGCGTTCCAATATAATGTATCCTTATTTAGGGTATAGGCCTATTCTATTTTGATCTGCAGTTTAATAAAAGTTATACAAAAAAATACAAAAAGTAGTTTCTGAATATTTATTTAAACAGACTGCATAATGATGAAAAACCACAAACATGACGGGTATAATTAAAATACGCACTATCAGCGCACATTTCAGTGCAATATTTTTACAGATTTTTTATACCGTGTATACAATATAATTATGTTTAATTAAGCTTATATATAGCACTATAAATTCTTCATTCATTTGCAACAAAACTATAAAGTTGTTGCAAACGGCTTAAGACATTATAGTACTATATCTCAGCTCACCCCTCAACATGCACGCGTTCGGAGATTCGGCACCCCAACACTGAATATTATTTTGTGGGCGTTGTATTTTTATTAATAAAATAAAAATTATAAACATTACAATACACAAATGAAATTTAAATTACCCTGCTTCTAAATAAATAAAGCAGTTATTTTTATTTCGTTAAAAACGGGCCAAAAAAGACTGTCTATGCAGGCGATAATGCCAAAAAGAAAGAGAAACATCGGAAAATAGGCATATTTTATTCAAGACAATATTATATGACATCAACATGCATTTATCATTCTTACAATCACCGCCAGAATGTCCAACTTCACCATGATGAACTTAAAATTGGGTTCTATTATTTTTCCTCAACAGTTCTCCTCACAAAACGAAATTCATTTCAAACACAAATTTGATAAGAACAGAGTGGAAATTATTAGCAACACCAAAATAACAGCAAAGCTAATGTTTTCTGTTAGTTTAAGCCCAAACTAAATAAAGTCAAACCAAACTTTGTGGCGATAATTAAGACCAAACTGAACATGGTGTATGTTTATGTTTATGATATCGCGATATTTTTAAAGGCGATTATCGATAAGATATTTTTGACATATCGCCCACCCCTACTACTTACAGTCCTTCCAAAATAAAGGCATAAAACGCCAAAAAAGAAATCTAAAAAAAGTTTCTATTTAAAACGTGTTTTTGGAGCATTGAGCAATGTAGCCAATCACAAACATGTTCGTTGAGTGCCTGAACACAATGGCCAATCAGATGGTTTAAAGTCAGATTCTCTTCGATATGCCAGAGTTTGTTTAGCTCGAGCTCTGCACGCTTGCAAGAAGTTTTGCCGTAACCAACAAAGTTTAAACACAACGTTAATAAGTGATTCATTCAAATGCGTTTGACAGTGTAACCATAGCAATGAATACATCAAAATAGAACTGAGCATTAAGTCTTGACATCATTGTCTTGGCTAATAATTTATAACATGAGCCACCAGATAAAATAGAGAATACTAACCACTGGCAGACCATTTTAGTCCACCAACTCCGCCCTTAATGAAACTACTTAATCAACGGCAAAATGTTTGTAATCTATTCTTAGTATTGTCTTGATGTATGTGATCCTCAGATCAGGTCTGGAGAGCCGAGGTCATGCCATACAGGAGAGAGCACACAGGCTTCACACATCCATCCTCAGCTGTCTGACAGAGACAGGGTGGCTCCACTTCCCTAATGTCACAAGCCACTCTTGGAGAAGACAGCTCGTTTTTAAAGTGCACTTTGTAACAGAGAAGTGTGGTTTGCCTTCAGTAAATCCAAGCATTGGCGCTTCTCAAACCTCAAAGTCAAATGAAGAACTGGCAATCCTTCAATTAGTGCCATTACAGTTCTGCATGGTTGGAGTATCTTCACATGACTGGTGCTTTAATTAATGAGTATCTTCAGCTTTAAACTTGTAATCCTGCAATTTGCATGCAACAATTTAAAAACAAGTCAAGACTTTAGAAATAGTGGTTAGCTACACTACAAGCTATTACATTTTTTTTTATTATATACATATAATATATATAATAATACATAATCCTTCAGAAATCATTCTAATATGCTGATTTATTATTAGAATTATCAATGCGGTCAACAGTTGTGCTGCCAAATATTTTTTGGGGGAAACTGCGATACTTTTTCAGGATTCTTTGATGAATAAAAAGTTTAAAAGAACAGCATTTATTCAAAATATTAATATTTTCTAACAATATAAATCTTTGCTATCACTTCTTAACAACTTAACACACCCTTGCTGGATAAAAGTTTTAATTTCTTTCAAGAAAAAAGAAAGAATAAAAATGTACTGACCCCCAAACTTTTGAACGGTACTGTATATCGTTAGAAAAGATTTCTATTTTAAATAAATGCTCTTCTTTTTAACTTTTTATTCATCAAAGAATCCTGGAAAAAAGTATCACAGGCTCCAAAAAAAATATTAAGCAGCACAACAGTTTCCAGCTCTGATAATAAATCAGCATTATAGAATGATTTCTGAAGGATCATGTGACACTATAATGGAGTAATGGCTGATGGAAATTCAGCTTTGCATGACAGAAATAAATTAAATTTTAGTATATTAAAGTATATTAAAATAGAAAACATTATTTTATATTGTAATAACATTTAGCAAGATTCGTTTTTTCCTGTATTTTTGATAAAATAAATGCAGCCTTGATGAGCATAAGAGACTTTCTAACATTACAAGTCTTACTGATCCCAAACGTTTGAGCAGTAGTGTGTATATATATATATATATATATACAGTGGGTACGGAAAGTATTCAGACCCCCTTAAATTTTTCACTCTGTTATATTGCAGCCATTTGCTAAAATCATTTAAGTTATTTTTTTTCCTCATTAATGTACACACAGCACCCCATATTGACAGAAAAACACAGAATTGTTGACATTTTTGCAGATTTATTAAAAAATGGCTGCAATATAACAAAGAGTGAAAAATTTAAAGGGGTCTGAATACTTTCCGTACCCACTGTGTATGTATATATATATATACACACACACACGCATGCATGCATACATATATATGCAAAAAAAAAGATATACATAACCATGTCAAAAACATCAGTCAAATACATGAACAGCAGCATTTAACTAAATATGAAGCCAAATATACAAACAAATACATTTCTATGCACAAAATAATTTACAAAATATTTTTAACAAGATGATTCATTGCTACCTGTTGGAAACTAAGTTTATTACTGGAAAAGCTATTTTGTTTTGAAAGCTATTTTGTCATGCAACTAAAAATATAGTCAAGTTTGTAATGTCGTTACTTTTAGTTAGTAATTTCCCAACACTGAGTAAGACTCAAAAATAGTGAGTGTTGGTCAAAGCTGGAGAAGCGGGTCAGGCTACACATACTGGCTGAGAGCTTCTGGAGCTGCAGTGCAGTCGCTCAGAGGACTATATACAGTATATTTGTTCTGGTGTTTGGAGTGATTCAAGGAGACGGGAAATGAGGCAGAGCATGACGTGCATGCTCTGTGCAGACTGTGATTTATTCGTCTGACAGCCCCCATCACCCCATACACCTCCGTTATGTGCATTCTCTCGATCAATTAAAAATAGATGTGATGAATGCAATAATGGGGGGGAAAGTCAAAATAATCATAAAAATGAATGGGGGCTTGTGTCATGTGTCGTTTTCCCTGCAACAAATACGATGCTAATTGGCCTTAGTAATGGTTACATAAAACCATTAAATGCAAAAACAATGTAGTCCGCCAACTATGTTTCAGGGAGAAATATTAACATTGCTGTCCCACAAAAACCCATGGGGCTGCATGGAGACGTGCCTCAGGCACATCACTGCAGGCTGCTCGTACTCGACTCAGTCAGAGATGACAGACATAGTCAGAGTCTCCAACCACATGCTTGTGTTTTCACTCAAGCTTCACAAACGTAATCCTTACATTGGGTTTACTCCCATCATGCATGATTGTGCAATATATTACACAGCCACACAAAGCAGAGACCTCGGGACTTACATTTGTTAAACAACATGGACTGAGGTCTAGACAGGTCTGAGTGAAAACACCTGGATTTTTTTTCTAAGAAATGGCTCTATGGCTGCAAGTCAGAGACATCTATAAAATAACAGTGCAGGCTCTTATTAAAAAAAACGTTTGGTCTTTCAGCTGGCACTGTTTTCACATGATCCATGTTCTCAATATTTCACCACAAGTGACTCTAACTCAACGAATAAAGCGAGCACTGCTGCAAACCTGCAATTTAGACAATCAGAGGAAAGCTCAAAGCAGTGTGACAAACACAACTCCACATGTGGTTAAGGCTGTCAGCCTTGATTCATGACAAATAATTTGCATATTGCAATAAAATCATGCCATTAAATTGGTAAAGTAATTTCTTAGCCTGCAAAGGGACACATTCTGACATTATTTGATACTAGTCACTGTCTTTTACTGAGACTCGCTGGATCAGGAAATACACAATGATTATATAAAGTCACTGTTCATAATGGAGTTCAAAATTATGGGATACAATTTAAAACAAAAAAATAACGTTTTTGATAGATATAAAGGTTATAATTACAGGAAAACAGTTGCAATAGAGGTATAAAGTCACAATTCTTAAACATGCTTTCATAGACAAGAGCAGATGATTTATGTGCGACATAAATCATTACAAACATGTATTTATAAATCAGTTAAAGCAGACTGATTTTGCAAGATAAGGAAGCCAGTAAAAGGATTCCTTTGCTTAATAAATACTTGTTTACCATATAATGAAGCTTCCACATGTCAACTGACTCATGCAAAAATTGAGGAAAGACACTTCCACTTTGAATCACACATTTTAAATATATAAATAATCAAACGTCATATATATATATATATATATATATATATATATCTCAAGGGCCAAAGTTACCAATCTTTTGACCAGTGAATATCAATGATGTTACAGTGAATATTTCTATGAACTTTCCAGTCGTTTGTGATTACTAGATAAGGATTTTTCACTTTTAAAGAGATTGCTAGCCTTGGCTGATTTAAATTTTTATGTGAGGCACCAATCTTTTGAATAAACACATAAAAAAAATGATCAAATTTTGTAGTTTACAAACATTTATTTTACATGACTTTACGATTTTACTCTTCTCCAAGTCCTTTCCAGGCCTAAAGAAAATAACAAAAAATGTAACAATGTAAAAAATCAAATCTCCCTTTTTTCGTCAGGTTTTCTATCATCGTGGGATCCTTGATGGTCACATAAGGCCTTCATTGTATGAAATATCACAGAAATCCAGCACTCAGAAATTCTTTGAACAATTTATATTAAAATATCTCTATTTGTATCTTACATAACAAATAATGGGCTTAGAACAATATAAAGGTAAATTACGACAAAACTTTCATTTTAAAATGTCTACTAAAAGGATACACTAGGTCAATCTTCCACACATAAATCTTTTCTTTATCTTTTTACTTATTAAAGCTTCACATTTCAACCCACAGTGAATTCAGGCTCTCCGTTGTTACTTTGTTCTTCTCTCTTCACATCCAAATCTCATCCTCAAGTGTTTCTTATTAACTGCAGCCAAAAGAACATCTCTGTAGTTTCACGACAATTCTTTGGTGTAAGATGAAAAGTAGAGCGAATACATACATACCTTACCTTGTCAAATGAACCTGACTGTCAGACTCTTGATGTATTTACCAAAGGCTTTCCGACCAAAGCTTCACCTGGGAATCTCCCATCTTAGATCTTCTCAGTAACCCAACATCTCTACCTGGCTCTCAATCGCTCCCTATGCCCGTAGATGTGTTTTTATCTGTTTATCTCTTCAATTCAGCTCCTCCAGAGCGCTCCAGTTAGGCCACACCTGTGCTGGGGTGCAACATCTGTGCAATCAAACTTCCTCTACTCTTAAATGCAGCATAAAACTCCCAAAAATCCCTCCCTACAGTGCCAAAACAAGACCTTTAGGGAGAGTCAATCTATCCATCACTATCTATCTGTCTAGATATCCACCCCTCTCTCATCTATATATATAGATATCTATTGCTATCTATAACCATCTATAGATATCTATTTCTGTCTCTATATATATTTATTCCAATCGATCTCTATCTATAGATATCTATCCAACTCTGTCTCTCTCTATCAATCTGTTCAGGGATTGTGTGCAGATACATTAGTCTAAATTTGATCCAGTGCTTTGTCTGGCTCTTTTCTTTTAAAGGGAACAACACTAAGAGGGAGTGGTGACAGTATTTTCCCATAAAGAGAAATAATCCAAAGAATAAAATGCTGGGAGGTTTCCTGGGTCGGTCTTACCTCACTCCTTAAGAATGTCCCGTGAGACTGAGGCCAGATTGTGAGGTTGTTTTACTGCCGCAATAAGTGTGACTCATGTGCGTTTCTGAGCAATGGTCTACACTGAAGTGGACTACGCAGAGGTTTCTACAAAGCCGCCTTGATTTACAGGTTATGGCTGTGATTCTACGTCTTTGGAGAGTATATTTTTTTCATCTGACGCTTCATGGAGTGAGAGCTATAGGCTGGGTCTTTACTGCCATGTTTTCATTCACTCAATGGCATGTAAAAGGCCCCTTGTCAGAAATGTTACACTCACCAACTTTTAAAACAAGGGGGGGAAAAAAACACGATTACTCGGTCCGAGCAGACACACAGGTGGTTGGTATGGTGCCTTTGGGGCTCAGTGGTGCAGAGGTAATAGCTACACTTTTTCCAGGCATTACGTTTGCAGAACTCAAAGTAAAAGTACTGCATACTTTTGAGTTACATTAGGCAGAAAAACAAACAAGCACCATCTGTCAACAATCACACGGTGTAGTTTTAGCTACCTGCTCCTTCCATTCATTACCTGTTTATTTTGAGTCCAGCTCTAGCACAACGCAGCTCTCGCAGTCCAGAGAGAATTCGTATTCCTATTTCCTACCTGTGGAATAAAGAGGAAAAAACTGATTCAGTTCAACAGGTACGGTTTATATTTAACCGAACATTGACATTTTCACAAAAGAAAAAAGGCTTTTTGTTTAAATGAAAGACAGACGTACTGTGCACCACTTTCCCCTCCACTGTCTGTCCGCTCCTTTTATAGAAAACTAATCAAATGGTACACTTAAGACTGTGTGAACATTGCTTTTCCCTTGAAAATGACTAATTCAACCCACAATGCAGTGTTACATGACACCATGAAATAGCAGAACACTTACCACTCGATTGCATTAAGTGAATCACTGGAACCAGTTTGCAATGTACTCACTAGACTAGTGGCCTACTTTAAACCAAAACGTTTCTAACATTATGGAAAAATGGTTTAGACCCAGTCCTGTGTTGGCGTTCCCTTTAAATCTGTTCTTTCAATTCACCAGCCTTTCTTACTCAGCAAATAACGCGACTTCGAACAGGCATGTAATTAAAAAGCAATTTTAGATGCTATTGGCCGAGGAGTCGTAAACGTCGAGCAATGTTGCATTAGTTCAAACTGTGGTTCTGCCATGACCGTTTCCGTCATTACAGAGCTTCACTGTAGCATTGAAGAATAAATCACTTCACAAAATGATTCATCACATCATTAAGACACACGTCAAATGAAATCACAATTGCTGATTCATTCTTTCTGCGCACCCAGACTGGGTGGATGGGTTTACAAAAACAGGCTAAAAAGAAGTAATCAATGGCGTTTGGAAGAACTCCATACCCAGAACTCTAGAGAGTGACATATGAGCGCTTGCTTATGCCACGTTGATATATTTAGCTGTTTGCGTATACTGACTTCCCAAACTTAGTATGTTTCAGTGCGAGTAAGTTTCGATGCATAAACGTATGCAAAACCATAAAGAGCACAGCTCGGCCCCTGACTCAGTGCCACAAAGAGGGGGAAAAAAATCATGATTGAGTAGGTGCAAACCCATGATATATTTTCTTCTTGTCAGTGGCGTAAATCCCAGAAGTTTGAAGGATTATTTTTCTTGGCTTTTAGCCCTTTGGTTTGTTTATTTCTTTTAACAGACTGACCAGACTTACATCTATCCCCACACTGTTAGCAAAATAAAATCAACTAAAAAAAAGATATTTTTGCATTGTGGCATTAAGTTCATCATTACACTAATTCTCATTACTGTAATGTGTCGGGGTGGGGAAACTGTAATACACTGTTTATTTAAATCTGAGTAAATATATGTATATGTATTATATGTATAGTAAAAAAATAAATGACGATGAATTATGAATAATTTCAGGTTTATTTCACATTACAGAAATGAGAATTAGGTGGGTTTAAATGTGCTAAAATATCATAAAATATCAACACTACACTGTAAAAAAATATTTTGAAGTAAACTGATTATTGAAAGACTATTAGAGCACAATTTGCAAGAAAATACTATTTCAGTCTTTGTACTTCAGAATTCCATGATTAATTCAATTTGTTATGTGTTGTTTCTTTGTTCTTGTGAAATTTACAAACAGTGACAGTTTCTGAGTGAAACCGATTTCTACACCTAACTTCTGAAAATAGGCTTAATCTTCTTTAAACAATATATAATTTATTTGATCTGTGGGTGAAATATAACCCATACTCCTTAACAGTTTTCATAATATTCACATAAACGTTTACTAAACGTTTCTGATAAACAATCTATCTGAGCAGCTACTAAACTTGTAACCTCAGAGCGGTTGGGCCTATTTCAGGTCTGTATTTTTGGAAACCTTCAGATGAGCTCAGTGTTGACCTGACCTCAAGGTAAAGATGCAAATATAACCCTTTCCAATTTTAAACTCTGTGTGATAGGACCTAGTTTGGCAGATACATGTGATAGAATAGCTAACAATAACACTTGCAAAAAAACTTGTCAAAACATCAGAGAAAAGCAATGCAGATTATTTATTTTTTTTGTCCATGACAAGCTTGACTCTCAAACAGGTCATCTCAACAGTTTGAGACTCAATCAACTGCCATGTTCAATAATGAACAAAAGAATCACAAGGCCCAATCCCTTTTACACTCTTCGTCACAAGCTCTTACAAGAAAGCTCCTTTAACATCCTGAAAAAATATGGTTACAAAACAATTACAATTTACAGCCATTGGTGACCAACCCAGGGAGGAACCACATGAGGACCGACTGTAGCATTCAACTCCCAAAAATCCCTCCCTACAGTGCCAAAACAAGACCTTTAGGGAGAGAGCGGAGAAAGAGTGAAGGAGGGGTGTTTGGGAGTACACTAATGTCTATGCTCTCTGCTCATTTTGCCCATCCAGCTGCAAGAGCGTTTGTAGCCATGGAAACTACTTAAACGCAGCCTGAAGGAAGTGTGTCATTGTGTTTTAGCAATGCACCAGAATAAATAGGGTGAAAATAAGAACACAATCAGCTAAATACTAATCAGGTTTGGCCACATGTAGCCCCAAGGTCTTTTAAATAATGCACATAGTCATTTGCACAAAAGCCCTATAGGCTTTGATAGCACAAGCAAGGTATCATAAACATGACCTTATATATGAAAACAGGCATGTTTAGCATTGTACTTTCCCCTCATTAGCAGCCAAGCAGTGATATTACAGTCATATCGACATGTTGCAACTATGTAAGTGTGTTCCTTACTCGGGACCCCACCCACTATCAGGGCGTTTTCCAAGGAACAATCATTAAGATCTTTCCAAAAAATAAGCCTGAGCTCAAAGTTTATTGCCTGCAGGCAAACAAACGTCAGCATTCTGCCTACTAGTCTCACAGTAATGAGGTTGCATTTTGCATTTACATTTCAAGAAAACATAGCATTGACTTTCACAGGAAACGCATCAGCATTCGACAGCAGTCCTCTGGGTATAGCTGATCCCCGATGACTTTTATAAATAGCTGTTTTGGGCAAAAATGTAAACTTCTCTTCCATATAAAGCTAGATATTCATCTGAGAAAGTGGCCTTCAGCATAAAGTCTTTCATCCTAAATTTTAAATCATATGCATCTAAATAAACAAAACACAAAAATTTGCAAATCAACATATGTAGAATTGATGCGCTACATGTAAATTATATTTTTTCGAGTTGTTACCTGTCAAAATGATGGTGTTTGTTTAGAATTATTCATTATTTTAGTATTCCTAGAAGAATAAATAGCTTCAGTAGTGGGCAGAACTTTACAAGTGGAAATCTCATTCACTAAGACTCACCAGTCACTGTCCACATTTTGATATTAGAAAATCAGTTTGAGCGAACGCAGAAAAATCTGAACTATTAGTATTTTTTATTAGTATTACTGTTAGTCCTTTTTACATAAACAATAACCAATAATGTCTGAAGCATTAACTTTCACAGAAAAACACATCAACATTCAACAGCAGTCCTCTGGGTACAGCTGACCCCCAATTATTTTTTATAAATAGCTGTTTTGGGCAAAAATGTGAACTTGTCTTCCATATAAAGCCAGATATTCATCTGATAAACTATCCATGAGACCTTCAGCATACAGTCTTTCATCCTAAATTTAAATCTAAATAAGCAAAATACACAAATCTAGAAATCAACAGCCAAATTAACATTTATAATTCCAACAGTAATGACATTTGTAATGTTTAACCTGATTATTACTTTCCCATAACATTCCAGCTTCCAAGACTGAAATGTTAGAGCTAGGCTACAAAGGCGTATTATTTTCCTCGTTTCACCCATCTGTCTATGTGGCTCTTCTATGGTCCACAGGGGTGTCATTACTGGTTGTACATGCACTGGAATTGTGCGTACCAGCCTGCAAGGCAGAACAGATAACAGCAACCCTGAGCTCCATCTCGATGCCCACGGACCACCTCAGCACGGCCTCAGTCTGAGAGCTAACATCCACTCTTATCCAGCAATCAATAAACCACAACTGACTAAAAGCCATCCCGGTATCAGGCCCATCAGTGTCTAAGGGAGGTAGCGTTCATAAACAACACCAGCAGCCGCCATGACCCACATTTATGGAACGTGATGAAAGTTTTCATGCTTGTTTTCAGTCCTCTCACTTTCCCCTAGGGACAGATCTGATTTATGATTTCTGTTCCCCCCACAGAGCAGCGGAGCCATTAGGGTGAAGAAAGAGCAAACGAATGCATGGAGAGCACTTTCCCATTGACATGATAAGGTGGGGCGACCCCTGTCCGTTCCACAGCTGCTAGAAGGCTCTAAACAACAACACTTTCACATGTCTTCACTGTTTTCCTGACAAACCAATGAGGCTGTATGGGGATGGACAGACAAAACAACAAATGATTTAGGAATCCCATCAGGTTTTGTTTCCTTCCAGTCCAAGCATGAGCTAAAGTATTGCGGCCAACGAGATGATAGAAGGAGGTCATACTCTACAGAAGCAGCAAACAAACCCCCTAGTGTTATTTTAGTATCATTGAGATTCTATTGTAGTTTTTATTAATGTTTTAATATCTTTTATATATTTTCCATTTTAATTTTAGTAATTTTGGGTGGTTTTTTATGTCTATATTGTTTTTATTCTTTTTTATTTCAATTTATGTTTTAACACTGCACGATTTTTGGCTGTCCCAGACGAAAGATTGGCATCGTGAAACAATCGCGGCAATTTCTGTGATTGTGGCTCCTAATCGGTGGTTCTATGTCGTACAGTGAGAGAGGTTCAAAGATGGCCGTTGTCACAGTGTTGCGACCAAAGATAGCCTACAATAGTTTTCTGACAGTGTCAGAAATTCAGCATGATCATCACACAGTGTGTTTGCTGCTACGACCCACGTTTACCGACCAGCCAATAAAAATGTGACATGAAATCAACACGACATGGTGCTAAAACATAAAACTGATTACCTTAAGCTCTTACAGGGAGGAACCACATGAGGACCGACTGTAGCATTCAGTTTAAAGACTGGGTGTGAATTCATAACAAACTCTGCATATTTAGATGTCTGAATTGAAATAAGCCCATTAGGTATTGCAGCATCAGACACATAACAGAATGAGTCACATTGACTATTTTTATATTGCAAAATTGTCCTTTTTGGAGTTTGCTCAAGGGCCAAAACGACATGGTGCTAAAACATAAAACTGATTACCTTAAGCTCTTATCCCTTCCTCTTTCGCCGCTTCCACTTTTTTTTTGCGCACATAAAAACTCCAGCTGCCAAAGTATGATTCATCATGCTCTTTTTGTTTACCACTAGCGCATGCTAATGACATTTATTCTTCTTTAGTAGCATGCGTTGTAGAGTCAATAGGTGTATCATCGTACAGTCTACATGCATGTCGTACCCAAGTTCATTAGATATCAGTGTGATATGCAATGATCTTATAGGATTGCTAAAATCGTGCAGTATGTAGAAGGCTTTAGTTAAACTAAATGAAAACAAGAAATGTTATCTTGGCACCTAGCTGAAATAATAAAAAGTTTTATTTTGTAATATTTTATTTTATTTAACCCTTAAATGCATGAATGTTTTGCCAATCATTATTACATATTCGGGTCTTTAGCGACCCGGACCTATATATCCAGCACGCAGATCTTAACTGCTGGACCTCTTAACTGCTGCAATAGCAAAAAAATGATCTTGATATTTTAAGAACAATTACGTAAGAATAAAATAAAGCATATTTCGTTTCCTTTTGAAACTTAAACATGTTCAATTTGAGCAGATCATCGCTGTCATCGTCAGAGCGTACTTCCACAGTACATTCAGCATCTGCCTCACATTCACGATCTCAAACATATTCTCAGAACTATCGTTTTTCAATGACTTCATATTCAATATTTTGATCACTGGCAGCTTATTCACCACATCCAGCATCAAATGGCAGTGGTATTTATATGTCATTGCCTATAGTAATTGCTCTGCAGTAAAGTCATTCAAACCAGTTCAATTTTTGCTGATGATATTCCTTCGTTTTATGCCTGCGGTAATTATGAGTGAAACATCACGTCATCATTGTGTATCAAACAGTGCCACCTTGAGGAAAAAAGATGCATTGCACAAATTGAGTCATCAGATATACTTACAAATTTACATACCTCTGGTCTGTAGCGACCCTATACACTTTTTACAAAAATAATTATCAGAAAACAGGCACTTTTATATTTTACTATTTTTTTTCTTGTTATATTGTTTATAATGAATAGATTGAGGAATACTAAGAAAGTTGATGTCTAACTTTAAAAAATGAATGAGGGAGAGGGTAGAGAATGATGTCCCGGGTCACTAAAGACCCGAGGTATGCATTTAAGGGTTAAGTTAATGTTTATTTTATTTCAAGTTCAATTTGTAATGGCTTTAGTTTCAGTTAACTAGAATAACCCTGCAACCTCTTGCATGTGCTAAATAGCTTAGTATCCACCGGTCATTGTGTTCTTCACTGGTGGTGACGCTCAGAAAGAAAATAAACAAGGAAATGGGGCGGCAAACCTCTGGTATTACTATTCCACATGCTTGCTGTTCACATGGACTTACCCTAGTGCAGCTTTTTCCATAACATAAAAAAAAGAAACATTTACTGCCATTCTATCAGTTCTCATAATCAATGTAACGTTCAAAAATCCCAATTTAAACACAACAGGATTGTGCCAGAGGAGAATGATTCCCACTGTTATAGGCAACGCCTTCCATAAAACATTTAACATGGCTTTATAAATAAAAAACTACAAAGTTCTCTGCCATTCAAGTTGAGCAATAAGAGAGGCATGTAACTAAAGCCACACGCTTTGTTCTCGTTCTCTCTCAGTTTTGCACTTCTTCCTTTCTAATTTTCCTGTGGAACTCTTGGCAGCGCTCCTGGCACTGGAAGGATGTCTTTGCCTCCATGCCCGAGTACAGCACACAAAAGAGCGCAGTGTTAGAGCAGTGGACAGTGATTGGCCGCTCGGCACATGGACATTTACTCATCCTGCTGCATTCCACATGCTACAGGCCTGTGCAATGACACCAGAGCTGCCCCGAGGAAACACGTCCCACTGTGAGCGTGAAGGAGCTCAGGCAATGGGCTCCGCTCCAGAAATGTGCATAATGTAGCCTTTATGAGAAAGACCTGTCGCTGGGAACCCTGTAAACACACCACAAGCCCTAGTTTGGTATTGTTTTAGAACGAAACCAGGCTGAGGATTAGATTACTGTGGAAGTCAATGAAAGGAATACACATTTCTGAGTTTTAAAGAACAGTTTTGTCACTTGCATCAAACTTGAGTTAGTGGCATGGCCTTGTGGACACTACCACCCACCTCACTGAGCATCTTGATCGCAGCATAAGGGATAACTCAGCTCTGAAACTACACTGACAAAACAATGATCTCCACTGTCTGACTGACGATCGAGTAAACCTGTACCATCACAAGAGACAAGATAAGAGAATACTGATTCCATTATGTCATCCATTATGTTTATTCTGTTTGAAATTTCTGTATAAACATAAGCTAATTACCAACCTGTCAGTCACAAAGCATGATTTCTGTAATCAGTGTGATGTCATAAGCATAAACTCACAGAACACACAAATATTGGGTAAAACAATTTGTTTATTAGAATGTTAATTTGCTATTCTGCCATCTTAGGCTGTATCAGATATCTCTCCTTATAATCTTCATTCCTCCCTACATTACTCCACTAACATAATACACTTGAAAAAAGTGAATAGAAAAGAGTGAGTGCATTCAAACACTAAGTGTGGCAGAAGGCCTGCGGATGCTATCTTCTGCTGAGATGCAGGAATTCATTCATTCTGTATGCAAGTATTCTTTTGAGACTTATAATTAATTATTAATTTTAGTTTACTCGACAATGTCCACTATGGTTTCAGACAACACTACAAATGGCTGGTCCAAAATTTCATACTCTTTGAGAAGTCCCCTTTTAACCTCCTGAGAACCAGAAATAAAAAGCTTTGTGAATTTTGTATTTTTCCCATGTCATTACTTTGTTTAGAGCATAAGAAAAAAATGCTAAAATAACATTTTTGAAAAATTATATTTTATTCCAAATGGCTGGTCCAAAATTTCATACTCTTTGAGAAGTCCCCTTTTAACCTCCTGAGAACCAGAAATAAAAAGCTTTGTGAATTTTGTATTTTTCCCATGTCATTACTTTGTTTAGAGCATAAGAAAAAAATGCTAAAATAACATTTTTGAAAAATTATATTTTATTCATAAGTTATGCTATGTCCTCTGTAGAGGACACCAGGACTCAGTTTTTCTAAAAAAATAAAATGACAAGAGTAGACATGAAAAGATAAAAGCAATGGGAATTTTTTTAAATCACCAATCAATTTTTAGGTTTCAGGATTTTTTTATAACTAACTTTGTTTAAGGATGGTTCTCAACTATGTTATAAAATATATAACAATATGATTTGATATGCCATTTTGCTTTATGCAATATGTGTGTAAAAATTCCATAAACTGTTTTTTCCCATTAAGCACAATGTTGTCTATACACTATCTAATTTGCATATTAAAGTGCTGTTGGGACAGCATGTTGAAAAAAGAAGTGTAATAATGGGAGTAGTAATTGGCCAGATTTTCATAATAATATCTAATATTTCATAAGAATATTGATATATAATTTGTTTTCCTATTCAATTACCTCACTGAGCATCTTGATCGCAGCATAAGGGATAACTCAGCTCTGAAACTACACTGACAAAACAATGATCTCCACTGTCTGACTGACGATCGAGTAAACCTGTACCATCACAAGAGACAAGATAAGAGAATACTGATTCCATTATGTCATCCATTATGTTTATTCTGTTTGAAATTTCTGTATAAACATAAGCTAATTACCAACCTGTCAGTCACAAAGCATGATTTCTGTAATCAGTGTGATGTCATAAGCATAAACTCACAGAACACACAAATATTGGGTAAAACAATTTGTTTATTAGAATGTTAATTTGCTATTCTGCCATCTTAGGCTGTATCAGATATCTCTCCTTATAATCTTCATTCCTCCCTACATTACTCCACTAACATAATACACTTGAAAAAAGTGAATAGAAAAGAGTGAGTGCATTCAAACACTAAGTGTGGCAGAAGGCCTGCGGATGCTATCTTCTGCTGAGATGCAGGAATTCATTCATTCTGTATGCAAGTATTCTTTTGAGACTTATAATTAATTATTAATTTTAGTTTACTCGACAATGTCCACTATGGTTTCAGACAACACTACAAATGGCTGGTCCAAAATTTCATACTCTTTGAGAAGTCCCCTTTTAACCTCCTGAGAACCAGAAATAAAAAGCTTTGTGAATTTTGTATTTTTCCCATGTCATTACTTTGTTTAGAGCATAAGAAAAAAATGCTAAAATAACATTTTTGAAAAATTATATTTTATTCATAAGTTATGCTATGTCCTCTGTAGAGGACACCAGGACTCAGTTTTTCTAAAAAAATAAAATGACAAGAGTAGACATGAAAAGATAAAAGCAATGGGAATTTTTTTAAATCACCAATCAATTTTTAGGTTTCAGGATTTTTTTATAACTAACTTTGTTTAAGGATGGTTCTCAACTATGTTATAAAATATATAACAATATGATTTGATATGCCATTTTGCTTTATGCAATATGTGTGTAAAAATTCCATAAACTGTTTTTTCCCATTAAGCACAATGTTGTCTATACACTATCTAATTTGCATATTAAAGTGCTGTTGGGACAGCATGTTGAAAAAAGAATTGTAATAATGGGAGTAGTAATTGGCCAGATTTTCATAATAATATCTAATATTTCATAAGAATATTGATATATAATTTGTTTTCCTATTCAATTATTTTGTCTCCCAAAATGTATAATAAACATGCTTTTAGTCCTGGTGTCCTCTACAGTGGACATGTATGAAATGATGTCCTGTTTCATAACAGGAAGTCACATTTTGATTTGAAACCCCATAACATTTTCCTGAGATGTTGATTTATGACAAACAATTAGAAAATTAATCAGATTTAAATTATAATTACAAAATATTATCATATTTCCATAAGGATGTACAATTGTATCACTAATGTCAGCCATTTTTAAAAACCAAGGAGAGAGAGTGGTCATGGTGAAACATCCAATCATTTGGTATCTCTGGAAAGCCCTGAATGTGCTCTGTACAGGACATCCAGACATAAAACTGTGACATGTGAGGTCTCAGAGAAATTCACTAAAATATAATGTCCACTACAGAGGCAAAAACTCCATAGCTGGGTCTCAGGAGGTTAAACAGTTAAGTACTTCACAACCATTAAAAAAAAAGTATGTTCTATAGTATAAATGTGCGTTGTATAAATGTAATCTGGATGTACTACATTTGTCGTAATTCATGTGACCTGCCAGCATCAGGTACGTTGCTTTACTCTTTTATGAATATTGAGAAATCGGACATGCTACTCTTTTCACATACTGTTTTTCACCTACTCTATAGTAGAGAAGTAAGCGATTTCAGATGCAGCCTTAGATTTATTTTGTACTCCGCTTGCCTCTACGACTTCTTCATGAAGAATACATGCAATGCTGCCTTAAAATTTGGTCAAGTTATTTTAGGAGGCCTACTTTTGGCACAGGCTTCACGTCAGGTGTGCGCCCATGATGGCTTGGTTTTGCAGCAGAGCTAAAATAATTAGATATGTCAGCAACTTACTAAACCAGCCAAAATATTCCCAAGAGACAGGAGCTTAGCCTTGTACTGATTTGTACATAACAGTAATCAAGCTAACTAGTAATCTAGACAAACTGTCATTAGTCATAAAATTCTGCAGCACCAAATAGATGTGCATCATTCACCAGCTCAGATTATATCTACCGTATTACAGTTCATGAAAGCCTCCTCTCAGTATGACAGACTCACCTCCTCATTAGCTGCACGTAAACCTGCGGCATGCGCTTTCGCATTTCAGGTTCCTCACGCCTCTTGAGCATCCTGCATTACCTCAAAAGGATCATGTGAATCACAGGAAAACCGCTCTCCACTTATAGATGTTCGCTGGGTTAGAACAGATAAGCAGTTACTATGGCAATGCCTGAGTTTTAAATAAGTTGCAGGGAGCAGTTTTCAGATTTTTCCCTCACCTGCCATGCAATCCGAATGCTTACAGTGAAACTCTGCACTCACACTTTCCAAACCACATCAGATTGAATAGATAAGGCCCAATATGAGTTATGAGCGGGAGTTTCCACATCCTGCAAAAGCAGCTAAGGAATGTGCATGTGCCAAAAAAACGTAAGTGAGTGCATCCTAAATAAAAAGGCCATAAATAATTAATAGATCATATTGTCGTAACACAGCTTGAGACTTGGCTAATGCGATTTCAAGAGTGCAGGCCGCCGCTGTCGCCAAAAAAAAAAACACTAAATGGACTTGTGTAAAATGTTTTGTTTACTTCTGTATTATGCGGTTACTATCACTGGTACTATCAAACAATGTGTGTACATGATTCATTGACGATCACACCGAACTGTGCATTTTCTCAAGCAGGCCTTTCAGCCTCCCTTGCAGAAGTCGGAATGATGGAAAAACTCCAATCTAAACACTCTGCCCTCTGACCAACCAGTACACAAACTTAAACAGCATTTTTCTCTCTTCTACATTGGCACCACATGCATCTGTGAAAAGACACAAGTCTATAAAGAACTGTGGGAAAAGGACCTTGACCCTGAGAAACTCCCTTTACACCAGGGAATTCATTCCCAAATCCCCGTCTGCCACGCTCTACCTAGATTCCACACAACAAATGGCCAGATCTCAACAGAATCTGCAATAATGTTTGAGCCTTGCTAAGATCAGTTGTTATGGTTTCCGAAAGATTTGATCATAACCCCACAATTCCACCAGGCATCACCAGAAAGCTGTCACATCTTATTCTGCAAGCTTCAGATCTCCAATAGCAGCGAGTATATGCTGCACACACACTCGAGTCGTGAGCCGCTAGTTTTATTCAGGGCACACACAGCAGTGTTTTGTCTGTGCTGTATGGAAATAACAGCAAAAGGAGCAGGGCCTCACACAGCTAGAGCTTTTTTGCATCTAAATTGAACTATATTCAGAATCGGGAGCTTTTTTTGGGAAGCCGTCCCCTGGAGGAACGCTCGTTTTCTGAATACAGTCTCTAATGGCTGTGGCACGGAAATACTAGCGCTCTGAATGGAAGTAAACAGATGAAGAGAGCAAATGAAGAGTCTTGATGGAGACTTGACAAGTTGCCTGAGGGTTTTCTTAATGCTGCACTTGAAATTGCGGCCATTATCGACATAAACCATCCAGAGGTGATCCAATTTAATTAGCATATAATGCACAGGCAATGAGGGGTTTATGCTGAGAGAAGCTCACAGAAGAGACAAACCTGACACGGTGTCTTTCACTGACGCAAACATGCTGTGCTTAACAAGCCATTTTGGTTTATAAACACAAGCGGTGTTGTAATCCTAACATGTCATTACAGATGTCATGCTCATAATGGAGCGGGTATGCAGTGGTTTATGATAGTGGTTGGAAAAAATAATGAATGAGCAATATGAGCAATGTCACCTGTTAACAATGGAAAAATAACTCAAACAATGCATCTAAATATTATCGGGGGAAAACCATCAAAAACATACATGCAATTAACACCAAATATTTCGCCCCTGTTGAATTTTTGGTACTCTCCTTATGTGGTAAGAGGAAACAGACTATGGCCCTGCTGGAAGTTTGAGGGGCTCGTGGGATGGTCAGTGCTGTCTGCTCGTCCTGAGGATCTTGTCCATGTGTGGCCATGAAAGTCACTTAGGTCCAGCTGTCACTTCCTGTCTTACATGATGGGACAACCATTTATACCTACAGCATGCAAGCATATAGCAGATCTGTGACAGTTTACGTCCGAGGCACTATGTGACCAAAGCGGTTTACATCCAAAAAGACCTTCACAGATCTAGCAGTCTTGACCTCCCTCTACTTAAAACCTTGCATAAACGCAAGTAGTAAAACCCAGAAATAGACTGTACGGCCCAGTGAATATTACTAAAAAGTTACGAGGTTTGCATTGCTTTACTAAAAACAAAAATGAGAGGAAGCAGATTGACTATGCAAGCAAGATAATTGCATGCCTCAAAAATTGCTACGTAAAAGCCTTCGTGAGTAAGTGCAATTCTGCATGCTTGCCCAGCATGTACTGCAAAAGATCACTGACTGGGTCCATTTCAAAACCTTCGAACGATGATTTAAACATCATTTGTCACCATACATAGTCATGGTTTCTGAAACAGACTAAATTTCCTGTAGTATATTCTACTAAAACAGTTTGAAATAAATAAATAAATAAATTCTCAGGAATAAATAACATTTTAAAATATTAAATAGGTTAAAACAGTTCTTCTAAACTCTAAAAATATTCTTCACCGTATTTTTTATCAAATAAATGCAGCTTTGGTGAGCACCTTTTCAAAACATAAAAAAAACCTCAATTTAAAACTTTTGACCAGTATATATTTACAATCAAATCCCATGTGATCAATTGTTATCTATGATGTGCCACTTCAAATTATATTTGTCTATATACAAGCCTTGTGGGACTAAGGACAGACTTCTGTGCAGGACCACACACATATAATGTAGGAGGTGCCCAAAAAAGCATCATTGTAGGGGTCAGTGGTTCAGCTCTGGCCTTCATGTGGAGTTTAATGAGCTTTGGTCAATAGCGAGCAGTGGGGACGGGATACAATGGGAAGAGCCGAAAACCACAGCTGACCAAAACCTCACCAATGCACTCTGCTGTGGCTCGTTGGCAGCCAACCAGACCCATGCAGTCCCAGAGCGGCTGGATGTATGGTGAGGAATCAAATCAGGTGCCAAATGACTTCACTCTCGGGACACCAGTTAGGAAGCGTATTTTCTGCATATTGTGCCGCTGAATAACTCTTAAGTCTTGTGAAGGAGGAAAAATTATTGTGTTAGGACAACAGGCTGCGATTGACCCAGAACGTTCAATTCCGGCACTTAGGAAGTGATTAATGCAAGGGAGCGCATAGCTGTGATCCAGAGCTATTTTGGGCTAATTAGAGAGGAAACGATCCCGAGACTGCCCAGCCGTCTCAGTATCTGTCAAGTTATCAGGCTAGTGACAAAGAACAGAGCACAGCTCAAGGTTGCACTCGAGCAGGACAGGCATGCATTTAGTACAGGCGGGATGCCCAATTACACCCACAGCAGAGAGACCCCACCGGGATATTTATAAAGACAGCATGACAGAGATCTGATCTTTCCAAGATGCACAGGATATAAGTGCTGTGCCAATTCCTGCTGCTCAAGAATGAGTTAACAGCACCTCAGCCAAACTAAGCATTTAGTTGAACAGTCAGAAAGCAAAAACAAATGCTTATCCCTTCCAGCAAAAGCAAACTATGAAACTGTTCATAACTTGCATTCAATTTATGTAGCTTGAGGGGGGAAACGAATGCTACACATTCATCTTACAGTTCTAGATCTTGTAACTCTAAGAAATGTAACAAGGAAGCTACAAATTCTGTCATTCTGGTAAATTATTAACATGTTACTCAAGTGAAAGTGACAGACATCACAAAGTACAAAAGCGAACCTACAAACAATCGTAATTGAATGTGTCTGTTGAGTGCAAATAAAAGCAGGCGTGTACAGCAGTCAGTCAGTTTACTGCGAGCGTGAGTTTAATACACAGGCGATGCGGTAAATCACTCCACAAGTCTGAAACTCAAAACACGGTCTCATATCGTCTCAAAAACAACCGACCGTGACTTATCTCAACGCCCAACTTCGATAATAAAGTCTATTTGAACTTCAGCCCTTCCCTTTAAGTCACGAAGACATTTTACTTGACAACCACGCGTAACTTCTACTTAAATGTACAGGGCAAGTATTCATGCGCGGTAAAACACTCGATAGATCAACAAACACATACCGTTTCGCTCCGGGTTAAGGCTTGTCATCTGGGCTTTTAGGACAGTCCGATATCCAAAGCGATAGTTTCATGTGTAGCGTATCAACACACGGTTTTGTGGAGTATCAGTGTTACGCCTCGCCGTTCAGACTCTGCGTGCTGACAGCAGCCAGTGCAGAACGAGCAGAGCCACAGCGCGCGCGGACAGGGCAGCTCCTCACAAACACGCTGGGCGGGCGGGAATATATAAACGGCGACACTATACACGCTTACCAGAAACAGGTTACCTAAGAGCCAGATAGAAAGATAAAATGACAGAATGAGAGGTAGAACGATAGATAGATAGATAGATAGATAGATAGATAGATAGATAGATAGATAGATAGATAGACAGATAGATAGATAGATAGATAGATAGATTTTTGGGACATGACTTTACTCGTCATGATAGTATTTTTAATAAAGAACTGTCTTGACAGACGTTAGACTATCAGATATTTACGAAAATATATACAAAATTCAATCAGGCAAATAAAAGTTATCATCTGGAAGGCCCTCTTTCCATATCCTGCTGACTTCAACAAGGTAACAAAACTGTAGTGAATGCTAAGTGTGTGGGTGTGTGTGTGTGATTTGAAATAGGCTAACTGTGCCTTATAATTTATAAACTAATTGTGCCTATATCAAGTCAAGTCAAGTCAAGTCTGCTTTATTGTCAATTATTCCACATGTACACCACATACACACAGAGAATTGAAATTGCGTTACTCTCAGACCCTTGGTGCATACAGATAACACTAACAGTAGAACATAAATACAGAACATAAATACAGATAGATACAGAAAATATTCCCTTGGTTGTAGATCCTGTTAATAGAAACACCAGAAAAACAAAAATGATTTAGTTAATTTATGTGTGCGAAATTGTTGTTATTACACCAAGTGTATAATTTTCTGACTGTGGTGAGCACCAGGGGCGTCACTAGGTTTTCTGGGCCCATTGTATAGGTCAGGGCTTCAGGCCTCTGCCCTCCGTTGATTGAACATTCATTAATTTACTAACATAAATGCTAGGTTTACCATTATTTATAATAAATGTTTGACACATTATTTGTTTATTTATTTTTAGAATTGATCAGATATGAAATTCAGTAAATTAAATCATTGTAAAGGATCTAAACACATAATGCATCATTATTAATGTATTATGTATTAATGTAATGTATTCATATATTAAAACATACATTGTAGAATCCATGGAAGACTTTTAGCTGGATTCATATCTGAATAGATTTTCTCAGTGCATCCAAATTCTGTGAAGCATTCTGAAAATTATTCAAACAGATGGCTGAAGAGCAAGCCAGGTAATATGTAAATTTCGTGTAAAGCTTATGCAATGTTAAATTGTGGCAGTATATCCCAAATGTATTCATGATATAGTCCATTGAAATGTACATGCTCGGTAACTATTATGTAGCACAAATAAGTTGCATTTTAAACTCATATCGTTATCTTTATCTTGGATCTATATCATTTCATATTCAACCGATAAATTCCAGTTCTGATGAACCTACCGACGAATTCCATTGAAAAGATTGAGATAAATATAGAGTTACATATAGACAGCTATATCAGTGCAGAGGTTAGATATAATTGCTAAATCTGTCACTGCCATGACTCACCAATCATTTTGCATGTAGGTAGAAACTGTATACGGTTCGCCTGTAATTCATCACAAAATCTTTGACCACTTGCCGCAGATTCTTTGACGTTTTTTCCATAAAGTATGAATTCAATCCATGAGGATCTAAGCTCAGCTTAGCTGCTTAACTGTAAAGTTTTAATGAAGCACAGAAGATTAAACCACACAATTAATGAGCATGACACACTTATGCAACCACACACTCATGGTTATCTCTGTGCCCCCTGGCTGTCTCTTCTCATCTCTCCCAACAGATCATAAAGAGAATTCAGTATACAGGCACCTGACAAGGTGTGCAGGTCTATTTAAAGCTAATGGGCCTGTTTGGATCAGCTTAGCCTGCTTCAGGCATCAGTTACTGAAGAAGACATTTTTCATGAGAGAAGAGCGTGGAAGGGTTTGGTCCCAGTCATGCCTGAAATTCTATGGTCCATGTTCTTGATGAAAGTAGAGATCCTTCATGTCTCACCACCTCTGCCCTCCTCATTCTCCAACTGTCACATAGTCACCACCAGCCGATTTTCTCACCCCAGGCCCACACTAACCTCCAAGTAAGAGCTTCTCCATTATACAGTTTCACTACACGTCATAGACCAAGTAAATGTGGCAATGTCATGACCCAAAGAGACAGCTAGACAGGGACTGTCCCTGTCTAGCTGTCGATTGGCATTTTTTTCCTGCTATGCTTGCACAGAGTACCATTTACTGTATGTGATGGTATTCAAACTGCATGGATTTATTTGTCCTCCATACAAATGTATGCCAACACTTCCATTGACTTGGTTTGTTTTCTGGGAATGTCCTGTTGTCCCAGATCTGCTCACTGAATTACTCTGGCCCCACCTCTTTAGTCACAGCTGTCTGTGCTCTACGTCTGCAGTCAGCCTACAGCTTGGACGGAACATCATCAAGGGGAGGGGAATATATATCAAAATTGGCCGGGCCACAGAGCAAAGCCACCATCAGGATTCAATTAAATCCCAGAGGGGCCAGTGGGAAAGAGAGTGGAGAAAGACAGAGGAGTCAGCTGCTGAGACGGAAAGGAAGTAAAGAGCTCTTTCACTCAGTCAAGAATCAATAAATGTCAAGAATCTGGTGCGCTGCCCGTTCTTCATTGTTCACTATGAGAGATGGTCAAAGCCAGGCCACTGGGCTGCTGTTGCCTGCTGGATACAGAATAACTTATTAAGTGTCTGCTTTAGTAGTCTGCAGAATGACAGCGGCCTGTATTTCCAGCTGCTGAGTCCAGAATACAGTCCTAATCAAAGGCTCTTGATCCAATGCCTTAGTGACCCTGAAAGCCACAGCCACATCGAGCCCTGGTAGACAAACCAGAAACTGAGACACACACACACACACACAGTTTTTTCCATATGAAAATTTATGTTGAGTGAAGTACCAGTGTTTAAATTTCAGTATTGCTCTCTCTTGCATTACCACAGTCTAGCTTTGAATATCATTAATAAAACACTGACATTAATTCAAACATTTTTCTCAACCTCTGGCATGACAGAATCGGCCTTATGAGGTACACTGGAAAGTCTGGGCAGTCACGTAGGTGGACAGTATCCTATACTTACACAACATGCTTCAGAACTGTCTGCAAATCCCAAGTATAAAAAGCTGATGATCCGACCTGTTAACATGAGGCTGAAATAGAATGTGCTACTGTCGAGACTAATGGCACCAACACAGCTGGACATGAAATGGCACAGGGCGATGTGTACATTCTATCATGCGGATGCAGTGCCAGTTTTGGTGTGAAAGGCCCCTTAGCTGAGCACAGACATTCTTTCTGTGGCTACAGATTTTATTATTTGCCCTTTTCAAATGGCATTTATGTCATACGTAATTGCTATGGCAATATATACGGAATCGCAAACCGAAAATAACAATTATCTCTCAAAATGTAAGGGTCCTATAATAACATGTTCGAGAATAGCATCAACAACTAAAGCACACACTGTATCAACACTAGCTGTCTACACTCTCTGTCAGTTTCACACCTTTCCTTGTTTGACTGATGGCTTTTCTAAGCTTATGCAGTGTTTTTTTTTTTTCCAACAAATGAACTGAAAAGCAGCCTTGTTTCAGGAAGTGGGTTATGTGACGTCCCAGCATGACTCCTTTTTTGGTTTACTTAAAATGGCTTCGGGCTGCTGTTCTGTTCAGTAACTAATGACCACAGACAGACATGCAAACCTCTTTTATGTGAGTCTTTAAAACACCTCTTTGAAATAAAGTGCATTGCAGCCGAACTATGGACTAGAATACAAACACATAAATCTTACGGTTTTGGGCTGCAGCTCTATAGAGGAGGACTGGCAACTCAAGACAATACTTCAGCCAACAAGCCTCAAAGGGATCATTTACAACTGATGAATCACATCTCCTTGTATTTCTGTGAGTCATTAAATAAGCTGCTAACTTAAAAAAAACCCAAGAGACTGTCAATACAGCGTGGAAAGACTAATACTAAGAAAGTTTTCTCAAGAGGAAACAGCAGAATTTTGGAAAACAGAAGACTTTAGCTAGCTAGTTTTCTAACCGTTGAGTATCTTAAAGATGTTTTGTGATATAATAAAGTGATAATCAGTGACATCAGAAGAGGCAAAAAAAATGTAAACTGATAGTTAACAAAAACGATAAAACAAAAAAATTAGCTAATCAGAATTCATATAGTTTAAGAGCTCTAGCATTTGCAGTGACAGATGACATAACACTTCGTTACCGTTATAGTTGACGTTCTTGGTGTGAAAGGGCCCTGACTTTTGTTTAACTAAAGTTTAGGGTCACATTTTATTTTAAGGTCCAATTCTCACTATTAACAAACCATTAACTACGACTTTTGCCTCAATAAACTACTAATTTGCTGCTTATTAATTATTAGTAAGGTCGTTTTTAAGTTTAGGTATTGGGTAGATTTAGGGATGCAGAATATGTTCATGCAGAATTTGTGCTTAATAAGTGCTAATAAACAGCCAATATGTTACTAATAGGCTTGCCAATAAACAACTACTTTTACCAAGTTTAGTTTAGTTAAAGTTAACTATAAGGTTGTCAAAACCTCTGATGAAACATAAATTTGTGACCCTGGACCACAAAACCAGTCATAAGAGATTTATACATCTCATGAAAGCTGAATAAATAAGCTTTCCATTGATGTATGGTTTGTTAGGATAGGACAATATTTGGCCGAGATACAACTATTTGAAAATCTGGAATCTGAGGGTGCAAAAAAATCTAAATATTGAGAATATTGCCTTTAAAGTTGTCCAAACGAAGTTCTTAGCTATGCATATTACTAATCAAAAATTAAGTTTTGATATATTCACTGTAGGAAATTTACAAAATATCTTCATGGAACATTTTACTTTACTTTACTTAATATCCTAATGATTTTTGGCATAAAAGAAAAATCTATAATTTTTACCCATACAATGTTTTTTTTTGTTATTGCTAAAAAATATACCCAAGCGACTTAAGACTGGTTTTGTGGTCCAGGGTCTCATTTGTGTAAGAAAAGAAAACAAATAATACATATTTGAAGGCCCTTTTCATAATTTGCATACTGCCTTTGATCACGTTCAAGTTAGTCAGCTTGTGTGCAATAACTGTTCAGCTTCCGGTGAAGTGATTATATAGCTATTTCATTTGAAGCACCCTTTGGACTAGATATATATATCAGAACATACCCTTAAAAAACATGCAGGAAGGTTTAAAGCAAACAGAGAGTTGAATGGAGATTGACCATGGGCTGAAAAAGCAGAAGCAATAAAAGGGAATAGCAGAATAATAGGCAAAGCGAGATGCTGAGATCTAGTATTGCTGAAGGCTGTCAGCTGAAGGCTGGGTGTGACGTTCTCGCGGCTGTTGATGAATGTCTGCAGTGATGTGTGCGAGGCTCTGAGCCAGGCTGCTTCTTGCTCCAGCACCCATAAATACTGTGCAGGCTGCCTGTTCAGCCCTCAGCCAGTGCCACCATTCTGCCTAGAAAATGCAACACTCTTCCCTCCTCTTGCATCACTCCTCTCCCCTCCAGAAGAGTGAGGCCCTGGTACAATGAAATTATTGTCATGTATGTCTCACAGGAGGTTCAAAGTGAAGGCTAGTGCTACTACTATGATCCCAGAGGCAAACTGGAAATGAGAATGTCTTAAGGGATCACAGTAGCTGTCTTTTAAAGCACCAACAGTAGGGATCAAACCATAACGCTCCTGGCTGGCGGCCCATTTCTCTTACAATTCCTGTCTGATTTTTATCAGCCCACACTATCATTACCATCAACTTCCACTATCACTGTCCTCTCCCTCTAATATCACTCTTTTCTCTCACCTCTATCGCTTTGGAGATAACAACAATAGCAGAGAAAGAACTGCTAGAATCCTGTCAGAGCCTGCGACAGCCGTTCATTTATAGACAACACGACTGTCAAGATGTTTCTAATAGCAATAACAGGCAGATAATTCTAATGCTAATCAGTTACTGTGTGCCGATCGTGAAATGTCTAACCCTATATAGTTTATATTTGGATGGAGCATTTCATCAATATGTCATGTTTAACAAGAAGACATCAAAAACAGCTTTGAAGTGAATCTTCTCTGCTGTACACTGTATCTTCTTCCATCAGCCCTTTGATTACATGGAGATCTGGAGCGGAATAAGGGCAGTTTGCCGAGGGGAGTGTCAGTGTGGAATTTGCAGGAATCTGATCTGGATGACTGTACAAGCATACCTTCACTTCCATGAAACAATCCTTTGTGTGCAACTCCTTCAACTGTGGCACCGCTTGGCACAGGACCAAGAGCGAAGCACATTGGAAGAGCATTGTGTACCCTTACTCATTCCTCATGTCCTGTCACTTAACCCTCTCTGACTTGACAAAACAGACTGTCCTGACAGAAATTACATGTTTTTAACAACCTACCATGCTAACCTACACATAAAGTCTAGTACAAGTCCCGTTAAATTCAAAGAAACAAACAGACACTGTAATTCACTGTAAACATCCATCTAGTATGCATGTGTATGTAAGACATTTTCGATGACAGCTGCAAGTTGTAACTCTTCTCGTGTTGATTTCAGAGACAGGAATGTCAGACTGCACACCTCTTTATTTGCCGGAGATGAAAAACAAAAGCAAAACACACGTGTGTGTGTGTGTGTGTGAGTGTTCTCTGCCTAAAACAGATGTAGTAGGGACAGTGGAGCCCCTTCTCTGGTAAAATGGAAGAAGATGTGCACAGGAAAGCTTCTATCGTGTGTACAATTTGATGTTTCCTTAGCATAACGTAAGAAGAAAGAAACTTTTCTGCAAGAAGTCTTTCTGATTGAATTGTGAAAGCTATGGTAGAATACAAAAACGAAGCCCACAGTGACATTTAGGAAAGCTGCTTGAGTTCGCTGACTGTATTGCAAGGAAATGGATAAAAGTTTGCAAGACAAAAAATAAAAAACACCCCAAACCTATATGACTTTCTTTATATTGTCAAACACAAAAGATGATTTTTTTTTTAAGCGTCTCTGTGTTTTTTGCTCAGTGAAAGTCAGGGGGATCCAGTATTGTTTTGGACCCCATTAACCCCATGAGTGGTGTCTTTGTTGTGGATCTGCTAATCCAAATCCCTCTGCAACTGGCACAGATTTGATGAAAGCTGTCGTCGTTTGGCAAATATTTCCAACATTTTATTAAGTAAGCTTTATGTTACACCTAAAATGACAAGGGAATTTATGCTACATTTATTTAATTTTATTTATTTGTTAATTAGCCAGTCCCTGAACTCATTCTCTCAAGTGGCTTTGGTATGCTGAGCTTTCACAACGTAAATGGACAGAATACCCCAAAAAATATTGTCAAAAACAGTTCTTCAAAACAGACATTCTACTTTATTTATAAAATTAAGTCTAAAGCATTATATACTGAATCATAATTAGGGGATAAAAAGTGAAAACTTTAGTCATAATTCTGAGATTAAGTCAAATTTATGACACTATTAAAACGTTGATATGACATAAAAGTCTAAATATGGCATACTAAATCATAATAGGGAGTTCAAAACTAACTTAGGTGTATATGTACATACTATGTGTGAAACATTTACGAAAAATATGAGCACATTTCAATGTTTTTATCCATATTTAGGGCTTTTTGTTTGAGCTGAGAATAGGATACATCAACTCTGCCTGTTTGTACAAGTTCATCATAAAATATGAATGAGAAGACAGGTACAGGTTAGCGTGGCTTGCCTGGGATGCCTGAGGGTTATTTCTATAAGTTTAAAAATTTTCCAAGACACTGTCATGCTTGGATTACCGATCCTCTGTGCTCTGTTCCTTCCTTTATATGTTTACATTCTTAGAAAGTTATAATTGAAGCTGCTAAATGAAGGTTGCAGGTAGGCTACATTGATTTTGCACATCCTTAATGAGCTAAGTATCCATAACCATGACAGAACATGGTATTTTAAGATTTGCAATTCATTTTCAGAATTAATTCACAGCTCTAATCCATTTCAGTGAAATACTCCATGATCCCTTCATTTCCGCACATTATTACCAGAATCCAGTGTACTCTGCTGCTATGGAAACTAGCTTTGGGCGTGTAGTGACCAAACAACTGCCCATCTGGATATCAACACTGTACTGCCTTCAATTAAATGCAGTCATGCTTTTAAAATAAATTCCACATTAAATGTTTAGCCAAAAATATTGTCATAATTTACTCATCCTCATAATGTCTTTTAAAACTGGCATGACTTTCTTTCTTCAGTGGAACTCCAAAAAGAAGATATTTAGCAGAATGTCCAAGCTGCTTGTTTCCATACAAGGACAAGTAAGCAAGCAAGTTTTTTTTAGCTATTATAAGCTATTATTTGATTTACATGGACTGCTTTTATGATACTCTTATGTTCAGTATTGGGGAGTAGCTAGTTACATGTAATGGAATTTCGTAATTTAATCACAAAATCATGATCATAATTCTGATTCAAAAAATTAAAAAAAAACTGATCATTTACAGAGAAAACAATGTGTAATGTGAAAAAGTGACGACCCATACTCGGAATTAGTGCACTACATTTATCCCATCCAAAGTGTGTACACACACACACACACACACACACAGAGCAGTGGGCAGCCATTTTTGCTGCGGCACCCAGGGAGCAGTTGGGGGTTCAGTGCCTTGCTCAAGGGCACCTCAGTCGTGGTATTGAAGGTGGAAGAGAGCGCTGTACATTCACTCCCCCCACCTACAATCCCTGCCAGTACGAGACTCAAACCCACAACCTTTGGGTTACAAGTCCAACTCTCTAACCATTAGGCCACAACTTCCCCAATTAATTGGTAAACGGTATCATATCTATTAAACTATATCTTTTTATGATTTTAAATCTGTATTTAACCTCAAAACGATATCAAAGTAAAAACAGGTGTTAAAGTCTGATTTTGTGGTGGTTGTGCTATAAAATTAAATTATTATAATCTTAATTCAAGTGATGGAGGATTTTGAATGTCTGATAGTAATCAGTGTTAGTGTACTACTGTAAGGTTAACCCTGCCAGCTTTAAATTTAGAAAAGTAAACAAAAAGTAATCAAATGTAATTAGTTACATTACTTTAATCTGTAAACCTATTACATTTCCAAAGTAACCTTCTCCACACTACTCATGTTGACCTTTTTGGAGTTTGACAGCTGGTCCCCAATCATCACTTTAATAAGAGAGCAGCTCAGACATCCTGCTAAACATCTTGTTTGGATTTTCACAGAAGAAAGAAAGTCATACAGGTTTGCAATGACATGGAGTAAGTAAACGATGACAGAATTTTAATTTTGGGGGTCAATTGTTTCTTTAAACAGTGGTGGGGCCTAAAGGAGTAATCATCTGAGCTCAGATTCTAAATTTCATTTCTCTTGGGACACGAGAGCTCGGTGACTCTTAGTCAAAGCTGCCGATAGGGGTATCAAAGAGCTTTAATCTCAAAAACTCATTAAAGTCACTCTGCTTTGGATTAGCACAGTAAGGGCCTGGACAAAGGAGTCTTTTGACTTTTAAGGACTTTCTGTGACTTCATCTCTCCTCTCTCTTCTCTCAGATGGAGCTGCAGTGAATGAAGGTTGGCTGATGTTTCTCTGCTGATTGGGGCCAGCAGTGCAACTCCAGCCCAGAGGAACATGAGAAAAGATGATGTCATTGTGAGTAAAACAATCTGAGTCTCTCGTTCAGAGTGTGTAAAGGATGCCCCATATGGAGAAATAAGCCTCCTGTTTTTTCAACAAGCTGTTCGGAGGGCCAAGTGTTACTGATCCAAGTAACACCATGTGAAGGGAATTATGGGAGCTTTTTTCTCTAGTTGTCTCACATCTCTTCTCATGGGTGTTTACCTGGATTTGCCTTCCATGGCTTTGCCAGTATCCATTATCAAAGCTTATAAAGCAAGTGTGAGTCTTTTTATAGTTGTTTCTTTCCATTGATGTGATATGGGGTGTGTTGCTCCCTAAAAGGGTGTAACACCCTTTCAATTTTTATGATACATCAGTGTATTGAGATCCAGCAGGTATTTTAAAAATAAAACAAATTTGTTTTTAATTTGGGGATTTTTGGTGAGAAAATGAAAGTAATAAATAAAATAAAAATGCATGTTGCCAAGCTTTAACTTATCATTTCCAAACCTCTGGATGTGATTTAATTTGTGGAAAGTTGTGGAAATCTTATCAATAGCTTAAATATCTATATAGATATCTGTGTATCAAGAGGTCATGTCTCCTCATTCCATCTATGCGATCCTGACACTAGCCTCTCAAAATCTGCTGCGTCTCTACAACACAAGATTCAGATCAGTCAACCTGTCAACACTGAGCATATTTTGGAGCCAAAGAAGAGCCAGAAAGGGTCACTGTCCCCTTGCTGTACCTCTGACCAGCGAGAACCCTGCGACCCTGTCTGAGACAGGACAGGAATGGCATGAACTGGGGACATAAAACATCCAGACCTCCAGCACTACTGCTGGTCTCAGTGCTCATAACTGGTGTCCAAACAGAGGAGCCTCATGTCCACCCAAAAGCTCTATAACACTGAGGAGATTTGGTTAAAAATAATCTCTGTTGCCTGTCTACTTGACTCTTATCATACACTGTAAAAAATTATTGTGATTTTAACAGTAAAAGACTGTAAAAATGCTACAGTAAAAACCTGTGAACTGGTTAACAGTAAGTTTACATACTATATTCGGTGAACAAATTTAATTACATTTAATGTGATTCTACAGTAAAATACTGTTAGAAATACGGTTTTTGTAAGTGAAAAAGAAATGTCAGATATCAAACTCAGATATGACACTTCATATTTCATGTTTTTTTGTTGAAATAACATGTTTCTTTTTAGTTTTTTCTTATCAGTTGTGTACACTAGGGTTTAATCTTACATCTAATGTTGTTAAATTAATGTTTATTGCATTATTTCAGTATCATGTGTGTCACCATGATGGGGTTTAGTGTTTGTGTGAATGACACTGTGCAACTTCTATATATAAGTATTGTCCTCCTCAGCTCATAGACGAGCTGTTTGTGATGAGCTTTAGTTCATCATGTGACTTTCTCATCACCACCAGTGGTTTTTGGTGGTTATCAGTGCATTACAATGGTTCAAAACAGATTTTAGTACTTAAATATGTTGGTTTATTAACATTACATCAGTTAATGAAATACGGTATTTTATTGTGAATTTAGATTAAGTCTGTAAAACCTAAAATGTTGTTACCATATGTCACGGATTTTTTTTTACAGTGTATGTCTAAACAATGAGGTAATGTCACTGTCAGTTTTCACTCATTTTGTATCTGAGAACAATAGATTTACCATTATGTGTGAAGAGAACAAATTAACTTTCAAGAGGAGGGAGTGAAACATTTCAGCCTGTTCATCTTCATCTGTACTAAAACAAAAACTGTTGTCAGGTAACCTAAAAATATCAAAAATGAACAAATGGCTAATACAGAACTCAAAAAATACAGTGGGTTCCAAAAGTCTTTGACTACTAGTAATAATTTTAATTGAAAATCTGGTTTTCCATTACAGATTGTATTATCAGCATAATTTTAGTGAAAAGTTCAACTGAAAAATTAATTTCAGAATGTCTCAGTATTTGGTTTTTGCTTTATTGACAGCAGCACTTGTGCTACATGAACTCTTCGAGTTCATGTCAAAACTGATGATTATGTTCTCCTGCATGATTTGAGATGATCCAGAGAGCATCTTCAGCTTTCATAAAAGGACAAACATCTGACCGCCTGTACAGAGTCACATGATCCATGTCACAACTTCTCAGTGGCCTTAAAATCTTTATCTGGAATATTTCTTATTGATTTTACATCATGTTTTTCAGGTTTAAGATTTTTGAAAACCACTGTAATCAATATGACTGAAAATGTCAGTTATATGTCACCAAAACCTGTTTTTAGGATTGGGTCAGGTAGAAATAGTGCACATTCGACTGCACATTTTCACTTCTAGTTTGTTATTTATTATAATTAGCTGGTATAACCAAGTTGTAGCCAAGCTCAGCCTGGTTAAGGCAGGTAGACCATTTTTGCAAAGCTGACAAGACCCCTTGATCTAACCAGTTTCCATGGTCAAAACCAGCTTGGCCACTTTAACCTGGTTTTTCTAGCAGGGTAAACCTCATGTTAGTCATTGGTATGTGTCCACACCTTCAGAGAAGTGACTCCCATGATCATTTGTGGGGGATATGACGTCTCTTAAATGTCATTTCAAAAGCAAAGATTAGTAGTGACATGGCCTCAAACAAGAAATAGGTCCAGGTGTAACAGCTGAATTTTCTCATGATATTTTGTGTTTGAGAGGTTGGAGGTAAGCACACTGATCCTTTGAGTTTAAACCAATCTGATTTTCTTTAGACATCCGATTTAGGAATGATAACTGACATGACACAATGTCTCTGAGAAAGAAAGATAGCGGTGTTTGTTTCTGATAGTATGTTGTGTGAGAACCATTGAAACCCAGGGAGCATGTGTTTAGCATCGTTCTGCTTTTTAGTCCTTTAAAACCTCCTATAATCCTGTAGTCATAATACTTTTGGTCATGTTAGAATTATTTTCACACCACAGATGGTTTCATTTAGAAAATGTTTGATTTAGTATGGCTATTTGGGCCACAGGCTAACAGTAATCTACTTTCAGTGCTAGCCATATGCTAGCTATTCTGAAGAAAATTAGTCTCATAAAGTTATAGCAGTGCTATCTGTAGATTACTGAGAACTTTTTCGAGTTTAGTTTTAAATGGGTTCTTTGGTTCAACGTCACTCCATCCTTGACGTCTTTTCAGCAGATATTTCCAATTCTACTCTGACCAAAGTCGTTTAACAAAAGCAAACAGTTGCAAGCCTCAACTGTCTCATAATAAGAGGGGAGGGATGATAGATAATGCTGAAACAACAGTTGTGAAGACCAAAGAGCCCAGTGTATGGCAGAAACCCTAGCTTGCTGCTCTTTTCCCCTGACTTGGCAGTCCTCGATGAGCTAGCCACAGTCGTTTTACAATTACAGTAATCACTGCACAGAAGTAACAAAAATCCTGAACGTCTAGGGATGGTTTGGACAGAAGAGCTCAGCGCACATGCACTGCATGCATGGACTGTGGTGAGGAGAGATTATGGTAAACTTCAAACCTACCATTAGAACCTGTCTGGTTTTCAGCTCAACACAGACCTTACTCACTTGGCATATGCTAAATATGTCATTTTTGTGACACAATCCATTTCGTCAGCTGTAATGAAATGCAGCTTGACTGACTTTTACCTTAACTGTTCCCTCCAACTCGATCCGATCATATTAAAGACACATCTCTTCCATCTACACTTGACCCTAAACAATAGCACTCTATTTCTATTTGATCTTCTTATTTTCTATTTATTTATCTTATAAAACACCCTTCTACGTGTACTGCGTGAGACCGGGACTTCTCACAGCAGTGTTTTAATGTTAATTAATATTTGTTCATATTAAATGTCTAAAATGTTCTATAATCCTCAGATGTACAGTAAGTGGTCCTATGAGGGTTTTTCTCACAACAACAATGACCCCTAGTGGTGTACATCTGACATGACTGTTGAGGTCAAGGAGTAAAACTAATACGAACCCCTAATATCACTGAAAAGGATCATATTACACATTTACATTAAAAATGTGGTCTAACAAGATTTCTGATCTTTTAAAAAAATACAAAGTTTGTATTGGAGGATGAAATTCTATAAATTGTAGATTCTGACAAAATTTTTGCTCATCATACCTCATTAGTGAGAATGAATGTGCATTAAAAAAGGTATTACACTTACACTATTGTCTTTGTAAGCACAGTTTGCAGTGATTCTGTACAATGAATAAAGACTACATTTCCCAGAATGCTATAAGACAATTCACAGGAAGTAACAGTAACTTCAAAAAAAATCTTTGTAGAATTGCTCAATGTCATGTTGTCTAACCCCTTAATAGCTGCAGAGAGAAAAGAAGAGAGACATCACTTCATGATGAAGCTGCTTGGCGGAATTACCTTGTTATTAGCAATAGCTGTTGCCTTTTACATCTACATCCCATTGCCTAGGACAATCTCAGAACCATGGAAACTGATGGTGTTGGATGCCACGTTCCGGGGAGTTGTGATGATGGTAAGTAGCACACTGTAAACGGTACACCAGGTGAATTGAAAAAAGGATGATTATGATTGGCTGGAAAGCTTTAATATTTTATTCTAAACTGAAATAGCATGGCTATGTTTCCTAACTTGGAGGTCATATGTCTTTTTAACAAAATCAAAATAACAATAATAAAGGTTTATATTTGTTTTGTTATTAAACTTAAGTGAAACTTAACTTATTGTTACATTTAGTACATAAAGTCTGACCAGAGCTAATAAAATCACATTGAAAAAACAACATAAAACCTGACAGACAACATCCATTATTAGCTATTAATAGAGGACCATCTGTTTTTGAAGAGATGTGTTAAAGAATGACCTTGATTTGCCTGTTCGGATGAACTTTGTCCAACTTGGCAACACAATAGATAATACCCAAGGGCAGGATGAAATGTTCCCTATTCACTGTCTTCATGAACTTTTCTCTCTTTTTCAATGTCTTGACATTTGTTCTCCTTGTGAATGTACCAAAAAATATCATGCAAACTGCGTTTCAAAATCATAATGAGGGGAACGGTTAGTTCACTGATTACTGACCCTGTTGTTTTGTAGGGAGATGTTGCTCACTCACTGGGTTTGAGCCATAGAGTCTACGTTATCAACTCTGCCATTGTCAATTTTGAGAGTCTGGTGCCGATCACAAACCAAAAGATCCAGATTGAAGATATCCTGTTTGATGGAGTCCATGTACGTGTATACCAGCCTCCTGGAAAGGACGGAAAGCTGAGGAGATCAGTTATGTTCATCCATGGAGGTGGATGGGCCTTGGGCGCTCCAAGTATGTCCAAGGGTTTCCTTATGAATCATTATATATATATATATATATATTTCTTGATGAATATTCATTGGATTATGCGCGAGTTGTGTTTTCATGTGACTGCTTTATCTGCCATCAGAGTTGGGGTCATATGACAGTCTCTGCAGACAGATGGCAGCTGATCTGGACGCAGTGGTTGTGACTGTGGAGTGAGTATATAATTTTATTCGAATGGGAAGAGAAAATTCATCTGTGGTTTTGATCAGTCTTGCTGAGGGTTGATTTTGTGCAGTTATCGCAAGGCTCCTGATGTGCACTTCCCAGTGCAGTATGACGAGTGTGTGAGGGCCGCTAAGCAGTTCCTGAGGCCAGAAGTGCTGGAGAAGTATTCAGTCGATCCAGAGCGAGTAGCAGTGTGTGGAGACAGTGCTGGAGGAAACCTGGCCGCCGCAGTGGCTCAGCGGGTACACTTCTGCTTTATTACTCAGTTACTTGATTCCTTATGATGTAATATTGTAATCACATGTGTCTTTTAAGGTCATATTTTGTTAAAGAGATGGTTCTCCTATAAATGATAATTCTGTCGAGATTTACGTACCCTCGTGTTGTTTCAAACCTGTATAATTGTATTTCTTTTGTGGAACACAAAAGGAAGTTTAAAGAATAGTTTTGTACGCTCTCTTCATGCAAATACTGGAGCTTTAAGCTTCAAAATCTGCAAAAACACCTCAAATATCATAACAGTTCTCCATAATGTTTGTGTGCTTTATTCCATGACATCCAAAGCCATAAGACAGCTTTGCGTAGAAAATGATCCAATCGGTTAACCACTGTGACATGATCATTCAACAATAGATCAGTGAAAGAATTGGTATTTAGATTTATTAGAAAGATCCAACTCAAAGCAAAGATTTATTCAGAACTTAATCACTATGCATTGAAAGTCTTAACATAAATTTGTTACAATTATGAGCTAAAAAATTTTTTTTTACGTTTGTCTCATAATTATGTCAATATCTCATAATGTCAACCTTATCTCATAATTGACCTAGTAACCCATAATTTCGACTTCATGTCATGATTAGACTTTATAGCTAATAATTTGGACCTTTTTGTCATGATTGTAACTTTTTATCTCATAATTGCCTTTTTTGGGGTAAATTTCAACCTTTTATCTCATAATTTCAACATAGTATCTCATAATTGACCTTTTATGCCATAATTATTACTATAGCTCTTAATTTAGACATTTTATGATTTTATTATGATTTACCAAATAATGTTTTTTTTTTTGGTCTTTTGTGGTGGAGATGGGCTACATATAAAAGTTTTTAAAAACATTATAAGATTCAAATATTATCTAATTTTTGCATGAACCTTGATCTGTTGGAGCCTTAACCTAGTCATAAAATGTTGTTAGTGAGATGTGGTTATGTTAATCAACATTTTTTTTCTCTCTCACTAGACTGGAACAGACAACACTACTACTGTGAAATTCAAACTGCAGGTCTTGGTTTACCCAGTGCTTCAGGCACTAGACTTCAACACAGCTTCCTATCAACAGAACCACAATGTTCCCATCCTGTATCGCAGGCTAATGGCCCGTTTCTGGTTGGAGTACCTAGGGGCCGACCTTGACCTTGTGCACTCCCTTATTATAAACAACCACACTGCCCAAGACCAAAACCTGATGTCCTTGATCCATTCAAAGCTGGACTGGACCACTCTCCTCCCCAAACAACTGATAAAAAATTATAAGCCTGTGTTTCCAGTGATAGGCTCTCCAGGTATCTTAAAGGATATACCAGCGTTACTGGATGCCAGAGCTGCTCCGTTACTGGCAGAGGACAAGGTTTTGCGTATGGTGCCGCGTGCTTACATTATGACCGGTGAGCATGATGTTTTGAGGGATGATGGGATGATGTATGCCCGCAGGCTGGAGCTGGCAGGGGTCTCTGTCACTAACGAACATTACGAAGATGGTTTTCATGGCTGTGTGAGCTTTGCTTTCTGGCCCTGCTACTTCTCTGTGGGAATAAGGGCAGTGCACAATTATATCACTTGGCTTGACGAACATTTGTAGTTATATTTCAAATGTGTCTATTAGGGATTTCACACATTGTGATGCAATCTTTTGCAACACAACCGAGGATTTATATTGTACATCGAGTGAAGAAATGAAGTATTTGATGTTCTGCTATTTTAAAAGAACTGTATTATGGATTTCAAATAATGACTAACACATTTATGTGTATTTTTTTAACTAATTTACTAAGAACCAAACGAAGAATTAGAAGAACCACAAAGGAACTTCTCTTGAACTGATACTCGGTTCAGACTCCATTAACATACACAAGTATATGCACATGTTATATTCAGCAGTTAAAGGGATTGTAAGATTCTTGTCGATTCAAATGATGCTAAAGTTGTTTTTGTGCTTGTCGTTACTAACACCTACTGCATTAACAAAAAACAGAACTCACATCACCATGCATTTCAATTGTGTTAGACTTTCACTCCAAAGACCTGAAATGAATTAGATCATATTCCTACTGTGAATAAAGTTGGAACATGTATTGAAGCTGCAATAAAAGTAAAAAAAAATAAAAAAAAACTCTGCCTAGTTATTCTAGAAAAAACTATACATTTTTTTAACTAATTTACTAAGAACCAAACGAAGAATTAGAAGAACCACAAAGGAACTTCTCTTGAACTGATACTCGGTTCAGACTCCATTAACATACACAAGTATATGCACATGTTATATTCAGCAGTTAAAGGGATTGTAAGATTCTTGTCGATTCAAATTATGCTAAAGTTGTTTTTGTGCTTGTCGTTACTAACACCTACTGCATTAACAAAAAACAGAACTCACATCACCATGCATTTCAATTGTGTTAGACTTTCACTCCAAAGACCTGAAATGAATTAGATCATATTCCTACTGTGAATAAAGTTGGAACATGTATTGAAGCTGCAATAAAAGTAAAAAAAAATAAAAAAAAACTCTGCCTAGTTATTCTAGAAAAAACTATACATTTTTTGGCATTTCAAATCTTCTCGCACTTTTGAACGACACTTAAAACAACAGCCTTTAGATTGACTGTTTTATGTTCCTTTCATAAACACAATAGAGTGTTTTATGACAAAAGTTGGAAGCAAATAAGTTCTGTTTCTTTTGGATAATTAAGGCCGTATACATTCATATATCAAAATGATATATGATCAAAAAATCAAATATCAAAATGCATATTGGGGTGCAAGAACGATCAACTTTTCAGTAATTGTAAGATTAATAGCTGTAGGCTAATCATTCCCATTTAAATTATGAAATTGTCTTTAAAGCCAAATATTTGCATCTTTGATGTTTGAATGAGAAGTACAGTACAGCTATTAATATGGTGTAACACTGTTGCCCTCTAGCGGTTAAGCCTGAATCTGAAAGGTCTTATTAATCATATTTGCGCTGTATTATACAAAACACACACACACAACACATGACCCAACACACTGTTTTGAAAAACAAGAAATAAAAAACTATAATTTATTTTTTGTTGCTTTCTGCTATTTTCATTATGGCAGTGAATAAACCAGCAATAATAAGAGGTTCTCCAGTAATTCAAAAATCAAGAAACTGAAATCTGAGTTCAAGTAATGACCACTGAAAAGCAAAGAGAGGAATACAACAACGCTACCAAACTATACGATTTGAAAATACAACACGATATCCCACTAAGATCCAAGACTTAACTAGAAGATTTTTCAATATTTGGTCAAAGCCCTACTGATAAGTGTTTTCAAGCATATTTAAGGATACGGATGAAGCACACTGTCTACCCTGCTTCATTACATAAGACATGAAACGCCCAGTGTAACAGTAAACACGTTCACTGACCTTTCTCAACACATATTTTTAGTTTTGGTCCCTAGAACAGGAATCACAACACAACTAATCAGCATCAGAGTAAAGAGGCATGAATGGGTGCTAAAAGGTGCTCAGGCAAACGTTCAAAGAAAATAACATCTTGAAATACTCGTTTACAGTTTGCATCAAAACAAATATGATGACTTTGTGTGGGGAAAGGGTTTATAAGATCTAACATTTTAATTCTCATATTGCTTTAAAAATATCACTGCCATGAATACATTCTCAGGCAACACACTGAACACGCTTACATTCACTTGTTTGAGAAATCTTTGTAGATACTGGACTGATGAAACAGTCAGCTCAGTCTGAACTAACAATGAACAATAGTGAGGACATAGCTTTTGTGACATATCTGTGCTTCAGCATCCTTACAAAACCGCCGACAAACATGGAATTGAAATGTCTTTCTTTCAAAGCTGGAACATGACAAATAAAAAGTGACACGGCACTATTTTCCATTTAGAAAAATAAGGAACCTATTCCACCTATTTAAAAAAATAATAATAGAATAACTCAATATCCTGGCCGGACACCCAAGAGGTGACGCAGGAAGTGACCACTATAGCAACCAGGACAGGTGTCTAAAACCCATTAACACTATTGGGACTAAGTGCTACATTTTTCCACCATTAGTAAATTGTGATTTTATCTGACGTTAAACAGGCATTACAGATAGCTGTATATAATTTGACCTTCGATGAATGTTTAGAAGCAATATATTCATATATATTTAAAAATAAATTTGAAAAACCAATTTCACCACAGAATGTGAACACATTAATAACTGCTTTGGGACAGCTTATAATGAGCTATACGTGTTACCCAACAAACGTATCACACAAATACCTGCAAAACTCATTTTAAGGTTTGGGTCATTGAATATTTAAAGAAAAACAACAGTCATTTATCAGATCCTAAGTTCTTTGTGAATAAAACAGCCACACAGAAGCGAACAGTTCCTTCAAAATAAAAACTAAATATGCCATAACACTCAGCTTCACAGTAACTTTCCATTACAGCAGTGTGTGTTTGTGTGTGATGGGAGAGGTTGGACATGAAAACTACAGACAAGAGTTTTGGCAAACAATTTCTGTTCGACATAAACCGGGAATTGATCACGGCTGCGAGAGAGAGATCAGTAGCAGGACAGCTATCAACAGTCGAAATGCATCTCGAGAGCATCTTCAAAACTCTGGTCCTCGTCTGCGCTGGACGTGAGGAAAGAGGCCATCGGGGAGCCTGCGGACAGACTGAGAACTCCTGCAGTGTTCGTGCCAGCGTTTCTGACAGAAATACTGGTGAGGTTGATTCCGAGAGTGAGTCTGGTTTGCTCCAGGGCTTTTTCGGGCACGGCGAAAGCCTCCAGCTTCTTCTCCCCGTTGGCCATGTATGAGTTCTGGCAGCCCCTGCAGATGCAGTCCAAACAGGCCTTACGGTTGGAGTAGCAGGGGCATCTTTGTCCTCTGCAGGTAAGAACACTTGGATTCTGAGTGGCTCGTCCACACTTGCATCCTTTTTTCTCTTGCGTCTTTTTGTATACGACTTTAGGGGGCTGTCCTGGTTGTCCTGCTAAAACGCTAGCTGACAGCAGCCTGTCCCTCACTTTGGCCTTTGCCTTCGGGACGGCCACTTTAGACTTCACCTGAACTTTCTTATTACCTAGGTCTGTGTTTATCTGGATATTTTTAGTTGAATCCAGCACAGCCTTATTAACCTTCAAAACGCCTCCGTTAGTGAGCACGGCAGCAGGTGGGGAGGGCGCTTTCGGTTCAAATGCGGTTTTCGGCGGAGCTGTGGCTGCTACCGATGGCCCCTGGATGAGGCTGGTGATGGGCAGAGGTTGGAGCATCTCCCTGTCACTTTCAGAGCGAGAGCGCTTTCGGCTCAGGTGCACTTTTCTGTGGGCTGTGGTGAGGCATGTTAGGCCCATCTGAGGTTGTGGTGGGTGTCCTGGTGCAAGGGCGCCGCTGGTTTGGGACTGTAATGAGTTCTGACACGGCTCGGGTGTTGATTTAGTCTGTCCCCACGACACCTCCTTGCTCGTAATGTCAGGTTTAAGGTCCTCCTGGACGCTTGTGCTCTCCGCACTGGGCTGCACCGATTCGGCGCTTGTCTCTTGACTAACTTTGCACTTTACATTAACAGTGCAAGTACCCATGTGTAGTTCTGAGTCACATTTCTGAGGTTCGTCAGCAGTGACAGGCTCAGGGGTCTCTAGTTCAGCTGGGATCTGCTCAGAGGGTTTGTCCGAGTCAGTCAAGTTGACATCAGTAGAGTTTTGTGAGGAGTCAGTCTCTGTTTTGAGATTAGGAACATCCAAAGTGTCTTTGACAGGACTGAGGTCTTCTTGTTCCTGACTCACCCCCAACACCTCCTCCAGCATCTTCTTGATCTCAGGGTAACCCTTGACCCCCGAGGCACTCTGCTCTGTTGTGACGCACACCGAGACACACTCGCAGAGATTCCTGTAGCAGTCGATCAGAATCTGGAGCTGTTTATTCTCCTCAAATTGCTCATAGTCTTTACACCAGCTGCACGATGGTTTCAATAACATTTTCTTGCCTTTACAACCCTTGCAAACATAGTGCTGGCAGGAGGATTTTTTTGGTGCAACTGGATCCTGAAGCAAATTCCCTACATAAAAAGTAAACAATAGATTAATTTACAGCAATTATGCATAGCTAAATAACATCTTACTATATTTAGTTCTGTAGAGTACAACAGTCAAGTTTTGGAAGTAAAAAAAAAATCCTATTAATTTTCTCCATAGAAAAAATTATTTTAACAACTTATAAAGCATTAAAAACAGACATACTGGGTGCTACTATTCCTATGCTCTCAAACGTCTTAATATATTTGTATGCATAATATGACTATTTAAAAAATAGTTTCTTAATATATAATCATCTCTAAATCAGTTTTATATTTTTCCATCGTTTTTATTTAATCACTATATCAATTATATCAATGCTTCATGGCATTGTAGTCCGATTTTCAAATAATCTTTTCTTCAAACCAATTGTAGCTGGTTGGTTTGATTCATAACTCAAACGAAGATTTGTTAAAAACCAGTACGGGAAAAATACTTGCAGGACCAAAGCTGCTGAAAAGTGGGCAGGCACTGTTGTAGCAGATAGTACCGGTCCTGAATGCTGATTGGTTGATACAGTGTTTCGCCATATCACTGCGAAGCGAAGATCGTTTTGTTGATGTTGTGTAGTAACTAGTGCTGTCAAACGAGTCGTCGCGATTAATCGCATCTACATAATGTGCACAACACATTATGTAAACAAAAACTTTTATTTTGGATGCGATTAAACACGATTAATCGTTGGACGGCACTACAAGCAACTCAGTAATAATTGGCTTAATAAAATTACGTTTAAATGAAAGTAATAAAAGCAATAAGACACTCGAGGCTGTGCTGTACTGAGAACATATAAGCGTGTTGCTTATTATATTAACGCAAATGATATCGTGCGACTATATTCTAAACATAGCACGACCTCTGGTACATAAAAGCACTTACCGCACACCAAGCAGGATAGGGAGTCTCTAAAGAAAGGCAGGACGTTAAACAGCCCTCCGTATGTGTCCGGGTCCTTCGGGTCGCACTGCAGAAGAGAGCGGCACGCCGATACGTACAGCGCGGTGGCGTTCACCGGGTTCATCTCAGTGAGATCAGTCAACGGCAGGACGAAGAAGCGGGCTGATCGGCTACTGACAGCGAGTCTTGCTCAGACCCCCGATCCACGATAACTGTGAGAACACAATCAACCAGGCTTCACCCAACGCCTCAAACAAAGAGTGTAGTTTGACATGACTCGCAAGCAGATGAGCGGCTTTGAGTCGTCTGCTTGTTAACATGTCAAAGCTTTGCTGGGTATCGAGAAGATCCTCCAGACGGTCAGTCCGGCGATAATAAGCTGGTGTAGGCGATGTAACACAGACTAGAGTCTGCTTTCCATGCGTGTCAGATCCCAAATGCCTCAGTAGAAAGAGCTTTTGTGATAAAGCGCACAGACACGAAGGACTGAACGATAAACAGCATTTTAGTGAGAGCCACAACAGGCCTCGAGCTGTAACGTTACTGTCGGTGGCGCGAGCTCTGTGTATAAACGATCCACAAACACGAAATGGAAAAACAGAAAAAACCGAGTCGCACAAAAAGTAAAAATCCTGAAATAGTCCACCATAGCGGTTGTTTTTTAAAGTTAAACTGAACAAACCACAATTCGCCTGGTTGCTAGTTCGCTAGCTAGCTAATATTGTCTGCACTTTTCTTCGTGTTGTTGAATAAGAGCGCTTTTCTCTCCTCAACTAGTGCGGCAAACTCCCATTTGAGTGGTATGTTTATGTAGCGTTCAACTGAGTTCGCTACGCTACAAAATATTTACATACATTAGCCTATGCCGAGAGCCAGCTCGTTGCTTATTATTCCTCTCTGTTAAGTTTTGCATCCTGAGGAACAATACCAAACAAGCGTAAAAGAGCGCCTGGAATTACACGCGGCCTCCAGTGATTACTGCCCCCTAGCGTCTGACTGTATTATAACCACACGCTACTGCGAGCAGAGGCTCTGTGCTGCATCTAGGCTACACTCTGAGATGATTACTTTCTCTCGTTAAATGACATAACATTTAGTAACAATCAATAAAAACATCTAGCTAATTATGGTGTCGATGTCTGTTCTGCTTTTACGTCTCTCACTATGTGTTTATTTAAATTATTGTGACTTTTGACTCTTGAATGACTAAAAAGATATATGTGTGTGTGTGTCTCGCAAACTTTTGTTCAGTTTCAGTTCAGGAAACGAAGATGTTTTGTCTATCCTTGAGTGTTGAATGCTATAAATATAAGGACTATTTCACAATATTACTGTTTTTGCTCTATTTTGGATCAAATAAATGCAGGCTTGGTGAGCAGAAGAGTATTCTTTAAAAACACTAAAAATCTTGCTGTTCAAAAACTTTTGACTGGTAGTGTATGTAATCCAGGACTAACTCTGGACAATGGGATTTGTTCTTCAGCGGAATGTGATGGCCTCAGGTGTAGTTCCTCAGATCTCTCTCATCATGGGCCCGTGTGCAGGTGGTGCCGTGTACTCGCCTGCTCTGACAGACTTCACTTTTATGGTGAAGGTACGAAAATACAAGTTAAGAGTATAAATGCATATTGAATTAAATTTAGGTTACTTGTTCCCAGATGGCACATTGGTTTTTCATGAAATGGCCTGTGTTTGCAGGACACCTCCTATCTGTTTATCACAGGCCCAGATGTGGTAAAGTCTGTAACAAATGAGGATGTTACCCAGGAGGAGCTGGGTGGAGCAAAAACCCATACCACTGTGTCCGGTGGGTCTGTTTATTAAGCCTATGCTTACATCTGAATGTGTTTTGTGACAATGTTTGGAATTTTAAATTTTGTTCTCTGATCTGACTGAATATTTCCTTGGCTCACCAGTAATATAAAGAGATTTTGTTTTCCTTTAGGTGTTGCTCATCGGGCCTTTGAGAATGACATTGATGCCCTTCTGAACTTGCGAGACTTTTTTAACTTTCTCCCACTGAGCAACAAAGATCCAGCTCCAGTCACTGAGTGCCATGATCCTCGGTGAGAAACCCACATTTGTACAATTATTTGTTTTTCTTTATCAGTCAAATTATCTTGGCTAGGGTTTTCAGTTTTCAGATTCACGATGAATCATGTCCATTTATTTTCCTCAGTGACCGGCTGGTTCCTGGTTTGGACACTATTGTTCCTTTTGAAAGCACAAAAGCCTATGACATGCTGGACATTGTTCATGGTGTATGTACATCTTTAGAGAACAAATGATTCAGATAGTCAGGTAAAAACTCATCACACAGTTCTTATGATTGTCATCTCACTCTTACAGATAGTAGATGAGAGAGAATTCTTTGAGATTATGCCCAACTACGCCAAAAATATTGTGGTGGGATTTGCCAGGATGAATGGTCGGACAGTAGGCATAGTGGGAAACCAGCCTAAAGTGGCATCTGGTGGGTGATTTATATTAAATTGTATTATCATAAGTTTGAGGTTATTAAGCATTGTTGTTTTAATAGTTTTATTCAGCAAAGACACATTAAATGTATCAAAAGCGACAGCAGTAAAGACTTTTTTTCCTAGTAAGTGCTACTACATTGTATTAAAGTAAGCTTTACTGTATTTATTTCTATTGTATTTAATAGTGCACTAAGCATAAGAGACTTCTTTCAATAACATTAAAAAATGTTTTTACCCCAACCTAAATGGTAATGGATATTATATATAAAATTTCATTAATACATGTCACAGTAGTTTTTAATTTGTCATTTTCCTTGTGTTTTCAGGCTGTTTGGACATAAATTCATCTGTTAAAGGGGCTCGCTTTGTTCGTTTCTGTGACGCCTTCAACATTCCCATCATCACATTTGTGGATGTGCCTGGATTCCTGCCAGGTGTCTAGAAACTTTCGTTATCCTAACCTTAACTTTGCTGTTTTTTTTTTTCTAATTCATTTTATCCTGAATTACCAGCACGTGTTTCCTTTTTAAATAAGACACTGAGAGAACGCTCTGTTTCCACAGGCACAGCTCAGGAGTACGGAGGCATCATCAGACATGGAGCCAAACTGCTCTATGCTTTTGCAGAGGCCACCGTTCCAAAAATTACTGTCATCACCAGGAAGGTAGGAGGCAGAATGATGAGTGTGTGTGTGTGTGTGTGTGGATGGTTCTAACTGTCTTGTATGCTGAATAATGTATGTTCTGTCTTCCAGGCTTACGGAGGTGCTTATGATGTGATGAGTTCTAAACATCTGAGAGGAGACGTCAATTATGCCTGGCCAAGTGCTGAGGTCGCAGTGATGGGTGCAAAGGTAAACCTAGAGAAAAATGGGCTGAATCTAGTGACATGGCTAAATAAATATAGATATCAAAATTGGTCCCATCCCATATAAATACATTTGTTCCAGCAGTCCCTAATAAAAGAGTCCCTGTAACCACGAGACTGTAATGAGCAGACAGACGTGAGAGTGTTCAGAGAGCTGCACACTAGCTTTAGTCCAGTGCTGCTGCTGATATACACTTACACTGCAGCAATGATCACTATGCTTGGCTCTCGTTGGTGATTATGCTGCTTGAGAATATCCTTCTACTCGTTTCATTTCTACACTGGAGTTGAGTAACAGGTGCTGCTGACTTAGAGTTTGGATAGCGCCGATCATATCACATGTTGACTGTTTAAAGTACAAACTATAAATATTTCTGCTGGGTGTCCAATAGTGACACTAAAGCAACAATGATGCACATTGATTTTCCAGTGACGAATTAGCCTTATATTTTATATTTTAACGTACAAATACACACACACAAATTTGGAGTCATTAAGATTATCACCAAGGCTGCATTTATTTAAAAATGGTAATATTAAAATTGTATTAATTTTAATTACCGTTTAACATTAAACTTTACAACATTACTGTTCTTTATCTGTATGAATACATTTAAAAAAGTAATATTTTTGTGTTGTGATGGCAAAGCTGAATTTTCAGCATCATTACTGTCACACGATCCTTCAGAAATCATTCTAATGTGCTGATTTGGTGCTCAAGAAACATTTATTATAATCCATGTTGAAAACGGTTGCGCTGCTTTTTGCAATTTTGTGTACACCTGGATAATTTTTTCCAGGTTTGCTTGAAAGTACATTTGAAAAATATCTTTTGTAACAAATGTCTTTACTGTCACTTTTGATCAACAAGTAATGCAGTGCATCACAGTTTCCACAAAAATACAGTATCAAGCAGCAAAAGCGGTTTTCAACATTCATAGTTAATAATAAGAAATGTTTGTTGAATACCAAATATAGTACCATATTGCAATGATTTCTGAAGGATAATTTTCAAAGCTGAAAACTCAGCTTTGACACCATAGGAATAAATTACATTATAAAATATATTATAGAAAACCGTTATTTGAAATTGTAATAATATTTCAAAACATTACTGTTTTTAATCATATATTTTGTTTTCAAAAACAACTCTTAACCTTTGAACAGAATATATTTTGAATAATTTATGATTTTAAACCAAAAGACTTCATACAGTGTTCACAATAGCTGGACAAATCATGGAAATTGATTGGTCAGAAAGTGTGAAACCTTATAATATTTCTGAAATGTGCTATATAGTAATACATATTTACATTTTTTTTAAGGGTGCTGTTCAAATCATCTTCAGAGGAAAGGAGAATCAAGCCGAGGCTGAAGCTGAATATGTGGAGAAGTTTGCCAATCCCTTCCCTGCTGCTGTCAGAGGTGCATCACCAGACACAAAACACATTCATCTTCACAGCGCTTGCTCAACATGTTTACCCCACACTGTGCTTGCGGTACAAGTGTGCTCGCTTCTGCTGCTATTTGTGTATTATTGCTAAATAATAATTCATGTATTTCACAGGCTTTGTGGATGACATCGTTCAGCCCTCGACCACACGCAAGAGGATCTGTAGAGACCTTGAGGTGCTCGCCAGCAAGAAACAGACCAACCCCTGGAAAAAACATGCCAACATTCCCTTATAAATCTCATCTCAACACTAATTTTATAGCATTTTATGACAATATCTGTGGTTAGACTGGAGAGAATGGCATGTTTTTCCACATGGTTTGTTGTGCCTTATTCCCACTCATATGCATTACGCCACTATTTCAACATTCTCAAATCAATAAAACACTCCCATGGTTCATGATTACATATTTAATTTTTTTTTTCTGAAAAAGTGAGTTTTCCATAAGTTCACTGAAGAAAAGTTTTAGAACAGTTTTCCATTAAAAGGGAAAGTGGTACATCATTTCTAGGTTGTACAAAAGAAAACCGTTATATATTGAAAATGTACAATTTACAGGTACACTAGCAAAACTAACCGGGGCTCAGGGTGGGGAATAATAATGATGATCATGGGAAACTCTTGTTGACAGTATAACATTTCACTTTTTGATAGCACAGGACTATAAAGCACTTAAACAGGCCTGACTCGACACACGGCACAGCAGCCTGCGGTTTCACCCGGACAAGAGCAACGCCAGCAAGAAACAGACCAACCCCTGGAAAAAACATGCCAACATTCCCTTATAAATCTCATCTCAGCACTAATTTTATAGCATTTTATGACAATATCTGTGGTTAGACTGGAGAGAATGGCATGTTTTTCCACATGGTTTGTTGTGCCTTATTCCCACTCATATGCATTACGCCACTATTTCAACATTCTCAAATCAATAAAACACTCCCACGGTTCATGATTACATATTTAATTTTTTTTTTCTGAAAAAGTGAGTTTTCCATAAGTTCACTGAAGAAAAGTTTTAGAACAGTTTTCCATTAAAAGGGAAAGTGGTACATCATTTCTAGGTTGTACAAAAGAAAACCGTTATATATTGAAAATGTACAATTTACAGGTACACTAGCAAAACTAACCGGGGCTCAGGGTGGGGAATATAATGATGATCATGGGAAACTCATGTTGTTGACAGTATAACATTTCACTTTTTGATAGCACAGGACTATAAAGCACTTAAACAGGCCTGACTCGACACACGGCACAGCAGCCTGCGGTTTCACCCGGACAAGAGCAACTGACGAAAACCCTGCCGTATAGATGTTCCGCACAAATAAACCTCACCTCATTAGAGCTAAATCTACTGGAAATAAAATACTGACCATTCAAATGCTTCTGCAAGCCAAAATACACAGTATGTAGTGTAATGCTCCTTCAGGACAACTGTCACAGAGATTTTTGGCTTGTAGTGCTGCACAATTTGACAATTTTTGTGATTATATATCAATATGACTACACAATAATAATTATATTTAATAATATTTAAATAATATATCTGGGAAATAAAATAATTAAATCTGGGACGATGGTTGGCACGTTGCATTTTTAAAGCAACCCAAACTCATTGGCACTTGATGTGGAGCAGCATTTACCACAAACTGAAACACTGAAAACGCTGGATCACGAGCTGCTCTAAAAAGTGCATTGCATATATTTATTGACAATCACGGAAGTCATATTGTGATTTTGATTTTGATATATTCCAATAGAAAGCAGTTATTTGAAATAGTAAAAATATTTATATTCATGCAGGCCTACTGACAACACAGCCCTGCATTTTGGCTGGTTTGCAAAAAAAGGCCTAATATTACCCAATTTGATGATGCTGGGTTAAAAAAGATCAATAAAAACTTTCATCACACAGTTTTTCCACACACACACACAAGATTTTACAAATGATATGTATCAGCTTTAACGCACTTGTCAAAATAACCAAAGTAGTCAAATCTCAAAAGTTTTAATGACAAAAAGTAGTTTACAAAATGCATAATTTACTTACAAACTGCAAGGGAGTGGAAAATGTATTCATGTGACGTTCTTTGACATTAAATGTAGTATTGGAACACAAGCTTATAAATAAGCTTTTTTTCCACAAAATTGAATTTTCGGTCACTAAGTGCATTGCATATATTTATTGACAATCACGGAAGTCATATTGTGATTTTGATTTTGATATATTCCAATAGAAAGCAGTTATTTGAAATAGTAAAAATATTTATATTCATGCAGGCCTACTGACAACACAGCCCTGCATTTTGGCTGGTTTGCAAAAAAAGGCCTAATATTACCCAATTTGATGATGCTGGGTTAAAAAAGATCAATAAAAACTTTCATCACACAGTTTTTCCACACACACACACACACAAGATTTTACAAATTATATGTATCAGCTTTAACGCACTTGTCAAAATAACCAAAGTAGTCAAATTTCAAAAGTTTTAATGACAAAAAGTAGTTTACAAAATGCATAATTTACTTACAAACTGCAAGGGAGTGGAAAATGTATTCATGTGACGTTCTTTGACATTAAATGTAGTATTGGAACACAAGCTTATAAATAAGCTTTTTTTCCACAAAATTGAATTTTCGGTCACTATTTGGATGTAGTAAAACACAGCATGTATGTAGCTGGGTCATGTTTGCTTTTTCTTCTGTCACTTGCCATAATTCTAATCTTAAAATCAGGATTAGGCATAAAGTAATGTCTTCAAAATCATTCATTCACATGTGAAAATCAGATGAGAATTGAGCAAAGCTATAAACTGTAAGCTTTGAGCCAGTTTTTCTGGTGATTAAGGGATAATACAAGACGTCCTCACCTTACAAATGGCTATCGAAGGCCAAAATGCTACAAAAAGCACATCACATTTTATGAGAAAGTGTGATGTGCTAGGGCAGAACAGCCACTATTTTTTGGAATCAGCACCCCAAAATGAGTAAGAAACAAGTATTGGATTTCATTCAGCAAATATGATGCAGGGCAGTGTAATTCTATATTTATATAATAAGTTAAAGCCTTGGCGATTCATTCTTACCGACTCATCCTCAATCATGGCTGCAGAGTCAAAGAAGTCCGGTCTTAGCTCTGCTCTCTCCCGCCTGTTCCTGGATGGAGGCTGCAGAGAATTTAAGATCATGTGATTTGGAATTTCTGTCTACAGTATATTTAATTACGTAAGCACTCTGAGACACTTTTATTTGCTAGCATCATCTGATTACCAGATCAATGACCATGGTGTCCTCGAATTCCTCACTCATGTCTTCCAGCTGTCCTCGCGACGACATCATGACATCCTCAAAGATGGGCTCTGCGTCATCCTCCATGAGACCACGTCTAGATTAGAGACATCAAAGTAACATTAACTACAGCTCGTTCCTCATGTCAAACATCCCACATTTCTTTCGCCACATACACAGTCTGTCGTACGCCTCCGCTACGGGCCTTCATGTAGTTCATGGCTGTGCGTTCTTTCCTGTTCACCTCCTCCATCTTCTGCTGGCCGAGCCAGGACATCTGCATCTGAGGACTGACCGAGAGCAAAAAAACACTTCATACAATGCACATACTAGCTGACAAAATACTTACTGTTAGCTAAAACCAAAACTATTAAAGATTTTTTAAATTGAAATACATCTGAAATCAAATATAAATATAAGATTAGATTTAAAAATTGAAGAAATGTTGCCATGGCAACTAAAAGAAATAAGTTGAAGTATTCAATTGACTAACTTAAAATACAAAACTAACTGAAATAAAAATAAAAAAACGAAATAATGGCAAACTAAATTTGAAATGAATACTAAATTCAAAATATAATACACTAATAGTATACAAATAATATTAATCTAACACTAGTTGCGTCTAAAAATCACATACTGAGGTAGTGGTAACTACATTTTGGAAACTTTGCAAGAGTTAAAAATGAGTGCGTTATATAGTATGAATATGCTAATATGAATCAAATTACTACATGTCACATGACCTACCAGCGTCAGTTGCGCTGCTACAGAGCCTCCTCTCCCATGGCTTAATGTGATAGTAAAGTGTCCATCAAATGCACTACTATTTTTTTGCATACTATTAATTGTGACATACTACTTTTTTGGTGTACTGTTTTTTTTTTGTTGCATCCAATCTACAAGGTAAGTATGCATATACTCTAACACTAGTTGCGTCTAAAAATCACATACTGAGGTAGTGGTAACTACATTTTGGAAACTTTGCAAGAGTTAAAAATGAGTGCGTTATATAGTATGAATATGCTAATATGAATCAAATTACTACATGTCACATGACCTACCAGCGTCAGTTGCGCTGCTACAGAGCCTCCTCTCCCATGGCTTAATGTGATAGTAAAGTGTCCATCAAATGCACTACTATTTTTTTGCATACTATTAATTGTGACATACTACTTTTTTGGTGTACTGTTTTTTTTTTGTTGCATACAATATAGTAGGTAAGTATGCATATACAGACATAACGACTAAATGCAACATTATAAATATCCAGTTCAGGGATGTGATTTTTATGGATTTCCGCATTTTCCGACCTCTGGGATGGTATTTTGTTACTTGCATGATGATTGAAATCGCACAAATGGCCTTAAGCTATTACCTAAATAAACTGCGAAAAGACTGTTCTCTAAAACATCATGGACAGAATGGTCCTGAAAGCGCTGCTCGAGATCGCGGCGCCATCTACAGGACAGTTAAAAGCGGTCAAATAATTCTAAGCCAGTGTTGCCAGATTGGGTGGGTTTCCAATCCATGTATCATTCGATCATTCGTTTTTTGATTTAATACTGAAAGTAGAAAAATTAGAAAACGGCTCCTTTTCCGTTTTTTCCCCGAAAAATTAGAATTCAGCTTAAATTTTCGTTTTTCGTTCATAGGTGGAAAAATTAATAAACAGCTTGAACATTCGATTTCTACATGTGGGCGGGAACTAAACGCCCTTTCTGCTGATTGGTCAGCCGAAGATCAAACCGTGCCGTCATCAGTTCTTGTGCAGTATCACGCAGCAGAATAATAGTCCTCTGCTGCTGCAGTTGTACGGATTAATAACCCATTTTATTAATTTCATATTTTTCTCATCAAACAGACTAATGAATAGCTCGACACAACTCGTACCGGGGCAGAGTCTAGACAGGTCTTTCTTCGGTGTAGACCAGCGGTTCTTAAAGTGATACGGGGTCCAAGAATTAATTTGCTATAGCCTAAAGTATTTCCAGACTGTAAAGTTGCTTTTTTTTTATCATGATACATAGGCCTACTGTGATTTATTCCAAAGTGACTTATATGATGCATTTAACGTCAAATAATCTAAATGAAGCCTTTTAAAAGACAAGTATTCCCTGTGGTTCATGTTTGTGGCATGCGCCAGAAAGATGCGCAAGGAGACAGAGACTGTTGTTCTCTTTATTTTTCAAAGGCATGACATTTTGTAGTTATTTTGAACGTATAACGTTACACAATTAAAATATACATTTTACTATACGACGAGTATTAAGTTATTTCCCCTCTATGGGGAAAAAAATCCAAGTGAACATCAATCAGTACTCAATATTAATGTAAACTGCTTTAAATATGACTGCTGCTTATTTCCTGTGCACTTCAATACTGGTCTGCGCTTGACTGTAGTCTGTCTGCTTATTGAGTTTATTTAACCCAT
>NW_015505184.1:5048262-5149840 GCF_001515645.1 Sinocyclocheilus grahami
ATGTAAACTGCTTTAAATATGACTGCTGCTTATTTCCTGTGCACTTGAATACTAGTCTGCGCTTGACTGTAGTCTGTCTGCTTATTGAGTTTATTTAACCCATCCCAATTTATTGGAACTGTGTGAACTAGAGTCACTAGGCTACTCACCTTAATGTTGTTCTAAAGGCTTATTACTTAAAAACACAAAAATGTCCTGCTCGCACTTGCCAATTTAATGGCAGAGAATGGATAGATCGTTTGTTTTTTGAAGTGGATGCATATCTGTCGTAAAATAATCATATGCATCTTGTGGCGTATATTCCAAGCATTCTGAAGGTATATTGAGGGTTTGGTGAGAAACAAACCGAAATGGCAAGTTATTATATTTTATGAAAATCTTGCGTTGCAGTGCGAGTGCGCAGTAGCTCACAAGTGCATATCCTTTTGAGATATCAGCTATAATCAATTTTAATAAAACACAAGACTACATTATAAAACTCTAACAGTAGGCTATTTAATATCTGTTGTTCTCCGGTTGTCAGTCAGAATGACAGTTCTTGCGTGAACATAGGCCTGTATATACCCAAGCCAATTTATCAATCCTTCTTTTTTGTCTTAGTTTTTAAAATATTTATTTTGAAACAAATTAATTAATTAATTAATTAAACAAACAGATTTACTGGGTGAGCAGGGTAGGCTATGACAGCTCTCATATCATACCCTACCATGCCCAGCTGATGCGAAGAATAGAATTCATATCTACACAGAAGAAAGCCCTGTCTAGACTCTGCCCCAGTATGAGTTGTGTTGAGCTATTCATTAGCCTGTTTGTTTGATGAAAAAAGATGAAATGTAGTTGCAATAAATGCGTTAAGAATCCATAACTGCATCAGCAGAGGACTATTATTCTGCTGCATGATACTGCAAAAGAACTGACGAAGGCACGGTTTGATCTTCGGCTGACCAATCAGCAGAAAGGGCGTTTAATTCCCGCCCACGTGTAGAAATCGAATATTCAAGCTGTTTATTCATTTTTCCACCCACGAACGAAAAACGAAAATTTAAGCTTAATTCTTGTTTTTTATTATTCATGTATGCAGCATCTTTGTTTGGATCAAGATTAAAATGCAGTGGTTGCCTCTAATTTTAAATGTAAAGAGCACAGACAAAGCCTTAGTTTGTTTATATGAAGAGATTTATTTTATTTGTGTTGCTTATTTATTTGATTTGGGGCTTGTTTTAAAATTTCAATGTAGTTTTGTTATTTACATTTACATTATATTTAAATTTTGTAATTTAGCAGACGCTTTTATCCAAAGCGACTTACAAATGAGGACAATAGAAGCAATCAAAACCAACAAAAGAGCAGTAATGTGCAAGTGAAATATTAGTATATTATTATAGTATTATTTTTCAATTTCACAAAGAAATGTGCAGCATTTTGTCCAAGCAATAATAAAAGGACACATTTAATTTATAATTTGTCTTAAATCTCATTTTGTAAAAAAGAAAAAAAAAGAAAATCGTGAATCAAATCGAATCGTGAATCGAATCGTGAGTTGAGTGAATCGTTAAATCCCTATTGTTGTTAATTTTTTTTTATTGTCGGATTATCATACAGTATGCATCAATGAATGACAGTTTTGACTGTCATGGTGTGTGCGTAAACGAGTGTGAAATACCTAATTAAGTAGCTTTTTCCGATCACTTGGGCACTTTTTTGCATTTAAATTCTGACTGTTGACATTGAAAATGATGCATGTGTTTTTCGAGGGTATCAGTTAATTTCTGATTGCCGTTTTGACAGCGTCTGCTTGCATATTTTAATCATATTTGGTCATTCTCTTTAATGTATTTGCCCCGATTTGATCAATGGGAAATTTATCTAGCGCTATATTTATATTATTTTGTCATCATTATTTTCTTTTAAGGAGTTAAAAATGGCTCTTATCAAACTTGATTGACATTCTATCACACTATTTTGACAGTTAAAGTTTTGGGCGTTTTTTTGTTGGAGTGGGTGGGTTTTTGTGAGCTTTTGGGCTGGAAATCGTTCATCCAATCTGGCAACACTGTTCAAAGCGCCAAATACGAGTAGAATCAGCGCTGAAACGTGTTACTCGACCTGGTGACTTTTTATGAATGGCGGTGAGAATTTTGAGATCGCTGTCATAAAATTCGCAACGGTTGTGATGTAATTAATTTGTTAGTGCTAGCTGAGCTGCGCTTGGTTTGAGCCGCTCTAATTTGCATTTGGGAACGCAACATTCGTCATTAGAAACGTTTATAAATCAGTTGTTGTTTACAAAGAGAAGTTTCAGTGCCACATAATCCTTCAGAAATCATTCTAATATGCTGATTTACTGCTCAAGAAACATTTCTCATTATTATCAATGTTAAAAACAGTATTGCTGCTTAATATTTTTGTGGAAACAATGATAACACTCAAACATTTGTATAAGATTTAAAAAAGAGAGAAATTAATCATTTTATTATTATTTTATTTATTTATTTATTAATTTTATAAGGTGAGTGAAGACATTTCAAATGATTTCTATTTAATAAATGCATTAACAAATTTTAATTAATATATTGGATAAATGCAAATAAATGCTGTTCACAAAATATGAAGCAGCAAAATTGTTTTCAACATTGATAATAATCAGAAATGTTTCTTGAGAGTCAAACATTTTTTAATGATTTCTAAAAGATCATGTGACACTGAAAACTGGAGTAATGATGAAGAAAATTCTGCTTTGCATCACAGGAATAACATTACATTTTATAATATATTAAAATTGAAAACTTTTTATTTGTAATACTATTTCACAATATTGCTGTTTTTTTTAATCAAATAAATTCAGCCTTGATAAGCAGAAGATATTTATTTCAAAATCATTAATTAAAATTTTTCCAAACTTTTGGCAGGTACTTTAATAATAATAACAATACAATATACTTTACTATAATATATTATATTATATTGTTATCATGATTATTAAATGCTGCTTTTTATTTTTTACAGGACAATAGTGTGTATTATTACAATATAAGATATATGTTTTAATGTGCTAAAATATATATTTTTAATAAGAAGTGCTGGGAGCGTGGCTTGTGGGTGTGACTTGGGGCGTGCTCAGATTTTTGCTTCTTTTTTGTCTCTAGCTGATCACATGCCTGATATAGCCAGAAGGACTAATTTTCTATTAATGACGAATTGTTTTAAATAGAAATGGATGTGTTGCATATGCGTTCACAAACTGTTGGATATGTGGTGTTTTTTAAGTTCACTTACTTATGAACATAGTCGGATTCAGAGCCGGGCTCAGAGTTCTGCTCAGGGAGGTGCTCAGCAGCTTGCCGAGGGTTTTCTCGGAGTACGGTGGAGGTGAGCTGGGGTGTCTGCAAGGCTCCGGGAGTCTGTAGGGTGTCACTCCTCATCATCCATGAGCTCTCCACACTCTCCTCTGCAGAACCATGACACCACACACAAAACAGCCCATGACTGCTTACTTTTAGGCATCTCGGGTCAACTGAAGCAACCCACAGGCCTCCCATCTCATATCAGTATGATTACATCTACCGGCATCCTCACCCTCGATGCGTTTCTTGTGCATGGCTGGACGGCCCTTCTTGCTCCGTATAGATCCAGCTTTGCTGCTGCTGCTGCCGCTGGTGATGGACATGCGATCTTCATCTCCACCCGTCAGCAGAGAGTTCCTGTAGGAGATGAGCGGCAGCCAGATGTCTTCCCGCCTCTCCATCATCTGCTCAGTCATGAACTTTTCCAGATACGAGTGCCTGAGAGAGCCAAAGGGAGAGCACAAACATATTGTTTTTAACAATAGACTTCTATTTATCTCATTCCTAAAACTTCAAATATATACACTGCCGTTCAAATGTTAGACATCAGTAAGATTTTAAATGTTTTTTAAAGATATGTTTCCTATGCTCATCAAGACTGTATCTATTTGATCAAAAACACAGAAAAATTTGGGAAACATTGTTGCAATTTAAAATAAGTTTTCTATTTTAGTATACTTTAAAATAGAATTGATTCCTGTGAAGCAAAGCTGGATTTTCAGCATCATTACTCCAGTCTTCAGTGTCACATGATCCTTCAGAATTCATTCTAATATGCTGATTTATAATCAGTGTTGAAAACAGTTGTGCTGCTTAATATTTTTTGGTACCTGTGATACTTTTTTCAGGATTCTTTGATAAAGAAAAAATGAAAAAGAACAAGAAACTTTGTGTTACAATATACACTACTATTCAAAAGTTTGGGGTCAGTAAAAAGGTTTTTTTTTTTTTTTTTTTTTTAAGAAATAAGTACTTTTATTCAGCAAGGATGTGTTAAATGGATAAAAAGTGATAGTAAAGATTTATATTGTGAATAAATGCTGTTCTTTTTTAACTTTTTATTTATCGAAGAATCAAAGAAAAAAGTAAATGATTTCTGAAGGATCATGTGACACTGAAGAGTGAAGACTGGAGTATTCAGTCTTGGAAAATTCAGCACTGCATCACAGAAATAAATTATATTTTAAAGTATATTAAAATAGGAAACCGATATTAGAAATTGCATTAATATTTCACAATATTACAGTTTTTTCTGTATTTTTATCAAAGAAATATAGACTTAATGAGCATAAGAGACTCCATTTTAAAAAAAACATTAAAATTTTACTGATCCCAAACTTTTAAATGGCAGTGTATATGTATTTGTACTCGTTTTTTTATACATTAAAATACAATCTTTCTGCTCAGGTTCTCAAAGGATCCATCCAATGAAAATGAATTTTGCACAGTGAAGGATTACATGATGTTTTAGTGTATAGTCAGAATCTCTTTTTACTAAATCAAGTCAAAGCTCAAGCCCATGAGCCTAAAAGAAAAACATTACACCAACCTTTGCTAAATAAAACAAAGTGCTCCTCAGTCTAACTTACACTGTTTTCTTGTCTTGGCGAAGAAGCTTCGAGGAAAATTCACAGAGAACCTCCAGGAAGGCCAGATTTGGAGGGGGATACTCTGGTCCTTTAGGATTCTGATACTTGAAAGCGAACTCGATGCCATCTCTGAATACAGCAAAAATATTTGTGAGAGGTTGAATGAAGATGGTGTCCATTTGGTGCTTGATGAATAATCATTCAAATATGAAAGAGAAGTTACTTGTGCAGTGTGGCCACAGCCTCTCTGGTCTTGATCTGGTCCAAGCCAAAGGTGAGGGCAAAGCGACGGGCCAATTCCTTAATGCCACTCACATGAGATGAGGTCCTGTCCAAGTTAGGGCCCTGATCCTGGATCAGCTCATTAAAGAGCTGAAGAACAGAAAAATAACAGGATTAGTAGAATTATCAAGATCGGAAATGATAATGCAGATATCATGTGAATCTGATGCTGTCATCTCACCTGCTGTAAGCTCAGGATGAGCGTCTTGGCACACAGTATCTTATCCGTCTGTCTGGTCTTACTTAGAGTCTCCTTGATAATGTCTCCATAATCGTTGTAGTACTACACATAGTTTACAATAAGTTCAGCAGTGTGACAAAAAAAATTTAAGAACTAACCTAGAATGTGTTTTGGAGATAGCAGTACAGTATACAATGTATATCCACTGGCATTGAGTGTGGGATTGACATGGAGCAGAACAAGCAGCGAGAGCATGAAAAGGCTAAGAAATGTTCAACTTTATGCAAATAATAGAAACTAATCAGTGGCAAAAAAATCACTGAGGTTACAGCATTGACATTGGCAAGAGTTTCTGGTAATATAAGTGCTTAAATCACATTGCCTGATTTCAAATGCAGTTTGGACACAGCCAATCTCTGAAGATTAGTTTCTTTCATGACAGTGGGTACGTCAGATAAGGTGATACTTGGTTATTTTACCTTCATGTAGTGTTTGAAGATGTCTGCAGCAGCTGGCATGTCTACTATATCATAAATGATGAGCTTGCTGAAGGCAGCTAGGAGGTTTCTCCTCTTGTGTAAGGCCTCAATCTTGTTAGCTTCATCCTCCTCATCACCCTCTGGGTAACAAACATGAAAACACTAACTTCAACACGTCAAAACATTCAAAACAGTGATTTAACATTCACTATGTCTATGCACAAATTTGCAAATGTCTTCAAATAGAAATCATTATTTAAGCATATACAGAATTTGATTTATAACTGTTAATGACCGTAAATTCAATATAAACATAACTTAAACATACATTTTATGCCGTTAATATCATCTCTAGGCTCACCTATACTCTGATTCTCATCATCCTGGTCTATAAACACATGGTCTAGGATGAAGTTGAGCAGCTCATTCTGTAGGCTGCTGTCTGGGTTGAAGACCAGAGGTTGCAGACCCTCCCTGGACCCTGTGGTGAGCTGGTGACTGAAGATCATCAGCAGGTCGCATAGCAGCATGAACGCCTGGAGGAAGAGATGGGGAAGTGAAACAATCGTAGCATGAATGACTATTGCACAGGCACATCTTTCCTGAATGAAAGGACAAATGAAGGCACTCACCTGCTCTTTAACCGGCGTGTTGACGTTTGATAAACATTGCTGGCACATGGCTAGAAAAGACTTGACAACCCTGCGAAGTGCTAGGAGATCATCCTGAAATTAAAGAAAATATGTATGCTTTTTGGTTGAAAGTTGCAGTAATCAGGTAATGAACATGCTTGTTGTTCAGTCTAGTCACATTCAATCTAGGATGAGATCACAAATGTATTGTGAGTGGGTCGATGAACGGCTGATAATGAAATGAAACTTTGCAGTGTATTGCAACAAGTTGCATTGCATCAAATCCATCTGCTAAATAAGAAGTAAAAACATTAAATAGATGCCTAACATACCTTGGATGGAGCTCCTTCTGTGATCTTCACAAGTTGCCACAGTATGGAGTAATGAGAGCACTGAAGAGCCTGTACTGCTATCTACAAAACACAATCAAACACACTTAGTATCTACATGAAATCAATGGTGCCATGTCACCTGAAAACATCTTCAATAACTGGGTTAATCTCACAAAAATGTCTACAAAACAAGTACAAAATCAAATTTAAGAAAAAGGTTGAAAGTGTTATTTTGTTTGTCTGGAATATTTGATTCTGATTGGTCAATCACAGCATTTTGCAGTGAAATATTTTGGGAAAATGTTACAAAATGATGCTAACTTTTGAAATGCAACAAAACTGTATAATGATACCAAACGTTTTCTTCTTGTTCTTTCTCTTTAATAAATGAATATTTCATTTTCAATTCTCAATACAGTAAAAAAAGCAATAAAAACATTCTGCACATTCTTCCATGATGCATTCAAAGAAATGTTTCTTGAGCACCAAAGCAGCATGTTAGAATGATTTCTAAAGGACCATGTGACACTGAAGACTAAATTACACACACACACACACACACACACACACACACACACACACACATTCAATATAAGATTACAAATTGAATAACATTACTGTTAAATTGTAATACAATTTCACAATATTACTGTTTTAACAGTATTTTTATAGCACCACATTTTTAACCAGTAGTGTACTTCATTTGAATAATACTGCTTTTTTTTCTAGTTTTACAGAAATGAGAACTGTCATTAAAAAACAATGTTGGAATACAAATAACATAATTTCCTTTCATGTCTTTTTCTTTATATAATTTCTTATTTCGTTCCTTTAATTTTGTGTTGAAATGTGACCTGGGCATGTCCTTGATAGGCTTCAAGAGATTCCCTCATCTCATATCTGAAAGAGACGCACCTGCTCTGGCATAGAGCCCTGCTCTATTCCCGTCCTTAGCAACCTGTAGCAGTTCCCAAACAAATCCCATTTGGTCAAGTCATGAGCACTGATGGAGAGGAGAGACAGACACATTGCTTGTTCATTAGCACTCAATGACTCCAAGTGGTCAGAAATAACTTGCATTTGCAGTGATTTAACAAGACAGCAGCGTACTTGTGAAAGGCTGTGAGTTTCTTGAGAGTGGAGAGAACGTTGTAGATGTCGTCGTCATCCGCCTCTTCCCCCTGTTAATGAGGCAGACATTCAGAAATATGTTTTATCAGCGATGGCTGAACAATTCTATGAATCATAAATAACTGTTCACAATCTCTACCTCAGCTAGAAACAGCCTCAAGAGTAGAGGGAACAATGAATAAAGCTCTGAAATGGCAAAGCACTGAAATGTTTAAGGGATAGTTCAACCAAAAACCAAAACAAAAGAAAAGAATGAAAGAACAAAAGAAAGAAAGAGGTCTATATCAGATGTTTTCAATCTTTTATATGTTACATACCCCCAAATATGATAATCCTTGTATGAAGGACCCCATTTTAAAATTTAAAAGGCAGCTATGTATTTTCATGTTTAAAGACCCAATCTATACTGAGAAAAATTATTACGAATATAGGTAAAATATGAATTGGAAAATATTTACATACATGTATGCAATGTATTTATATATTTATATAAATTGAAAACATGCTAGATGTATGCATGTATTTATTTATTATTAAATATAGTTTTTGTTTTTAATTTATTTTTTAAACAATCTTTACAAAAAAATTTTTACTCTAAACTTTTCTACGGACTCCTTAATTTATATATATATATATATATATATATATATATATATACTTTAAGTATTCTGAAGCCATACAAGATGAAATTTGAATGTTGAGAACCAGATTTAGTCCAATCTGTAAATTGGATCAATCAGCTGATTGAAAAGAACCAGCTCAAAAAACATTTCATTCACTGATCTAGTTGTTAAGTTCAACTCACTGACTGCAAAAATAAATAAAAATACAAATAAATCAGTCTTTTTATTGACACTATTTGAAATACAAGAGGTTCATATGGACTAATTTTATTTCAATTAACAAAAAATAATAATAATTTTTGGACCTTAACAGCTGTGGTCACTATGAACTCTGGAAAAGAAATGCAATAAAAAATAACAGCATAAAGGCTTATATGACAAATGTCATTTTGGGGTAAAGTATCCCTTTTTAAAAAGCTGTCTGCTCATTGTTAAAGTGCTTTCTGAATATCTTTTGTAATTAATGTGATACTGTAACAAACAATCTCCCTAAATCTGTCCGTCACCTCCACAGAGCCCTCACCGCCTGCAGCAGCTCCTCCACCGAGTGGTTGAAGCGGTCAGCTAGATCATCGATGAGCTGACTGCGGCTGATGTCCACACGGTTCATGATGGTGTACTCCTCACTACACAGGATGCTGTAGGTCTTACTGCAGGCCTCCAGCACCTCCGTGTCCGTGTGCTTCTCCACCACAAACTTGATCTGCTTGAGCAATGCGTCCAAGTGCTGGAATATTCAAATTCCTCCATCAGCTAACGTTTAGCATTTATAGAGATCCAGCTGGAGAAACCGCTTACCTTCTCCATCCTCCCTGCACTGTACACATCCAGGTCAAAGTACTGCGGGATCTGTAGGAGGTTGGCTACTTTCTCTGCATCTGTCTGGTACTGTGGGCGGAAAATGGGGTTTTCAGCTTAGGACTGACCTGGTCATGATGTATGCGAGCTTGAAAACAGAATACGTTTCATCTTACTTTTGAGAGTAACATGGGAAGAGCCATGATGAAGTGCTCTGTTAATTTGTTTTTGTCATCAATCTGCGTCTTCCTTTCCTTCGCTGTCAAGACCTGCACAACAAGATAGACTAAACTAAGCATTGATGAACAAAAAAATGTTTTATAATAAAATGATGCAGATAGTTTTAGCCATATACTGTAGCTTGTCAAGTAAAGGTCTTACCCTTTTCCCAGTCCCTCTCCCCACAGGCGGATGGGCCTCAGCAGCCTGACGAATGGTACAGACAGTCAGCTCAATCAGAGCACTCTCCTGCCTGTCTGTCAACACTGAAGACAAACAGAGTCAGAGAGAAAGAGATGTGCTTATGTTGCAGATGCATACATGTAGCCGTATAGGACATGATAGGGGTAGATGTGTGACATTTTTCTGAGCAAAAAATAGCTCACCGATAGAGATAATAGGGGAGACGGGGCACCTTTTACTCCATATTTCAGGGTGAGGGAGCTGATTTTTCAAAATCATATTTTTATTCATACAACATTCAAAAGTCTGGGGTTGGTAAGATTTTTTTTTTACTTTTGGAAAGTCTCTTATGGTCACCAAGGCTGCATTAATTTATTAGAAATATTTTGAAATATTATTTTAAGGTTACACTTTATTTTAAAGTGTCCTTGTTGCAGTGTAATTAAAGCAATAAGCCCCAAGAAGCTGTGGTTTACAGTGAATTTATAATGGCTAAGGGGCGTTGTTAGGTACAACGCGAAGCAGACCCCTTAGCTGTTATAAATTCACTGTAAACCACGGCTTCACGGGGCTTATTGCTTTTATAAAACGGTTATTCCATATACGTAGTTGGGTTCCACAAAATAAAACAGAGCAAATAAAGTGTAATGACATAAATAAAAACAGTATTCTTCCACCAAACAATGTAGTTCCTCAGAAATGGTCGTGGTTGCAACAAAGTGGTGTATGTTTGTAGAGTAATTTACAACAGCTTTGAACGCAGCTCAACCAATCAGAATCAAGGACCGGAACTAACCGTTTTAAAATATACATTTAAGTACTGAGTAATATGAATTAACTACATGTACTTACTATATGGTCAGGGTTAGGATTAGGGTTACTTGCATGTAATTATGCATCATTTATTGTTATTATAATAGTAAGTACATGTAACGTGTAACAAGGACACGTTAAAATAAAGTGTTACCTATTTTAATTTCAAATAACTGTTTTCTATTTCAATATATTTTAAAATGTAATGTATTCTTGTGATGCAAAGCTGAATTTTCAGCGGTCATTACTCCAGTCTTCAGTGCCACATGATCCTTCAGAAATCATTCCAATATGATTTGGTGCTCAAGAAACATTTCATGGTATTATCAATGTTGAAAACAGTTGTGCTGCTTAATATTTTGTATTAAAAAAAATTTGATTTTTTTTTAGGATTATTTTATGAACAAAACGTTCAAAACAAAAACATTTATTTCAAATGTTTTTACTGTCACTTTTGATGAATATAATTGCTGAGTAACAGCATAAATTTATTTAAAACGAAAAAAAAAAAAACATTCTTAGTGACCCCAAACCATTGAACAGACTTTAAACTTCAAATTATGGATTAAAAAAATTATGGAACATTTACTGCTTAGTTAAAAAGATACAGTTCATAAAACACAGTGTGGCTTGTTTTCATACTACATAGACTTCATCCTCTTATAGGCTTTATAGCACAGCTCTTCAACTCTAGTCCTGGAGAGCCTTTAGTGCCAAATTTAACCCATCTGTCCGTAGTTGGCAAGCAATTCCGAACACCTTGATTAGCTTCTTCGGGTGTGTTTGGTTAGAGTTAAACTCAGCAAGACACTGGACCTCTAGGACTGGAGTTGAAGAGCCCTGCTTTACAGCTACATTTAAACAAACCAAATTTGGAACATAAAACTTACAAAACTAGATTTTTTTTACTCAAAACAGACAGTTTTTGATATAAAGGCCTTTGTGTAAACTAGCCCCAGTCTCCCGTTTGATTTCTATCTATTATGATCTACTATAGTCAGCAGTCCGTACCCTCCTCGCCTTGCACTGGCTCCTCCAGCAGCAGTTCGGTCATGCACTCCCAGTCCTTCAGCAGCTCCTGAGAGCTCTCCCACAAACTGTCCACTAGATAGGCAGCATGTTCATGCAGCTGGAAACACAAACACACATAAACTGTTAGCTCTGACACAAACAAGAGATTCAGACCAACAGAAATGAAACTAGCTGGATTCTGATGCCACCTCAGGAGACAAATATTGTGTTAACTTATCATAATTCTCCATTCTCATTCAGAATTCTCTAGTGCCTGATTATCACTTGAGGCATTACCTCGCTCTCCAAAAAGAAGAGCACCAGCATGCGGATAAGGTTTCCGTTTGGGCTGCTCCTGCCTCTGCGTTTTGCCAGAGCTTCCTCTGCCTGAGGATCATGTCTGCTAAACAACCTACATATGACAAGAGTAGAAAATGGACAAGAAAATATCAAATGAATTCAAATTAAATTATTAAATTATATATATTTTTAATTAAAATAAAATAAAGTTAAATAAAAATAATTAATTAATTAATACAATAAAATAAAATAAAATTAAATTAAATGAGACAAAAGCCACAGAGATAAATATTCAAAGACGATATTTTACAGAGAAAGGATGTTAGCTGGCTCACTTTCTATGTAGAAACTCCCCAGCAGCCACTGCCACAGGCCTGTGAGCGGAGTACACCAGATGATAGACATTCTCACAGTCCTCATTAGACAAAGCGTCCTCGCTACCCCTGAACAAATGAAAAACATTTGATGGGGGAAAGCATCCAGACTGTATTTACAATCAGCATCTGAGCTTCACTCACTGAAGGATTAGCGTGACCAGTCTGATGGCCTCCACAGCCACATCATACTCTTTATCCAGCGTCATAGACACGATACGATCCTGTGAGGAGATTTGATCATCATCTACATGGGGAACACATTCAGAGAATTGCGATACCTCTGCTAAACGGCGTTCTTACCTTGAAACGGTTCGTGAAGAGCTCGAGTTTTGGAAACAGTTCGCGGTTTGTGTAGAGGTTTTGTAAGGCTTTCAAACACTTCAAGCGCACTTCACCTTGCTGGAAATGGAGGATGCTGATATTAATAAACTGAAAATGAAATATTACAGGGGCAGAAGTCCCGCAATTGGGTTTATGTGGAGACGGCGTACCCGATCATGTAAGGTCCAGCCGACGTACTTCAGGTAGCTGTCATTCAGGAAGGCATCGCTGTACATTTTCATCCACACACCGATCTCCTCTATACAAATGGCTCTGATTTCAGCAATTGCATCCCTGCCAGTCACAAAGAAGATGAGACCAGATATCCACAGCTACTAGTGCACTATTATTGTGAAGGTATACAACTCTGATCACCTATAACGATGAACAAAGATTCCCTTGAAGATCGAGTTCATCATGTTTTCGATTTCATCTTGGTTTTCTTGAAGCTGGTGAGAAAGATTGTTCATATGAGTAAATGATCAGCAATAGAATGACTGTATAGTGATACAATTTATTTCACATTTTCTGCAAACCCACTAAATTCTGTGAAATATGTGTAGGACTTTCTGAAGGAAACATGTTTAATTTCTGAGGAAATCTGCTGATTCGTGAAGTTCTGTGCATGGAATTAAATGTAGGCCTCTACAAATGAATTTAACACAGAGTAAGATAAGAGTGCTTAGGAATTGATACCTCTTTCCTTCTTTGAAGTAGGAGTTCAAGCTTCTCATTGGCTCTCTTTCCCACCATTTTGTTGCGTTCGGCTTCATACTGTCTTTGTGTGTTGTCCTGATTAATGCTCAGATTCAGAGCTACGTTCACCAGAGCTGTCATGAGCTTCATGGCTGAGGGCAAAAGAACAAAGGACAGGGATGCAAACTTATTTTTTATTCTTTAAACAGAATCTGAAAATATCTCTCTCTCTCTCTACTTCAGTCTTAGGTCACATGCACATTGCTTTTATGAAATCCTCTACGACTATAGAAATAATATATATTTTTTTACATTTTATGTATATTTAAAGACACAGATACAGCATATATTTTGAAGATATTTACATGTACTTGTGTATATATTTATATTCATATAAATTATATCATATATCAATATTAGTGCTGTCAAAATATTAATTGCGATTAATCGCAGCCAAAATATTTACATGTACTTGTGTATATATTTATATTCATATAAATTATATCATATATAAATATTAGTGCTGTCAAAATATTAATTGCGATTAATCGCAGCCAAAGTAAAAGTTTTTGTTTACATAATATATGTGTGTGTATTGTGTCTATTTATTACGTATATATTAATACACACACATACAGCATATATTTAAAAAAATATTTACATGTATATATTTATATTCATATAATTTTAATTATATATAAATATATTTAATATATAAACGTAACATATTTTTCTTAAATATATACATGCATGTGTGTGTATTTATATATACATAATAAATATACACAGTACACACACATATATTATGTAAACAAAAACTTTTATTTTGGATGCGATTAATCGCGATTAATCGTTTGACAGCACTAATAAATATATTTAATAAATAAACGTAACATATTTTTCTTAAATATATACATGCGTGTGTGTGTATTTATATATACATAATAAATATACACAGTACACACACACATATTATGTAATCAAAAATTTTAATTTTGGATGCGATTAATCGCGATTAATCATTTGACAGCACTAATTAAATTATAGAAATTAAACAAACCAATAAAGAAATATGTAGCAGTAGTATTAATATCACTGATCTGTAACATAAAAAACAAGTATTTAATCATAATAATTATTATTGTTATTTTTTTAATAATAAAATTATACAATACTAAAAAATACAGTACTGATATTGATGGCTATCTTCAACTCATTGCTTTTAAACATGAAACCACAGAACTTCTATTGTGGCAGAAAACCACAGGGAGACCTTTTTGTAGACAACAGATTAATAATGTAATTCTCATTACAAATTGAGGTTTACCTGCTAGAGTGCTGGTGTGTCTGAAGGCTCGAACCTGTGAGTCCGACAGACCCGTCAGCAGAGAGATGACCGTGTCCATCATGTACTCATCGTAGATGATGCTGTACTGGCACTGGCGGATCAGGACGCAGATGAACTCAGAAAAGTTGTAGCGAAACTTCTTCCACAACGGGCCAGAAATGGTCAAGGGGTAATCGCCACTGTCCTGCATTAAAACACAAAAGAAATGACCCACTCAGACCAGAGTTCAAAGGTTAATTTCCTACATAAGATTCTGTATAAATTCATCAGAAAAGATACCTCGTCAAACTCCTCTGTCATTTTGCGGATAATTTCAGCATTCTGCATGTTGCGAAACATTTCGATTCTTACAGTGCCTGAAAAGAAGGACGGTCAGTAATCACTACTATTATGAATACTACATTATTATTATTATTGATTAATACTACTTATGAGCATGAGGTATTTGTACCTTTACAGCCAGAGCACTGGATGAAGAAGTTGATGAGGTCCAGAAGTGCTAAATCTCTGTCTTGCTTGTATGACTCAATCCAATCATCAACAACCGACTGAAAGAGTCATGGACAACTGTGTCACTATTTACAATAAACACAGTGGACGAGTTGCTCAACACTCTTTCCTTTAGCAGAACAATCTGGCTTTGAGAGTTATTAAGTGAGTCTGAAATGGTGGATGTAAAAACTGCACACCTCCAGCTGTTACATATTCAACATCTGCTCATCTGAAACATTTGATCTGAAACATTTGGACACCAGATATACATTTCACTCTTCATTTAACACTGAAAAAGGCACACTATGTAACATTTTATAATTAGGGCTGTTAAAATGAATGTGTTAAGGTATGCAAGGAGTTAATTATGCACAACTGTTCAAAGGTTTGGGGTCTTTTTTTAATGTTTTTTAAAAGTACTCTCTTAGGCTCTTCAAAGCTGTGGAATATTATTGTGGAATATCATTACAATTGAAATAACTGTTTTCTGTTTTAATAAAGTTTAATTTATTCCTGAATTTCCAGCAGCCATTACTCCTGCCTTCAGTGTCAAATGCTTCTTCAGAAATTATTAATGCTCAAGAAACATTTCTTCTTATTATTAAAGTTGAAAACAGAAGTGCTGCTTAATATTGTGAAAACCGTGATACATTTTTTTCAAGATTATTTGATGAATAGAACGTTCAATAGGACAGCATTTATTTGAAATAGAAATGTTTTGTAACATTATAAATGCCGTCACTGTCACTTTTGACCAATTTAATGTGTCTTTGCTGAATAAAAGTAGTCATTTTATTTTTAAAAATCCACAAATGTTTGAACAGTAGTGTACACATTTAACACTATTATATGTTTTAACACTGTTAGCAAATTTATTCAGTTTGACATAACCTTTTTATTCTGTTATGTGTGATTTCTATAAACTGAGTTTTAGTCTGACTACATCCGTAGCACTTGCATTCTTTGTGGGGTGAAATTGAATTTGAATTATCATCAAAGCTCACCAAATGCATTAACACCCATGTGAAATAATATTAGACACGAGGTACCTATAAAAAGTTCTAGCAAATTTGCATAGTGATGCACATGGTGATCCGTTTTCTCTTCTGATTTGATCTGTGTTTGATACCTGCATAGCGCTCTTTCCCTGTTTGACCACTTCAAACAGAGTGACAGGATCGCCCTCTCCGTTCTGCTGGGCCATTCCATTGGCCTTCCGCCCCCGCTGGACTCCCATCGGGCATTTTTCTAAAGGGGACTTCCGTGGCTTCTTGTTGGGTGCCTGGAGTCAGGGGGAATAGAAATGCTAAGTGAAATCATGAATAATACAAAATCTGTTTTTGTGGTAAGTCAAGGAAATCGTTTTCGTGTGAGGCATACAGGTGGTCTGCCAGGCCGGCCTCTCTTCTTCTTGCTCTTTCCATCTCCAGGGTCGTCCAGCTCACTCATACTCATACTGAGACTCACTGTGTCCTGACCCGACTCACCCGAGTCCCTGCGAGGAAAACACCATGAGCTCCTCATGAACTCTGCCACAGGCAAGAACATCTGAGTCATCCAATCAAAGTGTGTCCACATCTGATGAAGCGCACTAAATACTGCTATTTAGGGTTTTGCAAGCTTAATTCTAATCATTAAAATAATATCAATTACATATTAAGTGTATGTATTATTTTTAATGTCTCTTTAGCCAATCAGAAAAATTACATTTAAAATATCTTAGATCAATCACAATCACATCACATATAATAAACATTATTCATAACCATATCTAATCATATTTTGTGGTTTAGTGTTTTGTTTTATACTTAAAAAGTTATCATATCCATATCATACCTACCATATCTTCTCAAACACAAAATCGACAAATGCTTTCGTTGTGTTTATTTCATTTACTCCATTATTTATAGAGCAATTTATTAACAATTGAAGAAATTGTTTGTCACATAGAATGTTTAACATTTTTCAGAAATTTACTGTAATCAGTCATAACAACATAAAAAAAATGACATTGGACCAGTGGCATTTATTTTTTTTTTTGCTATTATATTTGTATTAATATTGTAAATTAACTTTCATTTTTATATTTTCAGTTTTAATTCTAGTTTAAGTTTTGATAATTTTTATGTGCTTGTAATTTCCATTAGCATTTGTTTTATATACAAATAAATAGGCCGTCTATATTTATATGTGTATATATATATAAATACATGTATGTATTTAAGAAATATTTACATGTATATATATGTACATATTATATAAGTATATATTACATATATTTCTTAAATATACATGTATGTGTGTACAGTATATTTATTATGTACATATAAACATATACAGTACACACATATGTAAACAACACAAACTTTTATTCGGAATGCGATTAATCACGATTAATAAATTTGACAGCTCTAAAGAAAAAAAAGAATATATATTTCCTATATATATTTCTTACATATATTTAAATACATTTCTGAATTTTCAGCATCATTACTCCAGTCTTCAGTGTCACATGATCCTTCAGAAATCATTCTAATATGATCATTCACTGATTTATTATCAGTGTTGAAATTTTTATCAATTTAACACATCCATGCCAAAAAAAAGTATTAATTTCTTTAAAAAAGATAAAAAAGAAAGAAACCATTTACTGACCCCAAACTTTTGAATAGTAGTGTATATTGTAAGAACATTTCTATTTTGAATAAACACTGCTCTTTTTAAACCTTTCATTTATCAAAGGATCCTGAAAAACGTATCACAGGTCCCAAAAAACTGTTTCCAACACTGATTATAAATCAGCATATTAGAATGATTTCTGACGGATGACACTGAAGACTGGAGTAATGATGCTGAAACTTGTGCTTTGCTTCACAGGAATAAATTAGATTTTAAAGTATATTCAAATAAAAAAACTTATTTTAAATTGCAGTAATATTTCACAAAATTACAGCTTTTTCTGTATTTTTGATCAAACAAATGAAGCCTTGATGACCATGAGAAACTTAAAAAAAAGATTTTAAAAAATCGTACTGATCCCAAACTTTTGAACGGCTGTGTATATATATAAAACGCTTTAGTAATTTCATTCACTGATTTATTATCAGTGTTGAAATTTTTATCAATTTAACACATCCATGCCAAAAAAAAAGTATTAATTTCTTTTAAAAAGAAAGAAACCATTTACTGACCCCAAACTTTTGAATAGTAGTGTATATTGTAAGAACATTTCTATTTTGAATAAACACTGCTCTTTTTAAACCTTTCATTTATCAAAGGATCCTGAAAAACGTATCACAGGTCCCAAAAAACTGTTTCCAACACTGATTATAAATCAGCATATTAGAATGATTTCTGACGGATGACACTGAAGACTGGAGTAATGATGCTGAAACTTGTGCTTTGCTTCACAGGAATAAATTAGATTTTAAAGTATATTCAAATAAAAAAACTTATTTTAAATTGCAGTAATATTTCACAAAATTACAGCTTTTTCTGTATTTTTGATCAAACAAATGAAGCCTTGATGACCATGAGAAACTTAAAAAAAAGATTTTAAAAAATCGTACTGATCCCAAACTTTTGAACGGCTGTGTATATATATAAAACGCTTTAGTAATTTTAGTACTTCAACTTATTTCAAGTGTTTTAAGTTGAACGTTTTTCATCTAACACGTATTTAGTTGTAGTTAACACGAAGAACACTGACATGTAGTTCAGTTGCAGTGTGTGAGTGGAAGTGAAGCAGGACTCACTGTAGCACTGGCAGCTCTGAGGTGATCATGATGATGGTGTGTTCCAGGTCTGCTGTGTGTGGTGCTCTGCTGGGAGGACGTCTTTCAGTGTGCTTCTAGTGCTGATGACAGTATTAACACTGCAACTCTGAGCCTGCAGGAGACAGAAGGAAAAAACGACAGAAGAAGGTCTTCACTGACTAGAAAAACATGCTCTGTATACGCAATATTATTTCACCGACAAGCTTTAGATTCCATAATTAATGACTTTAAACAAAGCTAATATTTCGCATAAAAAAAAAAAGAGTGATAATTTGCAGATTTAGCTTTTTAGTCGATAGAAATTTGAATTACTGTAATGCCCCATAAACGCATTTCTGATGTCAAAGCCATGAACTTGACATATTGTTCAGGTCTGTAACCTCACACACCTTCTGAAACACTGTAATATGGATTAGAAGTCAAGTTTAAAAGGCTAAACAGAGACACCAACTGGTCATTTGATGAACTGCATCAGTACACCATTAACAGAGATGTCAATCTACACAATCACAGGGGAAAGTGCTACAGATCTGCACACACAAGCATTAGCTATTCTGTTTCAGAATTATTATTTTTTTAAATAGAATCAAATCCATATCAATATCACTGAGAAAAATATATAAATATATATTTTTTTACTTTAAATTTAGATAAACCGTTTTTCTGTTCATAAAATTTACATTTTCCTTAAAATTAGGTGAAATATCAAATTAACTTATGTCACTGACCAGCCAAAAGTTAATTAATCGGAGTTATTTAGCATTACGCTTTCATCTCTCAACACAACAGAAGACAAAAAGGGCCTGTTTGATTGTTTATTACAACATCGAGGCTAAAATATTAAGCATTTCATTTTAAAAACAATCATTAAAAATGTATTTTAAAAGATTTTGTGTGATTGTTTTTATTGTTCTGACTAACACCACTAGGGGCAGTATGAACCATAAAGTACTTGACCTTTAATGATTCTTTGATAGCATAACGAAATGTGTTTCTGCCTAATTTTCAAATCTATAAAAATCTAAATGAATGTACTTTTGGCTCTAAGAGACAATACTGATTATAAACAGACTTTTTGAGTGAGTTTTCTCCCACTAACAGAATGCTAGACTCCAGAAGATGTAAAGCACTTCTTGGGCAACAGTAGGGGGCAGGCTAAGAAAGTTTTCATTAAAATGTTCCCTCTCTACTAACACTTAGATATGGAAGTGCACATGAGTTGAATCACACTATAAGCTCTCTTTCCATCACTCTTCCTTTAATGCAGAGAACTCTTACAGTGACGCACAAGAAAAACCAGGCCATGCCAAGGATTTCCAGAGAAATATGGACTCTCAATATAAGATATTGATCTCCAAATATGGACAAAGATAAAATGTCAAAATGGAAAAGAAAGTGTGCTTGCATAAATGAAAGGTCATTCAAGACCATCACTATATGGTGAATTCAGTGAAATGAGAACTCATTGAAACATGCACTACAGGAGGAGAAATGAGTGTTCGACAGATTTCAGTGGTGTAAAGGTGAGGTGAAGAGTATCCTCTTTAGACTGCCACTAGATGGCTGTGCGCTGTAGGTGTCCTGGAAGACTCGAATTCACAGGTGTGAGTCTGCAGTGAAGTTAAACTGAGCCACTGTTGGGACACACAGACAAAAACTCTTGTGCAGAGAGGCAAAGTCGCTTTAACAAGAAATAGGCAGGATGTAAGTAAGGGAGTGTAGGAAAGCTGAGTGGTTCAAATATGACCCTGTAACCTCGTCCTCAGTGTCGTGGTTCACACACATGGGAGCGCTTTAAATATTAACCCCCCCACCACCACCCCCCCGCTGCTAAACGCTCACAACCAGCACAGAGTACACGGACACATTACACCTCGCTGACACCAGCACTGCACTGCAAAACACATCAGAGAAAACAAGAACAAGCGGTGCAGAAATCAAACGGATGGCGGCAGAAACGCCACAGATGTGACCAAAATGGGCTGTGAATTTATAAGAAATATCTACACTACCAGTCAAAGGTTTTTGAACAGTAATACATCTCTTCTGCTCACCAAGCCTGCATTTATTTGATCCGAAGTACAGCAAAAACAGCACAATTTTGAAACATTTTTACTATTTAAAATAACTATTTGAATATATTTAAAAATGTAATTTATTCCTGTGATTTAAAAACTGAATTTTTAGCATCATTACTCCAGTCACATGATCTTTCAGAGATCATTCTAATATTCTGATTTGTTGCTCAAAAAAAACAAACATTTATTATTATTATGTTGTAGATTTTTTTCAGGAATTTATCTGAAATAGAAATCTTTTGTAACATTATAATTGTCTTTATCATCACTTTTGATCAATTTAAAGCATCCTTGCTACGTAAAAGTATTAATTTCTATAATTTCTTTCCTAAAAATTATAATATAGTTTTATAATATAATATTATAAAATTATTTTAAATAGTGAAAATATTACTGCACAATATTATTGCTTTTGCATTGTATTTTGGATCAAATAAATGCAGGCTTGGTGAGCAGAACAGAATTCTTTTTAAAAATCTTACCGTCCAAAAATGGTTATTTGTGGTTATTTCCTCTGTTTTGTAGTTTTAGTAGAACAGTTGCACGTGCTCTTATATTGAGAGCACATTGCTACTAAAGATGGACATGAGCACTTGTGTAATCGAAAGGGTCAACAACAATTGATCATGTAAGCACATTAATCGCTTGACATTTTTTTCTTCATTTTCACACTGATCGAAATCCAGTAACAACTACACAATTTTTTTATTAGTTATGGAATAGTTTTCAGCAACAGAATCTGTTAGAGATTCTGTTCAGAGAGCGTATATACACACAACAATAAGTTTTTCCATTGAAAAACAGCAGGATGGAGCACAACTCAATAGAAGTATTTAATGCCATCTTAAAACACTCGTATGAAATGCTGAAAAAATTATGGATGGCTTAATCTGCCCATCTTATGCATACGTACATAGACCAAATGCTGCATTTAAAGGGATAGTTCACCCAAAAATCTCTAGCTTCTGCTAACTGTTACAGCAGAACAACTGTACACACGTTCACATGAGAGTGTTGTCCAGCGGATGACGTATAGGACATAGGCACAGCGTAAATTCTGGTGGGAATATGCAAGTCTTTTCTTGACTTATATTTACATTTTACTTACGTTTTGTGCTTCTAATTCTAATACTTAAATATTTAGACTTAATAGGCTATTTATTTTCAAACTTTTTTACATTTTAATCTCGACTACAACATGCCCTTGATATTATTTGAAAATGTTTTGATTCTTTATTGTTCAGTAAGACTTTACATTAGGGCTTCAATAGTTAACAATAGTTAATTCATTAGTTAACATAAACTGCCAATGAAAAATTCTTGTAAACATTCATTAATCTTAGGTAATTCCAATATTTAATAACACGTTGTTAAAATCAAAAGTTGCAACTGTGAGCTAACATGAACTAAGAGTTGTATTTTTTAACAATGATTAATAACTTCTGTAGCAAATGTAGCTATTGCTCATTGTTAATGTTAATGCATTAACTAAGGTTAACTAATGAGATCTTTTTTTTAAGTTATTTTATGGGCTTTTATGCCTTTTTATTATTGAGATACGACAGTAGAGAGACGACAGGAAAGCACTGGGAGGAGAGAGGGGAGCGAGATCAGCAATTAATTAGCAATTAATCGCAACATGAAAATTTGATACCGGCATATCCCTAGAACCAAGCAACATTGGGATTTAATTTCTCAAAATATCTTCTTTTATGTTCCACAGAATTCATTCTTGAGGGTTGTTTTCACAGAACATATTTTTCTAGCATTTTGCAGGGTCAAAAAAGTAAGCAAAAAAGTGAGAAGCAACCTGCAAGGTCTCGATTTTGACTTTTTTTCTCTGAGTGCTGTGTTTTTAAACCAATGTGCCATGCACAAGACTTTGCAAACTTGATTAACTGTGCTGCAAGTGCACCAAATATTGTTCTTTATATCAACAGCTAATTATCAATTCTAATTTTGATGCCATGCATCACTTTCTTTTAATGTGCACGTGTATCAGCTGACACATACTAAAACACTCATCATAACCTTCGTTTTTCTCAATGAACCAAAAAAGCAATGGATCAGCCAGACGCCATGTGGATCCATCAGGTCAAAGCAGCTATTTTCCAGATCATGGCTTTGGTTTGAGTCCTCTGTGGGGAGGGATGAGTGATCAATGTCTAAATAAAGGTGTTGGAGAGCTTGTTTATGTTGTTTCTGGAAGTGATTCAGTAAGTCTCTGGCTGTGTTTTATTGATTTGCTGTTTGAATTCACAGCCTGATTCACTCAGAGAAAACATGAGTCAATACACATCACCCAATCCTACAAATATATATTTAATAATAGCATCTAAAATGAGAGGCTGCAAGAGGGTTTGCATTCAAATAAAATCTTTACGCCTACACCATGAGCATTTCTTAAAGGAACAAAAAAACACCCAGCAAAAAGTTATAGTATAAAAACATTAAGCGTGTGGGCGTAAATAGATGACCTTCATCTGCTCCTCATGTTCAGCAGAATCAATTTGAGGCGCACTGAAACGGGCTAATGCAGTCGAGACGGACCTTCGCATACTCTCTCTCTCTCTCTCAAGTGCTTTATTGACATAACAAAATTGCTTCCTATTGCCAAAGCAATAACAGAAAATAGAAAAACAGAGCTAGAGAAGCAGAGAACATAAACGAGGAGGACAATAGTAATAAACAAAATGAATATATTACAATCACACACAAAAAATGATAGCGATTAACAGATGAGGAGCATCTCCAAATGAGCTGTACATGAACAATGCCTCTATTAAAGGGATAGACAGTTCACCCAAAAATGAACATAGCGTCTTTATTTACTCACTCACTTTTGAATGATTTGGGAATGAATGCTGTTTAGGCATCAATGGCCTCGAGTCATTTTGTATTCCAGAAAAAAAAATAACATGGATTTAGCAGGTAAAGTAGTTTGTCTTTATATAGTTTCTCTCTCTCTTATTCTCAAGTCATGTGGAGATATGATTAATGAGCACTACTGTGAGGAAAAATAGTGGCTCCTTTTTTTTATGAGAGATCTGTCTTCTCTGATATAATCACCTCTGTTTCACAGCTCTCTCACAGACCTTCTCAACCTAATAAACCATAAAGTACATTTTTAAAAACCTTCCACACTGTTAGTTTAGAAGAGTGGTAAACTCAAGCTGTAATCTTTGATGAAACAGATCAACAGAAGTTGCTTTGCATGGTAGGAAAATATACAAACATTGTGAATTAACCACAAACATGCACGTGATGTACAAAATGAGCCACCATCACAGTCTTGGTAAACCTGTATTACCGTACCATCACAAAAATTTTTTGGTTTTGACTGTTTAATTTGAGGCATTCCACATACACTATTGCCAAAGGTATTGGGACTCTCCCATCTAATTAACAGGTTTGACTACTTTAGTTATTTCCATGAGTACAAATCTTAATGTTTAAGCATATAATGATATTCTAGGGAATTGCGTGCTTCTAATTTTATAGCATCAGATTGGATCCCAGACGAACACCTCTGGTGTGACTTTAAATGCAGACCTTGAGCCAAAAACTTATCACCAAACACCAATTACTTGTACATATGGGTACAGTTATTTTAGACACTTCCAAAACTGTTGCAGCAGAGCTGGAAATACAATTTTTAAAAACATGAATTATGTTTCCATCTTTGTTGCCACAGTTTTGGAGGGTGTCCCAATACTTTTGTCTATATAGTGTATGTGCAATCATTGGTGTTTGGTGATGAGTTTTTGGCTCAAGGTCTGAATTTAAAGTCACACCAGAGGTGTTCGTCTGGGATTAGGACTTGGCTTTCTGGAGACCAGTCAAGATCTTCCACACTGCCTGAATCGATCATTTCTTTTTGAACCTTGTCTTATACACAGAGGCATTGTCATGTTAGAATAGAAAAGGGTCCTGTCCAAACTGATGCCACAAAATTAAATTCCCTAGAATATCATTATACTGTATGCTTAATCATTAAGATTTGTACTCATGGAAATTACTAAAGTAGTTAAACCTGTTCATTAGAAGGGAGAGTCCCAATACTTTTGGCAATATAGTGTAGTCTATGTTCAAAATACTGAAGGTTAATTTTAGGGTAAAGGTAAAAAAGTAAAAACAAAAAAAAAATATTGACAAAATATATAATGTAACCTTAAACAAGATCAATTTACAATTTACTTTTTTGTCCAGCAGAAAAATATGCAGTCACATTTATCGTTGCTCAGAGAATTTTTGCAGTTGATTTCGATAAGAATCCAAACAATCTGGAATTTCGTGTGAAGGCAAAATAGTTTCCCACATAGATTTCGCAATGGATTCGCCATGTTGGCTAACAGAAAGCTACAATAATCACTACACTATTGACAACGGACAATGAAACTTGTAAACTACAATTTCCCAATGGACAGTTTCCACAGACTATGATGACTCGTTTCCACAGTTATTAACATTGCAAATCTTTTTTTTAGATTTGAATTTTTTAAAAATGTATTGTACATTTATAACACTGTACCTTACATTGTATTATCTTGGCATTAGAGAAACCTATTTAACTCTGTTGTGTGGATGTTTCTAATACAGCGGCTGAGGGAGTGACAACAAATTTGACATCTTTTTCTCTACCGACCAACGTGATCAATCTCTCTGTATTTGTTTCCTCATAGAAATGCTATCATGGATATACTTATATATATATATTTGGGGGGTTTACAGCAAATGGGAACACAAAAATTATATTTGTTGTAGTTACTGTTCACCTCTACGGAAGTTTACTCAACTATGATCATTTCTGCTTCTAAGAACCTGGAAATGTGAAAAGGGTCCATGGGGTAAGAAAATTAAATTTATTTTAAGATATATTTACTGCAAAGCAATCCTATTATCTAAAACACTTCTCAAGTAAATGTTTGTTGTGTTAAGAATGTTTGATATTTTAGTGGAAAATTACAAAAATACTAACCAAAAAATTTAGTCGGCGCTAATAGCCTTGTAGGCAGCGCGCCAACAGTGCCATTGTGCTTCAGGCATCCCGAGTTCAAATCCTGGGTTGTGGACCTTTCCCAATCCCAACCCCTGTCTATTTCCTACTTTGCTTCCTGTCATTACTGTCCTTTCAGAAAAAAGGCAAAACCATCAAAAAATACATCTTAAAAAATATATATATAACAAATCTTGTTTGCAGTGAAGAGTTTTATGCACTCATCTGAGCTATTTTTTATCTGTAAGCACATGAATTACTAAGGAAGTCAAGCCAGGGCACATCATAATAGCTTATTACTCACTCATATTATTATTAAATTACACTGGTGGTTTGAGGGCAGAGCAGAAATTGCGCAACATTCTCAAAGGGATGCAAATAAATTATGTCAGAATTTTGCAGCGTGTTACTGTTTGCTCTTTAGTCACCGGCTGCCAATCCAGGATGTCTGCCAAGCGGAGCCAAGACAATATTATTGACCATCAGCTGCATTTTAATCCATAATGGCCTGTAACAAATGCACTGTCCCAAAACAAGCCTCCAAAGAGACACTGAGCAATGTACAACACAGCGAGTTCTGAGTGTAACAACCTCAGTTTTAGGCCGGTCTGCTCAGAAACAGGGCCTCAATAAAGCAGGACAACCTGGGAATGGCTCTAGAGAAACAAGGCTCTAGGTAATGGATCTGTTGAAAATGTCTGACAAACCAGCAGATGGCATTAAACAAAGCTTGAACACATCACGACTAAACTAAAATTGCCTTCCTCTCCTGATAACTTTCTCCTTTGGATGGGTTTGAATAAAAAAAGATTTGAAAACCACTAGCAAAATAATAATGGACACAGTAGGCAGCATGTTTAGCTTGGGATTTTGCTTGAATGAGATGAGCTTTTAAAAAGACAAACATTACAAAAACAAATCTATGCAACAACAAAAAAAAAATGTATGAAGTACTGAGATGGTTAATAAATATTATGACATCATGTATTACCACTAACACCAATGCATTCCTAACAGTCTTATTTTTAGGGGGTGGGAACATGTTCGCTCTTCATAGATGCTGTTTTTTCAAGATGCTGAATTTCCACAAGCTATTCCAATATCTGTTCTTTCCAAGCCACACTTGTTTCATTAACAGAAACCTTCCAGCTGCGAAAAGTCAAGCAGCACTTAAAATGACATAAATGGGACATTTATCATTGCCAGCGTTCAGCTCAAGCCATTAAAAAGATATGTACAAATTCAGAAAACTCGAAGCTGAAATTTGTCCTCTGTGAGCATCACCATTAAAACATTCATCTACTTTAACTCACAGTGTAAACAAACATTACACAGGGTAGTATGACATTATGTATATATATATATATATATATATATATATATATATATATATGTGTGTGTGTCCTAAATTCCTAAATTATTTACATTTACATGCAGTCCATCCTTGTAACAACCAAAATATATGCCATTATGTGAACATTACAATAAAGTGAAGCTAGAATATTTTGTATTAAATTTGAGCATAAACTTTAGCATGGGTTTGGAGTGAAGCAATACAACAGAGACATTTAACCACACATTCTTCACAAGCTCATTTTGGAGCACAGTTAACAGCTCATTTATCACTGTTACAGTACCCAACATATACACTTTACCTTATACATTCACATAAGGTAACCTAAAATCTTGATGTTGATAAAAAAATGAATGATATGCACCAACAACCCATATGCTGCTTCACTCCAGTCTTCACTGCTCCTTTGAGTTTAAAGCCAAAAGTAAAATGCTACAGTACAGCAAACGATTGCATGTTATGAGACACAGCATGTCACATGTGACTGTAAGGATGTGATGGGAGGAGAAGACACACAGGTGTGAACCCAAACACCCCAGATCATCATTGCTCTGCGTGTTCACACACACACACACACAAGGTCTCACTCAGATGCAGGGATGAATTATTTGCAGTGATGTTTTGAGGCTGAGAGAGAATAGTCATTCAGTAGACTAAGATGGAAAATGAAAAATGTGACTGTAATAATTTAGAGTGAATCACGGGCTGAGATCATGTCCGATTTATCTGCAGAATTACAAAAGAGACATTTCATCAAGGCGAGACATTGTTCATGAATTCTTTTATTCAGCTGTAATTTTCAACAAGATCCTGCATGACATCAATTTTCCATTTTTATTCTGATATAAAAAACATTAAGTGAAACATTAAAAAACAAATGTGTGCCATTCAACAGAAGAAACTTGTCAACCGGTCTACTGTTATGAACAAGGGGTGCATGTTGTGAAGATGTTAGTTGTTTCAGCTGCCAAGCAACATCACAACTTGCTGCATTAATTGTTCAACAGATTCAACCGATATGAGGTTTCTAACCCAATATTCATTTTACAATACTAATACTTTTATTATCAACTCAATCATTACACAGTATTTCCTGCACCAAATGTATATGCTGCCGCTGCTGAATCTATAGCAATACAGCAAAAGAAGTCGTATTTCAGCATATTTAAGTTGTAAAATATTGAATGCAATGTTAGAGTTGTCCTTGCAAGCTGCATGCATAAAACAAGTACAATGGTACATCTGGAACAGAGTCTGTTGGTAATATATAATATTTACGATATGTAATATTGGTAATAATATATACTACCATTCAAAGTTTGTGATCAGTAAGATTTTTAAAATGTTTTTGAAAGAATTATGCTAACCAAGGCTACATTTATTTGAACAAATATACAGTAAAAACAGTAATATCATGAACTATTATTCAAATTTAAGTAATCTGTTTCCACGGTAAAACATAAATAGTTGAGAAAACTTTTTAAAAAATAGGCAACTTGATGCAGTAAGACTTTTGAGTTCTCTCAACAATAGTTTTTTAGTTCTGCTCAGTAAAGACACTTTGTTGAGCCAATGTAAATTTGTTTGTTCATGCAATGCTGATTGTCTTATTTTGCTAATAGAATTTTTTTCTGTTTCCTAGAAGAAAACAAGAATGTTTAAAAAGTCACATTATCGAATTTATGTTTGATTTCGAATGACAAATGTTAATAAATAGACAACATTGTCTTTGCTTGTCAGACAACTTACAAGACCAAGATATCCAGGAAATGGACATAAATGGTTGAACATACTATAGGCCTCAAAACTAGACACAAAAACCTCAAGAACGGTGGCAATCAATAAATGTTAAAAAGATGAGCTGTTTACATCACAGTACAACAAATAACTAACAATAATGATGAAACAACAACAAAAAAGTTTAAAAGTCAGCAAACAGCAAAACAATAATCCTATAACAGTAACTGCATGATTTATTCATGCTGCAATGCATACTGGGAACTCACAAAGCCTTAAAGGGGTCATATGATGTTGCTAAAAAGAACATTATTTTGTGTATTTGGTGTAATGAAATGTGTTTATGCGGTTTAAGGTTAAAAAAACACATTATTTTCCACATACTGTACATTATTGTTTCTACTCTATGCCCCGCCTTTCTGAAACACGTCGATTTTTACAAAGCTCATCGGTCTGAAAAGCGAGGTGTGCTCTGATTGGCCAGCTATCCAGTGCGTTATGATTGGCCGAATACCTCAAGCGTGTGACGGAAATGTTACGCCCCTTATCATACTGTGATGCCCTGTCAGGCCGGAGCGTAACATAAAACGATGTCTGCATTTGTGATTGGAGAAATGACAAACAACAAGCGCTACTCTGTAACACTACAAAGAGAAAGGAAAAATTTAAATTGCATCATATGACCCCTTTAAAAACTAAATATCTCCCTTTGGAGTGGACTTTGAGATTTGTAAGTTTGAAGATCTTTTTAATGCCCAAACATACACAATACACACTGACTAAAATCCAAAAGTGAAAAAGCATAATAGGACCCCTTTAAAATTAAATTTATTCCTGTGGTGGCAAAGCTGAATTTTCATCAGCCATTACTCCAGCATCACATGATCCTTCAAATTTTATTATTTTATTAATTAATTATTCTTCCTAATATGCTGACTTGGTGCATAAAAAAAACATTTCTTCTTATTATCAATGACTACGTTTACATGGAGATCAATATTAAGATTAAGGTGTTTACATGAGCTGCTTTTAGAATATTCCTTTCATGGTTCCATTTTACATGTTATAGTACATAAATTAATTAATGGCACACGCCATTACATTCCCACGCAATGCCATTCGATGTCCCCTCCAGAATTTCATGTATCAACATATAGTTAATTTTCGTTATGATGCCAAATACAGTTTTGGGTGTTTAATTTTTTATTTTACGAAATCTTCAAGTGCAGTTAATGATTTGTCATGCTAAACGTGCAAACAGACGACGGCGTTGTTGTAAAACCATGCTCTTTTGTTTGCCGTCAAACAGTTGGCCACTGCCGTGTGTGCATTCTGTCGCAAAATGCGAAGAAAAGTCCTACACAACGGTAATAGTGTGATTAAGGTGTATACATGTCTATACTGCACTTCAATAATGCGACTAAAATAGGAATAATCCACGTCTTCATTCGATTTGTGTTTACTTCGAGTATGACTTTAGCCAGATTAAGGTAATCAAAAATCTGTTCACATGGTAGATTCTTAATCAGAGTATTTTTTTAATCATGTTAAAACCTGAATATTGTTGTCCATGTAAACGTACTCAGTAGGATTGGGCGATACCAAATTGGCATCGGATGATGTCTTCAGTGAAACATCATGATGGACGATGTCATCGGGGGGGCGAGGTTAGGGGGTGTGCGTGAATCCATATGCAGAAAGGCACAGAAAACAAATAACGCGTTCTACGGAGCCAATAAAAGGACATGGTTAGCCGCTTGCTAGCGGTAGACTGTTACATTACAGTACATGAAAGTTAACTTACCACATACACAGAGTAAGGAGAGATGACTGATAGGACAATGGCGAATGATTTGCAGATACTGAGCACCACTGACAAATATCTAATCTTGTAAAATGTGTGGTAGGTAGGTACTGCCACTCCATAGTATATAGTCCGTGTGATCACGTCGTGAATTTCAATTCCCTGCATATTACTAGCGGCTCCCTGATGCCCGCAAATTATATACAGTATATTTACCCAACGATATAATAGCGAGAGAAAGTAAAAAAAAAATTTTTTATCCTCCTATCTCGTAGACTATTTATTCCCTTTAGGGGTTCCATAGTACACTTAATGTCCTTTCCGAACACGGAATTGTGATGCAGCAGATGGGGGTGTCTGTCAGCCATCGGCGATGGACGACATCGGCTCAACCCTAGTACTCAGTGTTATTAATGTTGAAATAGAAATCTTATGTAACAATGTAAACGTGTTTACTATACTCAGTTTTGACCAATTTTTTGTATCCTTGCTGAATAAAAGTTTTAATAACAAAAATCTCACTGACTCTAAACCAGGGGTCTCCAACCTTTTTTACACCACGGACCGGTTACATTTGGAAAATATTTTAGTGGACCGTTCAACCTGTTTTTTATACGGTCTATGGGTTCAACACATTAGCCTATATTGTGTTTATTTTTTTTGAGTCACAGATCGGACTATTTTTTCCGATAAGCAACAAAAAAATATTTAAAGCACAGAGAATGACAATGCCATGAAGGGTTTTTGCCATAGGCTAATTTTATGTGTAACGTTATGTATAGCCTACGCAACTCGTTATTTCCGCGCTGTCTGAAACACGTCTCTATGCTTGTGCACGCTTTGATTGTGTGTGAGAACAGCGCGTGAGTAACGAACTGAGCTCTCTTTCCTTTCTTCTTCTTGTGGTTTAAAATTGCTTGTACGTGTAAATTGGCAAATTAATCTACGAATCACGTGCGTGCCGAATGGTAGGGTCTCATCCGTTTAACTCCTAATATGTGACAGATCAGAGCAATCTTTCATTTACTTATTTAACATGAAATTGTCAAATTTCTACTCCATACCAATCGCATACAAAGAAAATACAGAATAATTAGAACAATCATTAAAATAAATAAATAAAAGAATGTCATATCTATACACATTTTTCCCAGAACGTTCTTGCGACCCGGTAGCAATTCTTCCATGGCCCGGTAGTGGGTCGCGACCCGGTGGTTGGGGACCTCTGCTCTAAACTTTTAAACTGTAGCATATGTTATGAAAAATTCAAACATAAAGAGAAAATACTCAAAATAAAGTAGCTTCAACTCTATTTAATTAACTGGGTTATCACAAATAAATAAATAAATAAATAAAATGTTGTGATATTGGCCTATACTGTTACTGTGAAATCAATGACTCATATCATGATATAACATTTTAGTCAAGCCGCCCATGATGAGGTGAAAAATGCAAGTAGACAGACACAAAAAATCAGATTATGATTTGATATGACTTTATACAAACACACAAAACAAAACACCATCCAGTACTAAAGTTCAGACACATCAAAGCCAATCCCAGTCCTCAAACTGAATGTGAAACATGGAGCATGTTTAAATATGGAAAGCCAGAGCAATTCTTAGTGCTTCTAAAGATAAAATAGCTGAAGAGAGAAATCAGATTGGTAGAGCTGATCCAAAAGGACATCCTGTAGATAAACAGTCCTGCATGCTGACTGATCTCTCCCGTGTGCGCTCGCTTCATTCAGCCAATCAAATCAAACCTGCATTACTTATTTAACATGAAATTGTCAAATTTCTACTCCATACCAATCGCATACAAAGAAAATACAGAATAATTAGAACAATCATTAAAATAAATAAATAAAAGAATGTCATATCTATACACATTTTTCCCAGAACGTTCTTGCGACCCGGTAGCAATTCTTCCATGGCCCGGTAGTGGGTCGCGACCCGGTGGTTGGGGACCTCTGCTCTAAACTTTTAAACTGTAGCATATGTTATGAAAAATTCAAACATAAAGAGAAAATACTCAAAATAAAGTAGCTTCAACTCTATTTAATTAACTGGGTTATCACAAATAAATAAATAAATAAATAAAATGTTGTGATATTGGCCTATACTGTTACTGTGAAATCAATGACTCATATCATGATATAACATTTTAGTCAAGCCGCCCATGATGAGGTGAAAAATGCAAGTAGACAGACACAAAAAATCAGATTATGATTTGATATGACTTTATACAAACACACAAAACAAAACACCATCCAGTACTAAAGTTCAGACACATCAAAGCCAATCCCAGTCCTCAAACTGAATGTGAAACATGGAGCATGTTTAAATATGGAAAGCCAGAGCAATTCTTAGTGCTTCTAAAGATAAAATAGCTGAAGAGAGAAATCAGATTGGTAGAGCTGATCCAAAAGGACATCCTGTAGATAAACAGTCCTGCATGCTGACTGATCTCTCCCGTGTGCGCTCGCTTCATTCAGCCAATCAAATCAAACCTGCAGCTTATGACCTACAAGGGTTGCCATGGTAACGCCTGCCTTCTGTAATACATGTCATGCATGTTAAGTGCTTTACAGTAAAAGCAACACACGCATGCGTGGAGCACATTCACATCCCTGGCAACTACTACACGTACACGCACACACGCACATGCACACACAACAGAACTATTAATCCACCAGCCACAAACGACACACATGTGAGAGACAGTAGACGTGCTTTCACAAATATTGACCGATACAGAGAGAATTACTTTAAGATTACATGAGGAGGTTTTTTAATGAAATCCACTTACAGTCAACTTAAATGTAATTCAATGCACCCAGAGGGAGATGTTCGTTCAATCGCTCAGGACAGACCATTCACTCTAACTACAGTCCTTGAGGAGGTGGATCGCTCAAGGACGCCGGCTCCTCTAATGCTTTTCACAGCGAATCCATGAAATATTTATATATTATATAATTTATATGAATATAAATATATACATGTAAATACATGCAAATATTTTCATATCAAATATATGCTGTATGTGTGTGTACACAGTACCCACACATATATTATGTAAACAAAAACTTTTATTTTGGATGTGATTTAAAAATGTGCAGTTGCATAAAGCACTATTTTCTTCCAAACTCATGATCCAATTGACTGGATAAGTGGACACATTCTGCCTTACAGAGCAGGAGAATTACATTACATGGCAAAACACATCACTGAAACCAGATCTGTGTAAGTCAGCAGCTTGAGTTTTCTGTTGATTTGTTCACCACAGTCTGTAATTCCATCTACTCTCCTTGAATCTCACATATTTCAGGACCCTCAGTCTTGTCCATGGGACAGAGACCGGAGCGTACAGAACCTGATGAAGTAAAAGCCTTAGTCTGCACATAACCAGCCGAGTGCAGTGTTAACAAAAGGGCTTTGTTGAGACAAGTTATCGTCACGAGCACGGCTATGAGACGTACGCTACAAAGAGGCCATCCACCTGCAGGAGAGGAATGTCAGGTGAGGGGATGACGGCTGAGCGCAGAGACATTTTAAGAATCACAATGTGAAGCCCACAGAAAGAAACACCCGACCCGACAGGATGTGGGAATAAGCTGAAAATAGAAACTAGCAAGAGTTGAAATTATGTTACTGGTGGTTGACCAAAAGAGTTTCTTTATGGCCAATACTGCAAAAGCAAAAGAGTAAAATAGCCTACCATTCAGATACTACTATAGGCTTTAAAGGGTTAGTTCAATGAAAATTCTGTCATTAATTACTCACCCTGGTGTTGTTCGAAACCCGTAAGAACTTTGTTCAATTTTCGGAACACAATTTAAGATATTTTTGATGAAATATGAGGGCTCTCTGACCCAAGAGTTGAAATTATGTTACTGGTGGTTGACCAAAAGAGTTTCTTTATGGCCAATACTGCAAAAGCAAAAGAGTAAAATAGCCTACCATTCAGATACTACTATAGGCTTTAAAGGGTTAGTTCACCCAAAAATGAAAATTCTGTCATTAATTACTCACCCTGGTGTTGTTCGAAACCCGTAAGAACTTTGTTCAATTTTCGGAACACAATTTAAGATATTTTTGATGAAATATGAGGGCTCTCTGACCCTACCATAGACAGCAAGGTAACTACCACGTTCAAGGATATTATAATACATGAAGTTAAACTAAACGGCAATGAATCATGTTGCTTTGGCAATTTGCTGAAATAAAATAAGTACTTTTTTAAATTGTACTTTATCCATTTGTTTTGTATTGTCTTTTACTATAATAGCCTGTTCAATATGTCCGTCTATTACAATTCAATTCAATTCAAGTTTATTTGTATAGTGATTTTCCCGATACAAATCATTACAAAGCAGCTTTACAGAAAATGTTATATTTAGGCGTAGGTTATTAGTGGTGACTATGGCAGAAACATTTAAAACATTTTAAAATTGTTTTGTACACAATTAACTGCAATGATTATATGTTGCGATTAAGCCAAATTTGGTAGCTTTATATGTTGTTCCAAGGTTAGCAAAAGTATTACAGTATTTAGTTAGTATTACAAGACATAACCAATCCAGAAATATTAACTGTATTGGAGGTAATCAATCTCTTTATGTCTTTAACTGAAAAATGAGTGTTTACTATTGTCATTTTGCATTATTGACACTATTTTCCTAATTAATGCTGTTCAGTTGCTTTGTCACAATCTGTATTGTTAAAAGCGCTATATAAATAAAGGTGACTTGACTTGACTTGACTTTATGCTGGCCCCAAAAATGGCTGCAATTAACAATATATTCATGTTATTTTTATGTAATTTTTCATATTTAATAATCTTTTCAGACCAAAAGTTTAAATCTACATGTAAATCTAAATGTGAACGTCAAAGACTGACTTCCAAGCTCAACACAAAGTTTTATGATTTGCAGTGTTGTGGAAACATACTACATTTTAACAATATGATAGTATTAGTATTATTAATGTAATCCATTATTAAATTAATTATTAATCCAAAACATGAGTGTGACATCATATCCTGTTATCCTGTTACCCATATCTGGGATCTGAAGCAGGCTAATATTGCATTCTCAGTCTAGTGTGACCTCATGAATACAATCCACAGATATCACATCTGTCATGTTGGCCCTTTTGTGTCATCTATGACATCAGCTGTTTTATTATCCCACAGCCTTTTCCTTGACTTTCTGGGATATAAAGTGTGCATTTTATAATCTCGATGGAAGCAGCAGGTGAGCTTTTGTTTCAGGGATATTGTTTATTTAGATATACTACTCATTTAGCATGCTGATTTATACACACTATAAGGTGGAGAAGAAGGAATATTTAAATGCACCTGGCTCAGAAAAGTGAACTTAGTTCTAATTAAAAGATCTAGCATTGTTTGTTTGCAGAAGCCATTTGGTTTCACGTCTAATGCAATGACATTCATACATTTTTAAGTGTTTAACTGTACTATGTAACTATAAAAGCGCACTGTCTGTAGCAGCCCCTATGTGTAACAGCTAAATCTCTCTTACACAACACACCGTTTAAAGCCTTTAACTGCACACTAATGAGATGAGGTGCTCCGAAGAGCAGATGACTGACCCAGGGGACGTGAGAAGCCCTTAATCTTCAGGGATCTTTCTCCACTGATGGGAAGTCTACAGGAATAACCCTGAACGCTGGGCTCACGATAATCTTCCTTCATCACTATCTGCTAAACAATACCACAGCACAATACAGGGAAAAGCTCAAATACAGTAAAACCTCTCAGTGTGTCCTATAAGTTCTCCTAAATCTGAATTGCTGACAGACCCAGACACAAGTACAAGTAATAGTGTACAAAGACAATTTTTCATTGACCTCAACAACAAAAGATATAAGAATACTGATGCACCAAAAATTCAGCAACCAAAAAAACGTTTTTTTTTTACCCAAGCAAAACCATTAACTGAAACAGTGACTTCAATTTGTTAGCAAATTCCTGTTAGCCGACCTCCACATGTCATCCGCCCGGAACTGCTTCCCTTTACAACAGTAAGCGCAAGCTACATTAAAGTGATTATTACGTTTTGAATATAGATATTTTTCTTACAAAAAACGCATCAATTCGCTACAGAAGGCCTTTGTTCACCCCCCGGAGCCGTGTGAGACACTTTTTTTTTTATGGATGGGCCCTTTTTATTTAACTTGTTTTGGACTGAAGCATGCAACACCCGCTGAGTGCCATGAAACAGCCTGAAAGATCAAAGACAATTTTTAATATAACTCTGACTGGATTCGTCTGAAAGAATAAAGTCATATACACATAGGATGACTTGAGGGTAAGTAATTTATGGGCTAATTTTCATTTTTGGGTGAACTAACCCTTTAAAGGCACAATATGTAAGATTTTTTTATAAAAATATCCAAAAACCACTAGAACAGTTTTATATATTTTGCTGACTTTTTTTGTACTTACATTATCCCAGATTTTTCGAAGAGTGTTTAAATCCAGAGAAATAAGCAATTTTAATTAGTGACACTATCCAGAGTGTCGCCTGCCAATGACGTCATAACCCCTCGATTTCCGTTTTTTTTTTTTTTTTTTGTAGAACATGGAAACACCAAAGACGCTTTAATATGCTATGCATTTTATTAGACCAGTGACGACTGCAGAGTAGCATTATAACAGAACTTTCAAATGTATCTAGTATGATAAAACAGTGCTGATTTACCCCACATATGCACGACCGGAAGGAGTGGAAGCGGTCGACTGTGGCATAATAAAAGCTCTGCTGCTTTCGAGCCATGTGTCGCGCTTGTTCAGCGGCCTCATTTCGCTTCGACGGCTTTCTGCCTCACCCTGCTTCATACTACGATGTTAATAAATCTTTAATACATTAGGTCGTCCATGAACATGATTTCTGCCCGAGTCCCATCGGATTGCATCGGCTGTGGGGAAGAAGTCGACAACTCCCATGATTCCACACTCAGTCACGGCGTCATCAACCTACGTCTTTGTTTCATTGTTTGTTTTGAATACGCGCCCTCTAGCGGCAAAAAATGACATATTGTGCCTTTAAGATCTGTGATTTCAAATATCAAAAGCATTTCTCAGAAATCGCTTACTGCACATTTAATATATCACCCGGGAACCAGATAGTGACTTCAGTTACTCAATTACTCAAATATAGGGTTGCAAAGGGTCGGAAAAGTTCCGGGAAATTTTCCGGAAACTTTCCATGGGAACTTCGTTTGGGGAATTTTGGAAATATTCCAAGTTTGAAACTTACCAGGAATTTAAGGGAATTTATGGGAATTAATTGGAAATTTGGGGAAATTTATAAAACTATTACATACAAACATAAATATAAACATTTTGTTTGATCATAGGTTCCGATACAATACTATCTCAATCTAGTACTAATACAAATTGTAAAAAAAGTATTTTATTTTTTGGGGGGGGAATCTGTGATGCTTTTTTCAGGATTTATTGATGAATGAAAACTAGGGCTGCACGATTAATCGCATGCCATTATCATGCGCATCTCGTCAGTAAATCCGGTTCTGTGATTAGTAGTAAATCTCCATCACGTGTTTTCAGATGGAGTGGCATTTAATACACCGAGCCATGCATGCCAATGCCAATGCAAATTTCCAGTTTATTCCCATGGAAAGTTTCCAGTCCTGAAAATTCCCAGAATTTTGCAACCCTACTCAAATATAATTACTAGGGATGTCACAATTCTCAATTTAATATTGAACCATTCGGTACGACATCCACGGTTTAATACGCACTTGTGAATTGTGTTTTTTTGGTTTTGCGTTTAAATTTCCCTGTGCGTTTTATTTCTCTCAGAATTGGCTGTGTGCCCGTGATTTCACGTGCTGAGATGAAGAAATTCCTCCCCGCTTATAAAGTGCATTTGAAACATCAACACACGCCGAGCATCTTCCCTTGTAATGTCTTGCAATGAGAAGCATTTCTAAACCTGCTGTCCAACAAAAGCGAACATTATAACTTGTATTTACTTCACAGCATTAGTTGAGTGTTAGAAATAACTTCCTTTTGTGATCTGATGTGGCTTCTTATCACAGAATGAGGCTGAAAATATATTCTATACTATAATAAAGGCTATGTTGATTAGCAATGGCTTACAAATATATTTAATCATTATGAAAATACCCGAGATGGCTTGAAGAACACAGATAAACCATATATTGTCGCAGGCGAATGTTTCATCCTTCAAAATGTTTAACGTTATTTCTTCTTTTTATTCAGTTACAGCGATAGCGATGCCTTTATCCATACTAGGGATTTCCTGGAACATCATCAGTTCTATTACTTCTGTGATGTGTATGTGAATTTTCTGCATGGGGGCGCCCTCTGGCTACCAGTAGGAATTAAACACAAACATTACATGTGTTTATAGCACTCAATAATGGCCAATCCATCCTATTTTGGTTAAAAATCGGAAAGATAATTCCTCTCTCAAAATAAATTTTAAGTAGACATATAATAATCCACACTTTTTCCAGAAGTTTTCCTTGCACAGAAGTTTACAGGAGTTTTTTTGTTGTTGTTAAAGTTAAACAAAAACCAAAACAGAGTGTTAAAAACCAAAAAACACTCTGATGTGCCAAGTCATCTGAACCGAAACGAAAACCGTGGTTAAAAAAAACGAGGTATGTATTGAACCATGGGCTAACTATAGTGTTGCATCCCTAATAATTACCCTAACTTTATTTTCAGCGAAAACGTAAATTTTAATTTCAGTAAAGATGTCACTATATTGGAACCATTTGTAGATGCACCAGCTTCTAGTTGATACTGATAAGCCGATTATTTGGCAGATAGCATATATAGCAGTGTTTCCGCTACATTCATTCTGCCGTGGTGGGCTGCCACACCAAAAATCATCCCCAACACAACTAGCTTCTCTGTGACATCAAAGTGACGCCCCTCACATCATTCACAGTTGGGTAATTAGCAGAGAAGACAGAGCAGGACTTGAATTTTGGCACAGGATTGTGGCTATTGCGCATAATTCTACTCATTCTGCAGGTTCCGTGCTTATAGCTGGGAAATTCCCGGACAAGACACTTGGGACAGATGACTGAATGTATCATTTGCATATGCTTTTAAGTCTTGCAAAAATTATGTCAAAATGCCTGTCTTGGCAAGTATTCACGTAAACACAGTTGGTTTACATTAAACTAAGTCAGTATATAGGCTATTAAGTGAATGTAAACCGTTGAGAAGCAAAATGCATGAGGTCTTAAGAGACAGCAGCCTAAATAAACCTGCTGCTGTCTGTCATTACTGTTTATTTATACAGTGAAGACTATCCAGTGTTATTTTACAGCTGAATAGATTATTCAGTTGCTTGTCATTTATTTATTTGTTCTCATTTTATTACATACTGTTTACTTGTCATTTTTAGTTCAAATAAATTCAATTCTGAGTTTGAGTGCAAGTGATTCTTGGGTGGGGAGGTTTAACCAAAAAATAGGAAATAGTCCTGCCACTACACCTGGAAAAAATCCTAGAGGAAACACTGTATGGTTATATACATATATATATAAAAAACAAAAACTCAAGATTAATATCCTGTACATTATAAGTGTGTTTTATTTTTTGTTATATATATATATATATATATACACATACATACATACATACACACACTGCATATCTACATTATCTTGTCTAAATAAACAAAAAATAAAACACTTATAATGTACAGGATATTAATCTTGAGTTTTTGTTTTTTTAAAGTACAGTTATTTACATTCAACAGTATTATTAAATTACAAGTGTTTTTAAAGATTGCCTTTAAGATGATGACAAAGGTGTAAAAAAAGTCTAAAAATAGAGCAAATAAGTATAATTTAATTAAAATTATTTTGTTAGGTCAAAATAATGGGTGGACAATTTACCACCATTCAGTGCAAGTGAGAAGGCGAAACATTGTGTAGCATTAGGTCACATTATGTCTATCAGCCCAAAATTTTAACTTATAACAACCCAATATAATTTGTGCAAAATACCAAAGTCAAATGCGTATGGCAGAGAGACTGCAATATCAGTTTAACAAAAAAAAACACTATTGATGTAGTGTGGTCCAGAAATCAAAACAACATCATATTGCCAGGTCCCTGCTAATACCCATGCCTACCAAACCCCGACTAACAAATATAAAGTACACTTAATGCACATTCAGCACATCAGAGAATCAAAAATTACTTGTAGTGCCTAGAACAAATCGCCTATATAAAGGCGATCGGGCCTTCGCTGTGATAGGGCCGAGACTTTGGAATGAGTTGCCCCTGCCGATCAGGTCTGCCAAATCACTGTACATTTTTAAGAAACTGTTGAAAGCACATCTAATGCTGGTAGCATACAATGATTGATGTGGTGTTTTATATGTTGATGTGGTGTTTTATGTTGTCGATGTTCGTTTCCATTCTTGTACTTTTTATGTAAAGCACTTTGGTTAGCACCTCGGTTGTGTTTTAAATGGTGCTATATAAATAAATAAACAAGAACAAGAACACATTGAACCTGACTGCTGACACTAGTGTAAAATCACTTTACTAGGTGTGGCGTGTGAATGCAGCTGCAGCTCATTGTGCCGACTTCCTGCTTTTATTCTGGAGGGTTTGTTCAGCAGAGACACCAAACACACATTAACTGTGAAAAAGAGAAGGTCCTGAAGACTGAGAAAGACATTTCCATTCTCTAACACACACACACATACACACACCAGCAGCTGCTGCTGAATGTGTGAGAAACCACAGTAATAACTGATGAGACAGATCCACTGGGAGCTTTACTAGAGGCTAGCAATGCTTCACACCAGAAGGATACTCTTGACCATTAAATCCTTTACAAACAGCAACCTAAACAACAACAAAAGCACTTTCATCCGCACAGCAGTGAGTCTGCGCCGGCCACATGCAGCTGAATGGGACAGACAGAGTGCTTTTGTGTTGGTGTCACTGCGGCAGCAGTCATGGCCGCCCCGCTGCAGGCGCTCACAAAATGGAGACTGCAGGAGAGGGAGGAGAGACACAGCATGGAGCCGTCTTACTCTCAGAGCTGCTGCACTTTAACAAGCTTCAATCACGTTCTTTAACTGAACAAAGAGGCCCCATTCATGTCTGTTTTAAGGGTATCGTCAGCGAGGAAGATAATCACATATCCGTACAGTCAGACGTATCGGAGCAGTGTGCTGACAAACTGAAGATGTCAGGTGAAATAATTGGCAATCTCACAAATCTGGTACAGAGCCACGGCTGGCGGGAGGAGCAGTTGCTGGGAACACGCGGGTGCTTCTTCAGTTATGGCCAATTTTATGACCAGGTGGTTGAACATTATTAAAACTAATATTTTCCTTTTTGTTATATGATGGTCTTATTAAACCATCATGGAAACTTTTTACTGTGTCTCTACCATTTTTTTTTTACTTCTCAAATGACTTTTTATGTATTAATGTCAATATTTTACTGTGGTTCTATACCCTATAAAATAAAGATATACACTAAAAAGCCATTATGAAAACAATTATTTTACTATAATAATCTAAATAAAGAGTAAAATAACCATAAAGCTTTTCTATATTTAGCAAAACTAATATCAATTTGTACACAAACTATGATTTCCATCAGTTTTTCCCCAACATAATCAACAACTTTTCCCGAGCAAAGGTTTTTAAGGTTAGTGTAATCATTTACCAATGTGGTGGAAATGAGACTGTAGAAGTGACTAATGCATCACGTATGTTCCCACTGTTGGGGATTTTTATTAGACAGAATAAATAAACAACTAAAGAACATGATAATTGTGTTTTAAGATAGTTTATTTTCTAAAAGTGCCAACAGAAACATCCATTTACAAATGAAATAGGCAATTTATGTTCATTTATTTCACGTTTATAAATTGAAAATCGATAAACACTTTAACAATTGCTTGCGTCAAATGGCCTCACTAAGTTGCATCTTCAGTTCAATTTGGAAAATAATTTTTGCACCAATTTTGAATAAAAATGGCATCTTTTGGCAGTCCAAAAACATGACTCAAAAATTGATGTTGATAAATTTCAATAATGGAAGGTCAAGTTGGGTGCAGATATTTGACTTAATATAAGTTTTGCTGTCTGTTTAAAACACCTTGTTTTGTAGCTCATTCCACCATGTATTACTGAATCTGCCCCATGCTGCAGAAATTGATTTAAAAAAAAAAAAGTAAAAGTAGATAGTACTTCATAGCAAAACAGCCTCTTTCATTCATTAATATGACATTCATATCAACAGACTGAACCTTTCATCTTGTTCATTATTCACAGACTTTGGCTCCAGGGCTGAGAAAGACTTTGATTAACTGCCAGCAAACAATCTGTTGCGCCATGCCAAGAGAATGAACACAAAAACCATTCAAAATCAACTCTATTTTAGGTAAAGCAAATTTTGTGTTTATCATGTTGCATGATAAAAAGCCCATACAGTAATCTTTCAGCAAAGATAGGCACAACTTGTGAAATCTCAAGAACTGATAAAAAGTACTTATTTTGAATTTTTTTTTGCATGATTTACTAGCTATAAACCTAATATTATTTCTTCCGAAAGTACAGGGTATATGTCCTTGTTAATATAGCCTTGCTATTTTATGTATAATCGATCTCAGGGTGATCATAGCAGCCAACACATTGAAAATCCACTTATAAGAGTAAAAGCATGGTTTATAAATGATTTCTATATGCAGACTAATGCCAGATTTATTTGATTTATCTAGATCTATCAGTAGATAACATTTACTAAAAGACAGAGCTGGGCTTTATTTTTAAAGATGAATTGATTTTTTCTGCATGCCTGGTACTAAAGTAAACTCTGCTGACGTCAAACCGATCATTCTAAACAGGCTTTCTTGCAATCATAAAAAAAAAAAAATCACAAGTACAAGCACACACATGCCTTCTCACTGGTTTTAGGAAGGAAGATGTCATTATGATTGTGTTGTGAGGAGTAATGGTGAACAGATGGAGATGTGGATTGTGGACACATGGGTTTTGGATGCTAAGGGACTTGGTGAGCCACAGTTAAACACCTCTATCAGAGACCAGCGACTGAACGAAATAAAGTACTCAACATCTTTTAGTTTTGCATAGCAGGATTATATTCTTTCAATCCATTAGGAAAATAAGATGCAAAGTAGGTTGACTTGTTGTAACAGACTCTGTTCGGTCAGGTATATATTTCACACACTGAACTGTTTCCTTCAGATGGTTTTTTTAATGCCCACACTTTTAACCACAGGATGTGCTACATTGGGTAACCCTGCACAAAAATGGTTACATCATTTGCACTTCACAGAAAAAGTTAGCTAGTGGTTTTCCTGACTGCTGCGCGTCTCAAAGTACAACACTCTTTTCTGTAACATTACAACATCCACTGCTAGATGGATGGATAGACAGGTAGATAGATATTGCAGTGTTCTTGTGTTTCTGAGATTAACCTGAACTTTAAAATCATTAAGAATCAAGTTACCTTAGTAGTTTAACCCAAGTTGACTTGCTGAAAAACCCGTCTGATTCAAACAGAAATAATAGTAATAACACAAGGCAAGTGTGGGCTGACTGTGAAGTTTCAATACTAGTGTGATCTTCCTTCAGTCTGAGAAAGTACAGATGAAAACAAAGGTGAAAACTCAACCCCTCCCCCCTCACACACACACACACACACACACACACACAAACACACACTGGGTAAATAATACCCAGTGAAGTCTCTCACATATTCCTCAATTATAGCAACAGTATTACACCTGTCTGACTGCTTCTTCTCTCCTTTCCATCTCTTACACTGGGATTAATCATGTTATCATGACTAAAGCACACCAGATTACATATTAAGCCTGTTGTTAACATGTCTGAAATAATTTATAGGCTTTGACAGATTAAATAACGGGACCTTCATCATGTCATAAGAAAAAAGAAAAAGAAAAGAAGAAAAAAAACCTTGAGAACCAAACCAGCATCTACTCAAGCCCGCAGCAATCAGTGTTTGCCATAAACTGATCATTATATAATTAAGTGCAGCTCAATATCTGCGACAAACTGATGCAGGTCTGCAGACACATATGAGCTCAATTACACTCTGCCTTAAGAAAATGAGCCCTTTCTTTATGACCGAGCAGTATGTGCTCGCGGAGCCGCAGACGAGCCGCTAAAGCCCGGCTGCGGGAGTGTGGATCTGGCCTGAGGAGATGCAGTCAGTGTGAGAGCAGAGGAGAAGCCGCCCATCCCCCACCAGCCCCGCTGTCCTCCATCTTTAATCTCCAGACCCGCTACCCTTCACACACCACTAACAGCACAGAAACGCATACAACTCACCTGCGATGCTCATGGTCGCAAAGGTCGGCGTTCCCGCTATTCGGAATTCGATAAAAGTTTTGCTAAATATGGATTTATTAATTGAAAATTGGACCGGGAGAAGGAACCGCGCCTTTCAGAAGAGCAGCAATCCTAAACCGCCATCTGGTGGCATTTTCCACAATCGAATGGCGCGTGTTGACATCGGAGCCCGAGCGCCCTCTGGCGGACACAGCCGAAGCACAGCGGGCGGCGTGGGGAGGAGGAGGAGAGACCCTCACAACCACGACAAGCATGTCTGCGGTTTAGGCGCTAAAATAACACACATTTGGTGCTGATGTGTTTCTTCTTTAGAAAGCCCAGTTCTTTGGGCTTGTAGGCGTTTAAACTGTAGAACGATAAAACATAATTGGTCAGCATTATACGATTTATTGATATATTTTATTCATTGTGTGATTGATGTTTCAGGAGCTCTATAAACACCTGTAAACACAATACTTTCTATGAATTGTGTCTGAATGTTGGTTAAATATAGGCTATAGACTTAATGTAATTATTCTACTATGCATTATAATATTTTTTATTCCTTGTAACTCTGAAAATAAATTAGTTTCAATAGCATAGCATATTGAAGGCACCATTGAATGTATCAGGTATGATCATGTTTTACTTTCTTTTTCTTTTTCCCTTTTTCTACTTTAATTGAATTGTATTAATTGAATCTTATCGACTGGATTTTATTTGCCCTTATGCACACTTCTTTTCATGTGAAACCAATGTATTAAAGCTCTCAGTCTTTAGTAATTTACTGATCTGTAGTGACCTCTGTGTGATTGCACCAGGGGATTGGAGTGTAGTGTATGTGGGTGGTCTTCACACTGAGAGGGCCTAGAGCTGTTGTCTGGTCCACACTGGCCTCTTGTTTTGTTATAGGGCTGATGAGTCATTCAAAATTTAGGGAAAGGTCTGAATCACAATGAAAACAACCCACCAGACCAACCACAGATGCTGTGCCAAACATATAAATTAAAAATAAATATATTTTTTAAAAAGATATTAAATGTAATTTGCTTCATCTGGTCTTTCTGTGCTATTTGCCTATACAAAATTAAGACATCAAATAAAGCACATAATGCGTGTGAAACAATGAAAACCTTTTTCTGACAGTCAATCATCTCAACCTCTTGTCGCATTTTTAGTGTACTTTCATAGTGCTGTCCAATTGATTAATCACAATTAATTGCATCCAAAATAAACATTTGTGTATGCAAACACATACATTTATATATTCAAGACATATATGTAATATATATTCATATTTATATAACACACATACACACAAATGCCCATATATATGTGTGTGTGGGTGTGTGTGTGTGTGTGTGTGTGTGTGTGTGTGTGTGTTATATAAATATGAATATATATTACATATATTTCTTGAATATATATGCCATCATATAAATGCTATCTTTTGCAAGTCTCAAAGAATTCATATCCATTTTCATACTGCACATTATAATGTTGTGATACCTAAATTTACTGGTATTATTTAAAATGATTGATTTTAGGTTGTTATACTATTATACTAAAATAAAATGAATAAATTAAAATGAAAACATCTTTATGTCATTTAAAAAATATATATAATTTTAATATTGCCATAATAACATTTGCAATAATAATAAAACCAATCATTTTAAATGCTACCAGTAAATGTAGGTATCACAACATTATAATGTGCAGCATGAAAATGGATATTCATTCTTTAAGACTTGCAAAAGATGGCATTTAGAATGTGTTAAATAATTGTTTTTGAACTTTAGGTGAGCGTTAGATGATGGAGGCATTTTATCTGTAATTTACATGTAAAAGTATAGAAATTAGCATATCTAAGATCAAATCAAATATACATAAAAAAATCTAATAATGACTGATAACCAGGTACTAATATATTGTGCATCCTGACAAAGAGATAGCCTGCCTCTTCCATGCACTGTGACATGTACAAAGAAGCAGAAAGTGAGTTCTAGCTGGTTTAATGATTTCTCTGAACGAGAGCTCTCCTGGGAAGGTGCTAACATGCTGTTTAAGGAGCGGATGGTTTCTGTCTCCGTCATGCCCCATCTCCCTGCCTCTCCCCTGCTCTGGCATTAAAAGGCAGTGTTTCACCTCGCCTGGCTGCCTGTGAGCGTAGCAGTTTCTCTCAGGAGCTGTTAAAGGCTGCAGCAGAGTCACAAGCTCTGTGGGGACGGATCCTAATCTAAAAGATAAATCCCACAATGCAGACCTCACACTGCAGTGATACCCGACACCGGGCTAAAGCTGCGACTAAACAACCAACCCACTCTGTTTGTCGATTTGCTGTTTCACACTATTTACACTGCAGATGATAAGGGCTACCTGGAGACAAAACAATATTGGACGTGATATGAGCTGCAGAACACATCATTTGTGAGACCAGGCCAGCTTATTATTCTCCTCACAAACATGCCAGATCAAAGAGAGCACTTTTTACCCATCTATTCACGCATATTCTTTGCATTTGTATTTCCTGTTCCCTACCCAACTGGTTTTATCATCAGATTAGATCCAGTGCTGTTTCTGTACACTAGAATCTTCCCCAGCAGTGGCTTTTGTCAGTTTGCTGATGGATTCGAGACACTCTAACCCAATTAGGCGACTCTAGATTTATGAGCAGGACAAAAGAGAATTTACTAGGCCTCACTCTTCTCCCAAGAGAAGAATGATGGAAATGGAAACGGGTGGAAGGAGTGAGTCACTAATGGGAACAGCCTGGTGGCACACATGGCTTCTGTCACTAAACACACACGTCTGAAAGACCATTATATAAAATCTAAAAGTGATACTCCATTGTGTATTTTGAATGTATTTTGCTAACAACAATATTACTATTCAACAAGTCATGGACTAAAAGTCAAAATTCCTATTTTGATGTCAAGCCGCCTTGAAAGATGATATTTAGAGGTGACTCATTCACTGGGCTCTGCTGTCGTCTATGTCTGTGTAAAGTTCAAACAGCAATCGATACTTCACATCTTCACATCTTTCCACTGAGCACTAACCCCGGAGACAGCCACGTGCTCGAAGGAAATACATATGTACATAGATACCTTTCTGCTTTGAGAGACAGACAGGAATAAGAAACTCTATGTTTATTGCAGTTGCATAAACATAGCCACTGTGTTAAGACTGTGTCTTAATAATTAGAATGACCAACTATATGTAGCAGTTAGGCAAGGGGTAATCATTCTTATTTTTCAGATTTAAGTTACACCAATCTATAACTTTTTGTAACTGAAATAGACCCTTTTCACAGACTGTGAATACTCCTTTTAATGGTCATCAGCATCCTAAATCCTGAAAGTTCTTTAATGGTTTCATTTTTTTAAAATGTACATTTATAACACTATAATTTGTATTATATTACATTTGCTTTAAATTACCACAAAAAAAAAAGAGTTAAAATTGCATTGAGGGTAAATTTGACATAGTTTTAACTGAAACAATATTGTGTTTTTCTTTTGTTATCTGAACAAATGCGAGAGAAAAAAAATATACTTGATGTGGGCTCCCATTCACCACTAGAGAACTTTACCCAACTATGATGATTTTCACTTTGAGTTCAAAGTTATGGATAATAATGAAGAAATAAATTAGATGACAAACTTTTTAAGTCAAGTCCAAGCAGTTAATGGCAAGTGTTTGCCATTGGGAATCATCAACCAATAGTGACAACATTCTTCAATCACAATGTTCAATGATAATAGTAGTACAAGTTTTGTATTATTTTTATTGTATTTTATATGTTATATTTATTTTATATAATTTTCATTTATACTGTGTATGCATATTGTATTTTAAAAAGCAAAAGCAAATTGTGAAAGGTAAGGGCTTAACTTTAAATGTGTTGCCTTGTCTATAAGCAGTAAGTATTTTGTACAGCACCTTAATATTATTGAAATAAATCACATAAAATTATAATTTTAGAAAATAATTTATTAAAACTCACAACACAACACTTGTTTGGGCTATTTTCACATTTACATATCCCTTCCGACTAACAACTTGGAAAATACAGCAGCTTGTAAATATAACCTCATGTGGTCAGAACTTGTAAATACTATATTTATGACTCCACTTGCAGGCCATCTAAAATAGTGCCATTACTGTTCAAAGTGTTTTATTTTTCTCTCATTGTACGTCATGATTTGAAGCTTAACAAACATTTTGCTGCTCTATGTAAATGATTCTATCAGTTTTAAATCGCCAAATTTCACAACTAATTAATTGTTTCTCAGTCACAATCACATGTCGCAGTAAGTTCAAACAAAGCCATTCCCTGCAGTCACAGTAAATGTTTGCACTGATTGCTGCGCTCCTCTTTGTCACCATAGCAACTTGTCATAAGGGATGTAATTACCCTGGCCAAAAGTACTTGAAGATGGCTTATCCCCTGCTTCCGTTCCTCTGGGACACAATCGGTGGGAGGGAGAAACAGTAGGTGGTAAGGAATATAGCAATTTTACCTGACTCACAGGTCAGTGATGAGTTATTCAAATCATATTCTTATCCTGCATGACCACATACTGTCATAAGTGAGTCATACTGGCCATACTCAAATGTAGCACATGCCTATTTAATATTGAAAGAGAACTTTCTTAGAATTATAATGTTTACGTAAATTCTTGGTACATACAGTGTACATATAATATAACATTACATATTTTTATTAAAAATATACATATAAAAGGCACAAGTGGTAATGATGAATTACCACTTACTATTAATTCATAATTAAAAGAGTCATAATTAATTGGTGAATAAAATGTGAAAAAAAATTAAACACATTTTCTTTCACAGTGTTTTTTTTACTTTTTTAATTTCAGTTATCATGGAAATTTTAATCACCTATTGGATTTCATGCATGCTTTTCTATACACCTCAGCACAAGCTATTGTCGTGAGTAACTGCCTGATTGCTCAATCGATTTTAATGCTTTTTAATGGTTAATCATGGATTGTTTCTGCTGTCTCAAGCAGGCAGATCAGGACATTTTTACTAAGACAGAATAATCAGAAAGCAGTTAACAGAGTGTTTGATAGGTTTTAGACATCTACAGGGTCACATAGCGTTTACGCTGATAAATCAGAGTAAACGCTAAAACAGCTATAATTGAAGAGCTATAGATTGCAACAGCAGCCTCTGAAGGGTGTTTTCATTATTACCACCATGACTTTTACCTTTCACAGCTTTTTTAGGGGGAAGTCGTGGCCTAAAGGTCAGAGAGTCGGATTCGTAACCCAAAGGTTGCGGGTTCGAGTCTCCGGTCCGGCAGGAATTGTCGTGGGGGGAGTGAATGTACAGCGCTCTCTTCCACCTTCAATACCACGACTGAGGTGCCCTTGAGCAAGGCACCGAACCCCCAACTGTTCCCCGGGTGCCGCAGCATAAATGGCTGCCCACTGCTCCGGGTGTGTGTTCACGGTGTGTGTGTGTTCACTGCTGTGTGTGTGCACTTTGAATGGGTTAATTGCAGAGCACTAATTCCAAGTATGGGTCACAATACTTGGCCACATGTCACGTCACTTCACTTCACTTCACTTCTCTTCACTTTATGGATTAAAATATATTGTGCTTTGCTATATTGTCATAATATGTCAGAGCATTCACATGTACAATTTTCATATATAATGCAGGCCACTGCCTCAGTGTTTATCACGAAAAGATTTATTGCATTATCTGTCCATAAATTCACATATGTGATTACAGTGAAATTCTGCAGGGCCATCAGCAAAAAGCTGGCACATGCAAAAACAACACAGCATGACGTTGTTAACAGTGTCACTCCCTTAGTCTTAATCACACAATGTCCAGCAAATGTCTTTGAAGCAAGGACAGCTAACAGCAATCATGTCATGTTAGCTCTATTTTTACAGCACAGTAACCTTGCTGTGAGCTCTCACAGCAGCTCTTTTGCTCCCCCTCGTTGGTGTCTGCGTTCTGTTGCACCAATAAAAAATGGATGAGGTTGAGAACACTCCATATACACTCATAGTCATGATCGGCCAATCTCTGGCTGGTCAAACCGAGCCCACAAGCTCCATCCCTCATCCTTTAGTCTTTTATAAGCATGTTGTCAAGGAGTATTAATTGCTTGGGACTTGACGGGATTGCTTGAGACTTGTATGACGTATTTTCTCAAGAGGCAGGTGAAAATAGGCTCCTCAGAGACTCTGAGAAGATTTTAGAACCATACTGGGGTCAAAAGTGGGACTGTATACAGGGGGGGGGGGCTACAATGTTTCCACTTGAGGGCCCTCAGAAATTTGACCAAGGGGAACCAATAAAATGTTCTGTGCAGGCGGCCAAAAACACAGAGAGACACCACTGGCATCCACACCAGCACATGATAACATTCTGTTTATTACAAGCATCTGCTGCAGTAATGAGGTCTGTCACTTTAAACAATCTTTCTGATTGGATTTTATCATTTATCAGCTGGAAAAACTATTACAATTATTAACCCTTCAGGTCCCACTTTATATTAGGTGTCTTCAAATACTGTGCACTTAATTATAAAAATGAACTTTTAGGTACAATGTACCTATTGTGTTCATGTTGAATTGCAAAACACTTTTGTTAGATATGGTTAAGGTTAGCGACAGTGTAATTATAACAGCTGCTTACTTACACAACAGTGTAATGTAACTACAGAAATTAATTACAGATGTAATTACAGGACAGTATTTTCAAATATAAGTACAAGGTTGATTTAAATGTAAGTACATAGTAGTTAAGGACACTTAATATAAAGGGTAACACTTAATTTTAAGGGGTCCTTGTAACACGTTACATGCTTACTATTATAATAACAATAAATTATGCGTAATTACTGCAAGTGACCCTAAACCAAACCCTAATCCTAACCATATAGTAAGCACATGTAGTTAATTCATATGACTCAGTACTTAAATGTAATTACACAAGGACAACTTAAAATAAAGTGTTACTGTACAGTATACTGTTTATGTTATATGCTGAAAACAATATGTCCTGGTTTTCTGACCAGGGGTAATTCACATGCATCTAACTGTAGCCTACTGTACAGTAAAATCACATGCAAACTTTTGTCACCCACCTAGCAGTTAGGTTAATCTTAGTTAGGTTATTAAGGCTGTGAGGGTTACACATGCAGCTTGTTCAGTGGGTTGCAATGTGTTCTTATTTAGGTAAGTTCAGGAAGCTATTGCTACAGTAGACTATTAAGTATGTATAGGGCCTAATGTAATCATTTTTTTGCCATTTAAAAGGTTTCGATCAACTACAAGGTGTACAAAATACAACCCATTAAACAGGATATATCAATCCATCACACTGATGTTCTCAGCTCCGAGAAGAGTAGCATTTTAGATCCCAAAATAATTAGCTTTTGTTCCTCTCAACAGGAAATGCCTTATCAATTTTTATGTTTGCTTATGTATCAATTACAGCATGATATCAATGTCCTAAATAAAGCTTTTATTGTTTTGTATTCTGCAGTTCATTTATTGTTTTTCTTGGCTCTTGTAGCATTGAGGAAAAAGTCTGCGCCTGACAAGATAACTAACTCTGAGGTTAGATAAGGATAAGTGGCCGTTTCTTTTCAGAGTAGACTTGTAAAAACAGACTGTTAAGTATTTAAATGCCCTGCTGACACACTACAGAACAGCTGTATGTAGTGTGTAACTGTGTATGTAATATTTCAGTATCTGAATTATGTATATCATTATGTATCATTAATATGTTCAAGAATATATTACTGAAACAATATAACACCACAAATGCTTACAATTGCACATTTCACAAGAGTGCTAACTGTGTTTCAGTGTGCTCATTCAACAAGTCAGCAGTATTCTGCCTGCAGCTCCTGGAATTATAATGGCACCTGCTGTCTTTGTGCACGGTGAATAAACCTTCATCCTCTGTTAGCATGCCAAGCTGTATGTTATGAAATATTTTCTAGATATGTACTGGGAATAACAAGGATGTATTTGTATTTTAATCTAAACTCTGTTAAGTCATTTTATAAATTTGTTGGTTTGATAAAATTGTTAAATTGACTATATGACACATAGTTTGATGTTCAATTTAGTTTATATACCTAAATATATTATAATAGCTTATGTTATTGAGCATAAAGAAATGTTGCATTTAGAAATGTTGACTAAATAGAGGTGGATCAAGGAAAAAATATCTATTCTGTTTAGTCAAATGGGAGTTTATTGATTCTGCTGCATCACTTTCCTGTTTTAGTCTATCAGTATTTTCTTGTGCATACTTGAGTGGAGTGAGTTAATGTATTTAATGCTTTCTAAATAACAGGGAGAAGATGCAGTCTATTCATTATGATCAGCTCATGTAGACAGCGGGGCTATCGGTTACAGAGTGCCTGTTTGCCCTGCAGTGCAAACAAACAGTGAGGGATTGTGAAGCTACACTGGTTCTTCATGATCTGCTTTAACCAGGTTTAGCCCTGTAGTGCAAAAACCCTGGATTCCAGTTTGTTAAATAGTGAGTCCATGTTTTACACAAAGAATGTTCTGTGCGAGGGTCAGTCTGGACTTTTGAAGGAATGACACTTCATTACATGTCACTTTCACTCTTAAAAATAAAGGTGCTTCACGATGCCATAGAAGAACCTTTTTGTCTAAATGGTTCCATAAAGAACCTTTAACATCTGAAGAACCTTTCTGTTTCACAAAAGGTTCTTTGTGGCAAAATAAGGTTCTTCAGATTATAAAAAGGTAAGAAAGAGATGGTTCTTTAAAGAACCATTGACTGAATTGTTCTTTGTGGAACCAAAAATGGTTCTTCTATGGCATCGCTTGAAGAACCTTTTGAAGCACCTTTATTTTTAAGAGTGTAGGGCAGACCAAATCTGTCTCTGAAGTCTAATGTGATAGATTAATGGCTGGTGCAAAATATATTGAGGCCTCTCACACAAACAATATTATATGTTTGACATTTTGTTACATTAAGCTTTAAAGTTCTAAGATTTATTTATTTTAAGAGTTTTTGCTTATCAATACAATTCACCTTTTGATTATTTTGCCTGTGTTGTTACTCATAATCCAAACAAAAGCAGTATGTTGGGAGTTTGTCCATTTTGACCCAGTGCTGGGTTGCCAAAATTACCCATATTGGTTTGTTTTTAACCCAGCATTTTTTTAGAGAACTTCTTTTTATATAATCTTTTTCTCTGCTGCCAATCTGTGACTCGCAGAGCTGTTGTCACTTTGAGAGATTGTTATTATGTCTCTGTCCTCATATCCCCACAATTCCAGGGATATGTCAAGGATTTATGTTTTTACACTGATGTCAAAACTAAAAATCTGCAGAGAATGAAATCTGAATCTGTAAATGAATAAAAGACATTGTGCATTGAATCATTCATTTCCGTCATATTTAATCACCCAATATAAGTACTGGGCACAGACTGCCTATTATATTGTAGATTTTTTTTTTATTAATTATTGTAATTCCCAAACAAGGATACACATACCCCAGAAGGCACCTAAGCAGGTTCCAAAGTGCTTTAAAAGTTTAATAACTATAGAACACCTGTTGAACTCATAAAACCTCAATTAAAACTTACATTTTTGTGTGCTATCAAAAAAGGAAATAATGGTTTTGTTTGTTTTTAATTAACAGAGTAAAACATTAAATTTAAAGAAAGGAAAGCTAAATAATACGTATGAGTGTTATCATTTAAAAGGGCACTAAACTGTGCTGCAGGGAAAATAGCATTGACACTTTGTTCTCTGTGTCTGTGGAATGAGTTTCATCCATCATTCTCCACACCAGCACAGAGCGGAAAAGAGCTCAGAGGTGTTTGAGGTTTATACGCTCACTGATCTGTCACAATGAAAGTAAAACTAACACTGACAGACAGAGCATTCAGATATCTCTCATAAAATCAGTGTTCTTTATGCATTTTTAATTCATTAGAGGTAAAAGTCGACACTATGCCAGAATTGTCCTGGTTTCACCCCCAATATCTGTGAAATCAATGGAACCGAACACTAATGAGTATAATGTCTGACTCATGTCTGACTCATGAAAACCTCATTAACCCGGTGTGACAGCAGAAGGAGGGTTGGAATTAGTGTCTCGATGAGTGTAGTGTTGATAGCATGTAGAAAATTGCCCATGTGTTGTTTATTCAGGGAGCTTCACAGGCAGCCTATTTAAAACATGAAAATGAAACACTTTAAGATAAATGGCTGGTCCTCTGGGCTGAACCGCATGTTCTGGTGAACTCTCTGGTGTAGTTACTATGGAAACAGGAGCTTGCTATTTTCACACACCCTTGGTTATTATAAATATTAAAGGCTATCTGTGAGTAATTACAAATGGAGGAGCAAAACAATGTTTTGTTTTATTTTTTAAACCTTCATTAAAAAGACAAGCAAAAATCCAGCCAGCAAGACACGACATTCTTGAAGGAAAAATATGCTAAACCTTTTTATTTTAAACTATTGGGTTACACAGCTGTGTCAGATAATCAGTCAGCTTATGGGAGGTCAAAACATGCTGAGATCTCCCCTCATTATAATAACAGAAGTCACGGGGGTTATATCATATCATGAAATATGAATGATGCAGTTCTTTGCTCCTGATCACATTTAAAGCATCTTTTAAATGTTTGAAACGGCAAGTGTGGTTCTCATTTGTTCTCAAGACAGAACAAGTGCACTTTAAAAAACAATCTATCCCCTTTCATGTTGTTTCAAACTGTATGTATGACATTCTTTCTTCAGTGAAAAAAATGAAATGTTATTGAGAATGAGAATGTTATGAACTGTCAGTCGCAATCAATATTCCATGCATCTCTTTTGCATATGATCAAAGTGAATGGTGACTGAGGCTTCCCATCATGCATACTACAGAATTCTTTGCTCTACAAATTTATGTAGCTTACACTCTTAAAAATAAAGGTGCTTCATGAAGTACCTTTTTTGTCTAAATGGTTCCATAAAGAACCTTTAACATCTGATGGACCTTTCTGTTTGACAAAAGGTTCTTTGTGGTGAAAAAAGGTTCTTCAGATTATAAAAAGATAAGAGAGAGATGGTTCTTTAAAGAACCTTTGACTGAATGCTTCTTCTATAGCATCGCTGAGAAGAACCTTACAAGCACCTTTATTTTTAAGAGTGTATATAGAAATACTATGCTTCACACAAGTTAATTATTTTATAAACAGCATAAAGCTGTAGCCATATATATTGTTTTGTAATGAATAATTCACTTGTAAGGACTCTTCTAAAAAGAACATTAAATTCAAGCTTGTTGCGTTTTTTAACAAATCCACTAATATAATTGGCTCATGGCCTGTTTAACATGATTTAATATATCTGAGGTAGGCTAAATCTTAGCAAAAATGTATAAAGCCATATAGTTTTCATCCTTATTGTTAAATGAACGATTTGGGTGAGCCTGTCACGCTGTACTCACCTTGCTCTGAAATAGCTTACATATGGAACTTTAATAAAATATCTCTATTTATTCATTTCTGGCTCATGTATAAATTATATTCATGCCATGCCAGTGAAGAGTGATGGAGTGATTGTTGTTAGGTGAAGTTCTACTGCGTCAATGGCACGCTCCTCCTGAACGATGACGCACGCTTAGAGCAAATGCTCCTCATCATAGTCCATGCGTGCAGCTCGACTGAGATCTCACAATCCAGAAACAACGTCCCTTCAGTTCAGCATCCTGCGAGAAAAGCCTCTGTGAGACCTGCTGCGAGCCGACTGGAGGCGGAGGCGGAGGCGCCCTGCTGTTATTTATTTAGACAAATCTAGAAGCGTTTCCATACAGAAAGAAAGGCATGGGAAGACTGAACATATTGCCTCACAATGATCGCTGGATTTCATAGATTCATTCGCGGATCTTCAGTGGCGAAAGGCATCTGAGAGGACAGGTGAGATTTCATCGTTTTTCTTGGTCGTTGCGCAGGTGGTCTTAGAGAAATCCGAGTTACCTTCTAATAAATAGCCATATTGTTTCATATATATATATATATATATATATAGATAGATAGCCTATTAAAGCTAAATGATCATGTAGCCTATGTTAGGCATGAATAACAGGAGGGGCGTGAGTACATTCAGTGCTGTAGTACTAGACAGTGTGTCTGCTTCATTCATAAAATCAGTATCAGTGAAATCAGTTCATCTCTGCTAAATGTCACTCATATATATATATGTGTGTGTGACCCTGGACCACAAAACCAGTCATAAGGGTAAATTTTCTGAAATTGAGATTTATACATCATCTGAAAGTTGAATAAATAAACTTGCCATTGATGTATGGTTTGTTAGGATAGAACAATATTTGGATGAGATACAACTATTTGAAAATCTGGAATCTGAGGGTGCAAAAAAATCTAAATATTGAGAAAATCGCCTTTAAAGTTGTCCAAATGAAGTTCTTAGCAATGCATATTACTAATCAAAAATTAAGTTTTGATATATTTACGTTAGGAAATTTACAAAACATCTTCATGGAACATGAAATTAACTTAATATTCTAATGATTTTTGGCATAAAAGAAAAATAATTTTAACTAATATGAATTAGTTCATTTTGACCCATACAATGTATTTTTGGCTATTGCTACAAATATACCCAAGCGACTTAAGACTATGAATCTGACTAAGACTAAGACAAATATATGACAGCTTCATCCTCTGCTTTCTGCGTCATGTGACATCATCGAAGCTTGTAGGAGCCAGAGGGGCTAGTTGTCATACTTTTTACTCTCAGGTTTATTTTTGAGAGTCAGTTCTTGTAGATACATGTCTTAATTAACTGACAACAAAAAGGCTTAGTTTGTAAATGTAAAAGTAGTCTAAAACAATTCATAAACACAAAACAATTTATGAAGCAGCAAAAAGGTGGCATGCTAAAATATTTTGGATACTGTTGTTAATACATTTTATAAATTTTAAACACAAGAAACAACTTGCCTCATGCCTGAAATTTATGAAAAATAGCCTCATCCTTGAAGGATATAGAATTAACAAAAATATCATAATTAAATATGAATATTACCATGGAAAACCACGTAGAGGTCACATTCGTGAAACTTACTGAATTTTAAAATATATTTATATATAAAACCCTTGTGAAAACTAGTCTCACTCACTATAGGTTGCACATATTGACAAATACTCCCATTCAAAAATTTGTGATAAGGTTTTTTTTTTTTTCCAAAGACAATAAGGCTTTTATTCAGCAAAGACTTGATTCAATTCAGCATTGGCATCACAGGAATGAATTACATTTTAAAATAGAAATTATTAGAGAGTTATTTGAAGTTGTAATAATATTTCACCATTCTACAGTTCTTACCTGCATGTAAAATTAAAAAGCATATAATATGAACTAATCTCAGTTTTTGTAAAGAAAGAGTTTGCCTTAGGTTTTATGCTGTGGTAAACTCAGTGTGAGTAATAGTCATCGATCCAGATCCAAAAATACTTCCAGAACACCAGGATGCTAATATGTCATATAGCTTTGCTTGAGAAGTCTCCCTCTGTGAAATTTCGGTCATTTTAAAAGCATTGCTTGATGTATTGAGCTGTACATCTTGTTTTAAGTTTTAAGTATTTAATTTGTGAACAATTCTTTCTCTTTACATTCAGGAGCTTCTCGGCAGCTGGTATTGTAAGAAAATGGAGGATTCACCATCAAAGCATCTTCTTGGCTCCAAGAAGAGAGTCCAAATCCACCCAAACACAGTGACAGTCAAATATGCCACTCACTTTCCCCAGCCTGGAGACGAGGGCTATGATGACGCTCCATCTTTTGAAGACTTCGGCTCATTTGTGGAAGAGACCTCAGACAGGAAGTCAGGCAGGACTTTTTTCGGTGCGCTTGACAGTCGGTCCAAACTGGCTGGGGACCAAAAGGAGAAAGGGGTCGGAGGTCAGCTGCAGAGCTTCGGGGAGGCCTCTGTGTTCGCCTCACGCATGACATGGGCCGCTCTGTTCGGGGCGGCTCTAGCCCACGGCTGCGTAGCTCTCATCACACGCCTGGCTGCTGACCGCTCTAGGGTGCCATCGCTGGAGCTTCTCTTTATCCGCTCCGTCATCCAGGTGTTGTCCATCGCTGTGGTGTTTTATTACAAGGAGCCTCCCTTCGGGCCTCAAGGCTACAGATTGCGTCTTTTCTTGTATGGCGTGTGCAATGTCATCTCAATCACGTGTGCGTATACCTCCTTTGCCATCGTCCCGCCCAGCAATGGCACCATCATGTGGAGAGCCACCACGACGGTCTTCAGCGCCATACTGGCATTTTTACTCATCGACGAGCGACTGGGCATGACAGACGTGGTGACGGTTGTCAGTAGCGTCTTTGGCCTCTGCTTGGTCATGATTCCCAACATCGTAGGCGAGCACCGATCACTTGGTTTCTGGAAGGAGGCCTTTGGCTACACCATGACGGTAATGGCAGGCTTAATGGCGGCCCTGTCCATGATCATATACCGCGCCATCAAAGAGAGGGTGAGCATGTGGACTGCGCTCTTCACCTTTGGCTGGACCGGAACTGTATGGGGAGTTTCCACCATGTTCATCCTGCAGGAGCCCATCATTCCACTGGACGGAGAGACGTGGGGCTATCTAATCAGCATCTGTGTCTGCTCCACTGTGGCGTTCCTGGGGGTCTATTACGCCCTCAACAAGTTCCATCCCGCATTGGTCAGCACCGTTCAGCATATGGAGATTGTTGTGGCTATGCTTCTGCAGCTGATTGTGCTCCACATGGTGCCCTCGGTGTATGACATCTTCGGGGGTCTCATCATCATCATCAGTGTTGTCGTGCTGACGGCTGTAAAGCTTTACTGGGTGGGCAAGAGCAAAAGACAGGAGTATGAAGAGATCCTTGATTCGCCGATAAAGTGAACAAAGTTATTGGTTTAGAAATTGTTTAATTAATGGTACCCACACTCTTAAAAACAAAGGATCATTGGCATCTGTGGCTCCATGAAGAACCTTTATCATCCATGGAACCTTTTAATTGCACAAAAGGTTCTTTAGATTTTTTTAATGTTCTTCACAGCAAGAAAAAAAATGGTTCTTTTAAGAAAGGTTCTTTGGGGAACCAAAAATGGCTGTTCTATGGCATCTCTGCAAAATCTCATTTAGAAACTTTCTTTTTAAGAGTGTACAGAGGTTATTGTGAGTGTTTGAGAAAAATATCTATGTAAAGTTTATGTAAAGTTTATTCATTGATGAAGTGCTATTGTGAAGTTGTCTTTGACTGTTGTATTATGTGAAGCTTAAAAAGGTTATTGTTTCTTATCACACATTATGAAGTAATTATCCATGTTTAGCTGTGTCATACCATGTTTCATTAGGTAGTACATCCAAATAAATGAGGATATTTTCATAAATATGCACTATTTTCCAAATTGACATGGTCAAGAGTGCCCTCTGTTGGTATTTAGTGACTATATGGCCCTGAGAAGCAGTCAGAGCAACAATGTTTGGCACAGCCTGATTAGTCTGCCCTGAGTGAATCAAATCAGTTTTGGCAACAGTGCTTCAGGCTGGTGTCTAACAGAGCTTTTCTGTTGGGATATGATTTCATGATTTCCAGTTTATTGAGAAATATTGATGGCTGTTGGAGTCGTGTACGTATTCACTCCAGAGTTTTACTTGGAAATGAATGTTTTAACCATTGTACTGAAATAATATATTGTGGCAAGGTATTATCATATTTGAGGTTGCATAGTCTCATATTAAGGTTGCATAGTGCGTGCAGAAGATTCAAATTATTTGACAAAGTATGTAACATTGCAAAGGCATTGTGTCTGGGTTGAAAGCATTCATTTTATGGGAATAGAAAAAAAAGCCAATGTATGATCCATGAAACATGGGATTGTTCATATAATATTAATGTCACAATTTTTTTCTCTCCAGAAACAGGAATGAAGTAACTTCACTTAAATCTTAGAATGTCTCTGTGGTGTCTTTAAAACAACAACAACAAATGTGTACTGTTTCAAACTTAAATATTTTCAAATATTTGTTTTCTCTTTAATAAAAGCATGTATTAATTTCACTGTGCATTTGTATGAGAATTGAACACTTTTTGTTAAGCTAAAAGAAAACAAATTCTTCAAGCACAATAGTTTGTCCTTGTTTTGAAAGTTTTATAGGAATTTTACACAGTGTCCACAAGGTGGTAGGAATGAACCAAATAGTTACATTAAAATGAATGAAGCAGGTGAATTTATATTTTAATAATGTTAATTTAACAATGATTTTAAAAATGATAAAATGCATACTATATAATGTGTATATATATATATATACAATATATACAGGTGCATCTCAATAAATTAGAATGTCGTGGAAAAGTTCATTTATTTCAGTAATTCAACTCAAATTGTGAAACTCATGTATTAAATAAATTCAATGCACACAGACTGAAGTAGTTTAAGTCTTTGGTTCTTTTAATTGTGATGATTTTGGCTCACATTTAACAAAAACCCACCAATTCACTATCTCAACAAATTAGAATATGGTGACATGCCAATCAGCTAATCAACTCAAAACACCTGCAAAGGTTTCCTGAGCCTTCAAAATGGTCTCTCAGTTTGGTTCACTAAGCTACACAATAATGGGGAAGACTGCTGATATGATAGTTGTCCAGAAGACAATCATTGACACCCTTCACAAGGCTTTCATTTTCCAGCAGGATTTGGCACCTGCCCACACTGCCAAAAGCACCAGAAGTTGGTTAAATGACCATGGTGTTGTTGTGCTTGACTGGCCAGCAAACTCACCAGACCTGAACCCCATTTAGGAACAAGAGACCAAAAAATGCAGATGAGCTGAAGGCCACGGTCAAAGAAACCTGGGCTTCCATACCACCTCAGCAGTGCCACAAACTGATCACCTCCATGCCATGCCGAATTGAGGCAGTAATTAAAGCAAAAGGAGCCCCTACCAAGTATTGATTGCATGTACAGTAAGTGAATATACTTTCCAGAAGGCCAACAATTCACTAAAAATGTTTTTTTTATTGGTCTTATGAAGTATTCTAATTTGTTGAGATAGTGAATTGGTGGGTTTTTGTTAAATGTGAGCCAAAATCATCACAATTAAAAGAACCAAAGACTTAAACTACTTCAGTCTGTGTGCATTGATTTATTTAATACACGAGTTTCACAATTTGAGTTGAATTACTGAAATAAATGAACTTTTCCACGACATTCTAATTTATTGAGATGCACCTGTGTATATATATATGATGTATACTGTATGTATATATATTTCATATTCCCATATTCCCAACTTTTTTAAATTTACCAATGAGCTAATACACTAGTGGCAGTTCAAAGTATATTAAAAAAATCTTATACATTTCATTTTACATCTGAACTGTATGACATCATCTCAACGTGAAACCATATTGTTATAACAAACACACTCAAAACACATTCATGTCAGCATATAGAAATTTGTAGGCTTAGATTTGTGGGTTTTCTGATATCATCAGCACAAGCCAGAATTCATCGTAAACATCATGTGCAAGCATTTATTGCCTCCCTTGAGAAATAAACAAGTCTGGATCAAGGACCTATGACGATCAGTGTTGTTACCGCTGCATTAAAGAATGGCAGCCTGCTGGCTCACTGAAATCTGAGTGTGTGCTGGAGTTTAGCTCTCTGACTGAGAAGTGATTGCTCAGAGGTCTCATAAGTTGCAGATGTGGTCTCTTTTTTTTCTTCTCACAATATCACTCTCAGATGGACCTTGAAATCTTAAGAGTTTGTTCACTGAGTTGCCTGATTCAAAAAATACACATAGCTTGAAAACATGTGATCATCAGACAAACAGCTACATTCTTAAAGGATCCTCTGATGTGTTTGAACTTAGCAGAAGAATCATTAGCACTGCATGTACTATATCACGCTGTTCAACAAAAATAATGCAAAATAATATAAAATAAAATAATCAAATAAAAAAGTAGCTTTGGAGGACCGAGATTTATTTAATTTTATTTAATTTTATTAATTTTTTATGTCATGTCATGTCATGTGTTTCCAGGCATGCCAGATGATTTGTGGGTCTCCTGAAAAGAATCAGATAATGCAACTTTATGATCCACAGAGAACTGAAGGGGGAACTGAAACACAGGATGTGTAAGCCTGAAGTGAGAGGGTTTTGCTGTGAAGTGTCACATGTCATATATCTCATACAAGCAGCTTTGCCTTTATAGCTTTGGATATTCCCAAGTTCTCACGTTTCTCATTTTGGTCTGTTTTGTCCCACAAACCCATGTCTCTGGATGTCACTCACTCTCTCCCCATCCCCACTGTGTGAGACGTGTCTAACGCTGCTTCTCGAAGCAGAAGTTCAGTGTTGTGAGGAAGGAGGCCTTAGTGTTTGAGTCAGAGCACACATGGTTTGGTTTAAACTTGGCCTACCACATCGATTGGTTTTTTTTCTGATAGTTTGTAATTTAGAAACTTTACACTCTTAAGATTACTCTGCCTCATCAGTGACAGAAGTTGAAATGATGCAATGGTCCAGCAGTTAAGTGAGAACATTTGTTTTTATTGAGGTGGAGCCTGAGGACATATATCAGACTGTATAGCAGAACTGACTTCATGCACATAAGTCATAAATTATGTTCATTTATCATTTGTACACAAATTCCTTCTCATTTCATCAATTCTTTCTGTACAGCTGATCGCAGATTGACACTGCAAAGTGTTTGTTTTACACTGGTCTATTGTTTATTGCTATATCAGCATTATCATATTGGTCTGGTAGATCAGTTCTTGGCTAGAAATAGCTACAGACTGGACCAGACTTGCATATGCTGATCATCAAAAGTCTGGTTATGTAAGACTAGTTTGCAATTAGGGCTAGATTTATGGTTAAGTTTATGGTTTGAAATAGGACCATTATTTATAGGACCAGGATCATGGAAAGATAAAGGTCATGTATTTTGCGACTTAGCCTGTGTTTTTGGAAACGCAAATAGTAATGCAAATGTCTCTGAATATATACAGTATATACAGTATATATACATATATATATATATATATATATATATATATATACATATTGAAACACATTTCTTGGAATGCTTGGCGGTTTATTTGTTCTTCCATTATTTATTTGCATGAAATCCACTCAAGCCCAGCATGTTTCTAGTGCAGGGCAGCTGCAGGCGTTTCCTGTAGTAAACAACTGCCATGCATTTGTAGGTTTTGGATGGGTCACAAATGCTGAAGTCTTTGTGTTTTTATGTGGGCTCTGTTATCCTTCCTTTCAAGCTGCTACAGGAAAATAAAGTGAAAGTGAGGCTTATTTTCAGGTGCTGTGATTGTTCAAGATATCTCATTGTTGTCTAATCAGACTTGCCAGATGAAGTGAATGCTGTCAAAATTACAGTAAGAAACACTAAACACAATTATGAGATAGAAGTCAAAATGATAAGAAACTAAACCAATAATAGATAAAAAACTAAATTATGACAAATTGTATCAGATAAAGTCATAATTTTGAGATTAACATTTTAAATTATGAGATACTAAATCATAATTATGTAATAAAAACTCAAAATTACGACATCCTAAGACAATTATCAGAGAATTAGTCATAATAATATCAAAAAGCCAAAAGTATGAGATACTAAATTATAATTATGAAATAAATCAAAATTATGAGATACTAAACAATTATGAGTTAAAAAGTCAAAATCGTGACATAATAAATCATAATTCTGAGATAAAAGTCATAATTATGACATACTAAGTCATAATTATGAGATAAAAAGTCAAAACTATGTCATAAAGAGTCAAAATTATGAATTAATGAAAAGTTAATGAATTAGATCAAATAAAATTACTGAGAGAAAATAAAGTGGAAGCGATGTTCATTTATGAGGTAAATTATGAGATAAAGTAAATATTAAAAGAAAATTATAAAAAATACTTATGTCATAATTATTACTTTTTAGCTTTTAACTTTAACTTTTTTATTTAATAATTTTGACTTTTTATATCATAATTACCACTTTTTATGTTATACTGTAATTATGATTTACAAAAGCATGGACTTTTTCTTTTGTGGTGAAAATGGGTTTCAATGGGGGTTTAGAGTTTTCCTCTTTCTCTCTTTAAGCGTCTCTTACTTTTTCATATATAGCATGAATGCCGTGCCTGTCCCTTTTCTCAGTCATCGAAGCTTCCCACACCTCTCAGGAAGCAATTCGGCTCCCTTTAACTGTGACCTAATTTCCTTAAATTACAGCTCTGTCCACTGGACCAGGTGCTCCAGAGGTGCATTTGACAGCCTCTCTTTCACAATAGCTCTGCAGGTTTGTAAACAGATGACAGCTGTGAGAGCTGGGAGAACTCGCTCATGTTCAATGTAGTTTGCTCACATTACACGCAATATTGATCCACTGGGGGACCAACTATTAAATGACCCATAAAAAGCCACATTTGGTCAATAAAACTGCAGTACAGCCTATAGATTCACACTCTAATCTATAGATCAGTGGTACTCATCTGGTTTTGTTTCATGACCCAGACACAACATCAGACCCAACACAATATCAGAACTGTTCATCATATAAAATATCAATAAAATGTAATTATATTATAATGAACTGCATAGGTTCATTATGCCAAATTCTTAACATGACATAAGATGAATAGGAAAATGTAAAACTTGAATAGGAAAATGTAAAACGTAGAGCTGAATGTTGTTAAAATGTCCTCTGTTGTCAGCCCCAGGGTTTCGCTGAGACTTGCAGTTCCTCTCAAGGCTGCTTCCTAATCTGTTCAGTTTGGCTTAATCACTATGAGGATGTAAGGTGCATTTTTTATTTTCCTTTTTTTATTTTCTGTAAGGCTGTTTTGGAAAAATGTGTATCGTTAAAAAAGTGTTTGTTCAACAGTCCTTCACGGTTCTCAAATCTGAATAATTGAGCATAATTACAAGTATGCTGATTAGGACTTTCACTGTTTGTATCACTCATTTTGTCCGTGTTGTGGGTTTCAAAAAAAATATTTTAGTGTTATTTATGCAGTTTTAATTAATATTTTGAATTAGCTTTTATTTTTATTTTATTTGAATTATTCGTTTTTTTGTTTAATTTTTAAAGGGATTTTGTCATTTATATTACTACTACTACTATTATTATTATTATTATTATTTATTCTTATATATATATATATATATATATATATTTTTTTTTTTTTCAGTTTTAGTTTTAGTTTTAGCTCACTTTTAGTTTTCATTTCTCCCCAGTTAATCATTTTAGTGTTTCAACTTAAACTTACATTGTGACCTATTTTGGGGCCACCAGCTTAGAACCACACATTTACCTTTAATATTTATCATTACGAAATATAAGTCCTATAACTGTAACTGCTCCTGCATCTGAACTGCCAGTGACACCAAGTTCATTACCTTGACATTCATGTACTGACAGAAAATTATACCTTGAATGCAGAAGAAGTCAATATAAAAATATAGAATATAAATATAGAATATGCATTAATGTTCATTCATACAGTTTTACTGTTTACAGACACTTTTATCCAAAGTGCCTAAATTCATCAAAAAGCCAACAATATTATAGGTTTAATAGAAAGCTAGACTAGAGGTGAAATACAAAGAAGAGAAACTAGAAACTAGTCTGTTAACTTATAATAGTGATATACAAAGTTGCCTTGAGTTTCCACAGAAGACCCTGTGGGTGTTTGAGGCCCAGCCAGCCACTACAGAGTCTACAGAAAGGACCCCTTGACTACCATTGGCTGAGGATAGTCATGTGTGTGGGGTGGAGAGTCGCTCTGTCAATAACTGGACTTTCAGGAAGTTCTCATGGAATAGCTGCTGCTCTGTTACAGAGAGAGAAAGAGAGAGTGGTAGTGTGTGAGAGTGGGGGGCTGCTCGCAGAGCTGGGAATGGATATGGCCAACCTTTTCAAACACTTCTTCCGTGAGTACATATTTATCATCTTTTCCATTGAAGGACTAAAATAACACTTTTGCTTACAACAGTTGTTGCCTTTATTCTGTATGCAAGTACTTTTGACATACTAACTTAAATCTCTGAAGAAAGAACTGTATCTGTGACTGTGAGCTTCTTTATACTGGATGTGATTTGTAAGTTATACTTGTGTTTTCAGCCCATTGTAAAGACTGTTGTGGTTATTTTGCCATCTATGATCAGCTGAAAGTGGGCAGATAAGGGTTCCAAAGACTGTATGTGCACAGTAACGGAAAAAATCCTGTCTTTTTCAGTTTGGTATTATTCAGTAAATTTTTACATTAAAAATATGAAAAAGTTATTTAGAGTTTAAGTGCATAATGATATGTTTTTGGTGACTTATGTCGTAAACCTGGATGAGTCACTCATATAATTTCATATGCACAATGACATACATTTTACAGGGCACTTAGGCAACACTCAGGTACTTCAAATACTTTCTTTTTTCTATAAAATTGGCCATAAGAGAGGGAGGAAATAGCCCCAGGCCCTTCGGGCTAGCTTGGACACTCTTAAAAAAACTAAAATCAAAGCAGAAACCCGTACAGGCCCCCTTCAACCTCCTCTACTGTCAACTTGAGCTGCTCTGTGAAGGCGGCCGGAAGCTCTCTAATTCAACGCAGATTTCTAGCACAGGAAAACAGAAGGATGTGAGGCAATGAATAATTGAGGCCTTTGACTCTGGGTTTCTTTCTTTGTGGGGTGTCGTGACTTGGCAGAGTGAAGCAGCGGATCTTGGAGGACAAAAGAACAGTAGCAACGGGACAGAACACTTCAACAAATGAGACTCCTTATTTGCGTTCGCTTGTTTTGTTTGCTCACTTTTGAATAGCCAAACTTGAAAATTCAAGAGAAGAGGGGAAAAATTGCAGGCTGCTCTGATGATGGCCTCCTGCCAGCTCTCCATGTCTGCCTTTCTCTCTCTCTGTGTGCATTAGTATGCCGTGGAAGTTCAGAGAGGCTATTGTATACCAAACGGGGGCGTGACCGATTCCAGCACAAAGGGAAAATGTCTCAAGTTTTACTTGTGTAATATTGCATTCGAAAATCTGTTGCGGAAAATTAGCCACAAAACCAAATATATCGTTGGTTGAAATGAGACAAGAAAAGGACAGAGGTCAAAAGTGAATAGAAACGCATGCTGAAGTTTATTAGGGTTTGTATTCATGTAGATGCATGTGTTGCGTCACTCTGAGAATTAACGGCGCTACCTTTGCTGACAGTTCTTGGACGCTACATCTGTTTGTGAAGAGGCTATTTTTCTTATGATGTCATTGGTGGAGTGAGCTCAGTCCGAACAGAAATAAAGGCGGGGGGATTTGGCTGTGTTCGCTCGGTTCCTGTCGTGGATATGAAAATGCAGCTTGCCACGGGTCACATTACATTGATAATCACACTCAGCTTTTTCGAAACCTGGGCTGAGCGAGAGATCTCATTCAATATTGAGGGCAGATGACAACAAAATTAGGTCGATTCAAAATTTAGAGTTATGTTTCTTTGGAAAAATTGGAAAATGCAAACTTGTGTGAGGCGTATGCAAACTCGGTTACAAACCTTATATTCACTGCATCTCTGTTCGGCTTTTGAGTTGAAGTCCACTCCAAGACTTTATTACCATCCCAATGCTGTTCCTGGCATCTTTTCGTATAGAACTTTGTGTTGCCAAGGTTTTTACTTTAGGATGAATTGTGCCTTATCTCTGCTTTTGAATGTTTTTCCGCATGTGGAAAACTGGGAAAGTGACTGGAAAGCTGAGCTGCCGTTATTCTGGCTGTCAGAGGAAATGAAACAAAAGCAGACAGGACACAGTGCCTCAAGCTTCGTCCTTGAGTCACGTCATGAAGACAGTTAAGATCTGTGTGGATCCTGCTTTCATTACCCTTGCCTGGAATTTCCATTGAAATAAAATTTTTGGCTTTTCCACACATCCTCATGATGGTTTTACCTCTCGAATTGGTTGCGTCACGGATGACCATGATAGTGATTTATCACAGACAACTTGTTTCTCTCCAGTTTTATGCTTGTGACTTTTGCATGGTCGCTTGGAATACCTTGGCTGGTGCGGACGAGTTTGGAAAGTTTAATTTTGATGGAGCAGATGAGCTCTGTAATTCCACACATATGAATGAGTTAACTGGATCACGAGGCTCTTTTACATTTCAACACTCTGTCCCACTTTTTTCTGCTGGTGTTTATTTTACAGGAAGCTTCTCTATCACTCTTCTGCGTTTTCTTCCTGTTGATGTTCATGGATGCAAAAAATAGATTTCCTTTTCATTTGGAGAAGGCGGTTCCTTTTTTTTACCATTTCTTGGACATTCTTTTGAGTTAACTGTGTTTTATAGACAGTATAAACAACTCTAACTACCCATGTATGGATCTCTGTTTGAAGGCAATGATGAATAAGTTGATGAAAAAGTGTATAGGTGTGGTATACCAATAATGTATTGTGTTATTTACATACACCAACTATATATCAGCAGAAAGTAGGGATGCACGATATATCGGCCACCATATCGGTATCGGCCCATATCGGCTCATTTTTTCTGTTATCGGTATCGGCCTGATAAGAAAATTTGGCCGATATCTTAAAGCCGATAAATAATGCATTATTTCCTTATTCAAAAGTTTGTAATCACTATGAGAATTAAAAAAATTAAAATAAAAAAAGGAATGCCCAATTTACATATACAAGCAGCATATGCTAAGACTATTCAAAAAGTTATGACAATATTAAAAGTAATATTTAAAAAATAATAATCATGCATCTGTTAACCAAAATGCCATTGATTTAACTGGCCAGTTTTTTATTTATTGTTTGAAATAACAGTATTATATTTTATACATTTTACATACATTTTAAAGTTCAGTTTAAATTTCTAAACATGTAAAATATAATTTAAAATGTATACATTTATAAATTCTACTTTAATTGTAAAAATTATGGTAACACTTTAATATAAGGACAAATTCTCACAATTAATAGTTGCTTATTAGCATGCATACTAGCATATTGACTGTTTGTTAGTACATATAAAGCACATATTCTGTACATGACCATATTTTACATTCTAATCCTACCCAATACCTAAACTTAACAACTACCTTACTAACTATTAATAAGCATCACATTAGGAGTTTATTGAGGCAAGAGTCATAGTTAATGGTTTATTAACAGTGAGAATGGGACCTTCTAAAATAAAGTGCGACCAAAATTATATGTTATAAACTGATCAAAACTGATGTTTCATTACCAAATCACTAAATTGGAATTTCAGGGTGTGTTTTTCATGACTTGATTTAGTAGTCATGTAAAACAATTTATGCAAGAGGGTAAACCTGTCAAACATGGATGGCATGTCAATTTGTCAGTGTTTACTGGAAAGTCATGAAGACACAGGATGATAGTTGGTCTAAATGATTTGTCTGTAGCACATAAATTATTAGGGGTTTGGCTGTCAGCTGGTCAGTGACTGTGTAACCGGAACACTGTTATTGAACCAGTTTACCAAAAATGGGACCGAGAAAAGTAATGATTCTATAGAATATATTTGGATGATTTTTATTTTTCTTCTTATAAAGGAAGGACATATACAGTTGATCAAAGGTGACAGCAAACACATTAATACATTTGCAAAAGATTTCTATTTTAAATAAATGCTATTTTCTAGTCATCAAGAATACTGATAAAAATGAATCATGGTGAATCGATTAGAACAATTAGGCAGCACTGTTTTCAACATTGATAATAATATCAATGCTTCTTGAGCAAATCAGCATAGAATGATTTCTGAAAGATCATGTGACACTGAAGACTGCTGAAAATTCTGCTTAGCCACCACTGGAATAATAGATAGAAAACTGTTATAGTTATAAACTGATCAAAACTGATGTTTCATTACCAAATCACTAAATTGGAATTTCAGGGTGTATTTTTCCTGACTTGATTTAGTAGTCACGTAAAACAATTTATGCAAGAGGGTAAACCTGTCAAACATGGATGGCATGTCAATTTGTCAGTGTTTACTGGAAAGTCATGAAGACACAGGATGATAGTTGGTCTAAATGATTTGTCTGTAGCACATAAATTATTAGGGGTTTAGCTGTCAGCTGGTCAGTGACTGTGTAACCAGAACACTGTTATTGAACCAGTTTACTAAAAGTGGGACCGAGAAAAGTAATGATTCTATAGAATATATTTGGATGATTTTTCTTTTTCTTCTTATAAAGGAAGGACATATACAGTTGATCAAAGGTGACAGCAAACACATTAATACATTTGCAAAAGATTTCTATTTTAAATAAATGCTATTTTCTAGTCATCAAGAATACTGATAAAAATGAATCATGGTGAATCGATTAGAACAATTAGGCAGCACTGTTTTCAACATTGATAATAATATCAATGCTTCTTGAGCAAATCAGCATAGAATGATTTCTGAAAGATCATGTGACACTGAAGACTGCTGAAAATTCTGCTTAGCCACCACTGGAATAATAGATAGAAAACTGTTATATTAAACTGTAATGATATTTCACAGAATTACTCTATTTTTGATTAAATAGATGCAACCTTGTTGAGCTTCTTTTATAACCATTAAAATAGCTTACTGACCCCACACTTTTAAATGATTGTTTGTTACTTTTAGGAGCTTCGGGTTCATTTTCAATGGAAAATATATCAGGATTTGTCTTGTTTGGGGATTAATTAAGGTATCGTATAAGTGTAACCTTGACAATTTCACATTATAAAGCTAAATTATGTTTGTAAGGGTAAAGTAAGACTATGCTAATTTGTGAGTATTAATGTTTCTTATTAGCACATTTGCCCTATAAGAAACATCATTGTCCAAATGCTCATATTACATAACACTTTTTGCAGGGATCGGGAAGGTGAAGCAGAAAGGCTGTATGCGAGATTTGCCCTCCAGCGCAGAGAAATACGACTGCGATGAGCAACTGTATGACCTCAATCTGCCTGCGCTGGTGAAGTTTAACTACACCGCAGAGCAGGGCGATGAACTGTCTTTGGTGAAGGGCACAAGGGTCATCGTCATGGAGAAGTGCAGCGACGGTTGGTGGCGAGGAACCTATAATGGCCATTCTGGATGGTTTCCCTCCAATTATGTCACAGAGGATGTGGACGGGACAATGAGGGCTGACTCCATGAGTTCTCTTAAAGATAGACTGGCCTCTGTGGGGCAAAATAACAATGGCTCTCAGGTTCTGCAGACTGTACAGGCGCTTTATCATTTTAGCTCCGGCAATGCCGAGGAGCTGAATTTCAACAAGGATGAACTTATGGATGTGCTAGAGAAACCTGAGAACGATCCTGAATGGTGGAAGTGTAGAAAGGAAAATGGGCAAGTGGGTTTAGTGCCCAAGAACTATGTTACAGTTGTACAGAAAACACATAGAGAACTGGGGATTTCAGGACCACCTACTACAAACTATGACATTAAGCCTTCTATGGATGGAACGTTTGGAGGAAAACCATGGTACTATGGCAAATTGACACGACATCAGGCTGAGATGGTATTGAACCAGAAGGGAGTGGATGGAGACTTCCTCATCAGAGATAGCGAGTCTACGGTAATTCAATTTAATTTAATTTAAACTAACAAAACAATTATTTTATTTAATTGCCTATAACCATATAACCAGATTCTGGTGGTATTTAGTTCACAAAAAATACATACAAATTTACTCAACTTTAGGACATCAAAAACGTAGATGAGTTTGTTTGTTCATCAGATTTGTAGAAATTAAGCTTTACGTCACATTTTCACCAATAGATTGTCTGCAGTGAATGGGTGCCGTCAGAATAAGAGTCCAAAAATCTGATAAAAACATCATAATAATCCACAACCTAACTCCAGTCTATCAATTAACGTCTTGTGAAATGAAAAGCTGCATGTTTATAACAGACAAAATAGCTAAAATATGAGTCCTCTGTCCATAATATTGCTTTCTCCTGTGAATAATTGTTTCGTCTGAATCAGGAGAGAAATATGCACAGATCAAGCAGCATTTACAAGTGAAAACAGTGCCATTCTAAACAAATAAGTTTTGATTTTGATGTGAGAGGACAACAGGGTATGGAACAATGCACAGAAGGAAGCATTGTTATGGATAATGGACTCATATTTTTTTTCCAGAAGTAACAGTTTAAAGTTAAAACACATTAATGATGGATTTGTTTCTTACAAACATGCAGCTTTTCACTTCACAAGATGCTGTTTGGACTCTCATTCTGACGGCACCCATTCACAGAGGATCCATTGAGCAAGTGATGTAATGCTAAATGTCTCCAAATCTGTCCCAATGAAGAACCAACCTCATCTACATCTTGGATGGCCTGAGGGTGAATAATTTTGAGTAAATTTTCATTTTTGGGTGAACTATTCCTTTAAGTATAATTTTCAACGTATAATTAGACTGTGCAGAAAGTCACAAACATTTTCGTTTGTGCTTTTTGGTGAACACAACTTTTTTTACTTTTTACTTTCCAGCCAAACGACTTCTCCATCTCTCTGAAGGCGGTGTACAAGAACAAACATTTCAAGGTGCAGCTAAAAGATGGACTCTACTGCATTGGTCAGCGCAAGTTCGGCTCCATTGAGGATTTGGTGGAACATTACAAAAAGGCTCCCATATTTACCAGTGAACGTGGAGATAAACTGTACCTGATTAAAGCATTAACCTGAGCCTATTAAGAGCTACAGACTCTGCAACATTTAACCCTATCTGCAACAACATGAAACTAAGTTGACTGTGCATTGGGATAGTGTGAAAACTCCTTTGATTAAATGTTTAAATGTAAATGTTAGTGGTTTTACAAATACATACAGTGAAGATGTGTTTGCTTCAGCATTGCTCCAATTTAGGATATTCAGCAAATAGAAATGCAAACTCTAGTATATATCAGGATGATAAGCTATAATAAGCTGTAATTGTACAGCTGCTCCAGTGCAGCAGTCCAAAAATCATTTTCTTGCTAGCCCTTTGCATGTACTTTATGTTCATACTGTAGGCTTATTGTGATTGTTTTGAAGTGGTAAAAGTGTTAAGATGCTTAAAGTGGAGAATGCATCATTCTAAATTAAATATCACCGCAATTTCAACCTTTCGTGACTTTTCTTGTTGTTCTTTTGCAAGTGCCAAAACTTTCCTTACAATCTACACTGAACTTTGACAGAGACTATACTGTCAGAGCTGAATCTTTGTTAATTTTCTTGCTTAACTACTAATTTGCAATTGTACCAACTTGTATACTGTGAATGATGTTTCCTTCCACAATGTTAGTTTAACATTGTTTAGTTTTCTTTTACTTTAACACTTCTTGATAAATGTAACTTTTAATAATAAATAAAGTATTATACATACTAGTTTGCCTTTTTATTAAATGCATTTACTGTAGAGATACTCTGCATCACACATTTTTTTAATCAACATATATATCTATAAGATGTGTGAAGTGACGTGTGGCCAAGTATGGTGACCCATACTCGGAATTAGTGCTCTGCATTTACCCATCCAAAGTGCACACACACAGCAGTGAACACACACAAACCGTGAACACACACCAGGAGCAGTGGGCAGCCATTTATGCTGCGGCGCCCGGGGAGCAGTTGGGGTTCGGTGCCTTGTACCAACTTGTATACTGTGAATGATGTTTCCTTCCACAATGAACTTTTAGTTTTCTTTTACTTTAACACTTCTTGATAAATGTAACTTTTAATAATAAATAAAGTATTATACATACTAGTTTGCCTTTTTATTAAATGCATTTACTGTAGAGATACTCTGCATCACACATTTTTTTAATCAACATATTTATCTATAAGATATAGGCTATACCACAAAACATCCAAAGAAACAAGTTTTATTGTTAATTTTTATAGACCCTGAACATCAATCAAGACACAAGAGGAATTGAATGGTAGAAAGAAATAAAAGGATGTACAACTAAAACAATTTAATTAAAGCATTTAATAAGATCTGTAGCCCACTTACAATTTAGAGATAATTCCTTACTGAATCTTTACTGGTTTCAAATTGATTGATTTCTTCATGAAAAAGTCTTGTGTTTATGAACCTGAGACAAAAGGGGGTACTGCAGCACCTCAGCACCCCAATACTTCCTGGATCCTTGACATCACACAAATCAAAAGATTATACTTAACCAACTAAGAAAATGAAATGTTACACACATTTTAAAAAAAATGTACAGTTACCAACACACTATATGCAGGCCCTTACAATCATCCAATAAGCAAGCCAGCATAGGCCTACATAACCAAAACAATGCATTATTGTAATCCATTGCACATGACACTTGTAAGGATAAAATTCAACCTAAATTAGAATTCAGATACTAAAATGGAGTCAGATTGAGTTAAACCTAAATTGAATAACTCTGCGCGCTGAAAAGACCGAACACGCAAGAAACCTTCATTCACCACTGGATACCTTGGATACCTTCGTTGGGCCAGGTGCGCGGACCTTACACACTAGTAATGTAATGCTGGAACCGGGCCTGAGTAGGGAATTATAAATCACCCAAAAGGAGTCGTATTTTAGCTGAAAGCAATTCAGTCCAAAAAAAATGGATTTGTTTACTACAAACACACAGCTTTTCACTTCACAAGACTGGAGTTATGGATTTTTGGGTGTGACGTATTCCTTTAATTCGTTGTTGGCTCTGTCTCTTGTTGTGAGAAACTGGGGAAACTGAGCTGATTTAAAGAATTTAGCTTCAAGATAACTGTCTTTATGTTTGTTATGTTTTATTATTATTATTATTATTATATTTTCTTTTTTTAGTAAGGGTATAATTCTGGTCCCCACTCCAACACAGTAGGTGGTGATAATGCGCCTTACTGTTGACGCCACCCGCCAAAAAACTGAGGAAGAAGAAATAAGCAGTTTCAAAACACTCGCGCCGCGGACAGACGACACCTATACTTGTAATTAAGATTCGACATAGCCTATGAACTACAATAAACCCGTATAGCACTGTACTATTAATCGCTCATGTAGCATTTGGATTTAGGTCAGTTTGCAAAACTAGAGCACATTTTTATCGTAGTGGAGTCTATTCGGGAGGTGAGTGTGGCCTGCAGCTAAACAGTTGAACTTAATCCGTCTTCGCTTGTTATGACCAGAGTTCATTCTAGTTGAATTAAGCGGTTTACTATTAACTACTATTTATGTTACAATTATGTGACATTTTATATAACTAAACGTCCTGACTCTGTTTCATTATACATTCGAACGGGGCTTTGTTTTTCTGGTTAGGACAAAGTGGCACAGTGAAGGTTCGTGTTTGTGTTTTAATCGCAGCCATGCAGTCATCAAACAAATCAACAAACATCAATCCCCGCACTGCTGCTCCTCCTCACAACCCCTCCACCTCGTCGCCACGATACGGTAGAACCAAACAACAGCTGTCAAATTCATTTGTGAAATGAATAATATTTTTGATGTTCCCATCCCTAGTCAACTATAGTCCAAAGCAAAAGCTGCTACACTCTAGTACTCTACTGAATTGATGTCACCTCTAAAATGACTTCTAATTCCTGCTGTCATCCATCATCAGCCTTCATAGATTTCCTGGATGTGGGCGGCACAATGACCATATCCCAAGAAATAGCTAATTTAACAGAGGATTCAGGGCAGGATCTACCGGAGGAGAATGTTCAGATTGGATCAATTCAAGGCACAGTTGTTGGTCTGCGCTACTACACGGGAACGGTAGGAACACACACACACCCACACACCCACCCACCGATAGATAGATAGAAAGAAGCTGAACTGATTTCACTCATCAGAAAAAAAAATAAGCATTTTCCACACAGCTACATGTCTTGGATCAGGTTTGTTTAATGAAAATTTACAAGACTGCAGTATTATTATGTATTGCAGATCAACATGTGCTATTAACTCATTTCTCCCTCCATCTCTACATGCTTAATTCTTCTGGCGTACTTATCACCTGACAGGAACAGGTGATCTGCACACCTGTCCCACCGCACAGTGTATATTGCCCTCTATCGGTTAAAGTCAAACTGAATAATTCTATCATTGATTTAATCTCATTTGATAACCAGAATATTGTTTGACCGTGACGTTTTGTAGGTCAATAGAGGAGAGATGGTGTCCTTGGTGAGGCAGCCGCAGAATCCCTATGACCGAAATGCAGTGATGGTGGCCAATGTGTATGGAAGTCAGGTGGGGCACATCAAGAAAGAGCTGGCAGCCCCGATGGCTTACATTATGGACAACAATTTGGCCAGGGTGGAAGGGTACAGTAGTTTCTCAGTCTTTTCTACAGATTTGTTGGGTATGTTGTTTTTATTGCAAATTCATTGCAGCAGATTACTTTTGTGTTTGATCTCCCTAATAGGGTTGTGCCCTATGGAGAGACAAATAAATTTTCAATGCCTGTAAACCTCACCTTCTGGGGCAAAGAGGAGAACCGAGACGCTGTGCATAATCAGATAAGACGCCATGGTTTCAAACTTGGCACTGAGTTCAAAGGTTCACTCATTTGTTTATTTGCTGCTTAATGTTCTTTGGTGAACACATAATAATTGATATTTTATTATCTTAGGGTACACAACACAAACATCTTTGGGTAGAGATCTGCTTGGTTTGTCTTCAAAAATGTCTGCCATTCCTTTGACTGTAGAAGAGGTAAATGTCATGCTGTGACAGATGTTAGTTGTAAGATGTCAAGATAAATTATTGTTCGTTGTCTGGTATGCCTTTGTATGGTAAAATCTAGATCAGAGGTTGTCAGCCTTTTTTTTTTTTTTGTCTACGCTGGACCCAAAATAGTCCCAAAAATCATGCAAAAATTTTAATAATATTTAATGTAGTATGTATCATTTTCTTTTTCCTTGCATAATTTTGTGTTATTGGATACCATAATTAGTTGCATTTAACATTGTTTTTCCATGCCGTTTGTGACCAAACAGAGCTGCAACACACCAGTTGAGAACCACCAATCTATATGTTTATGAAGCTTTTTGTATAATTTTAATGTACTGGCTAGTAAAACTTGATTTTTGTTACATCACATCAGCTGAAGAATGCCTTTGACAAGCTATTTGATGATTTAATGGAGGATAAAACCAGAGAAATGGAGCCAGCAGAGGTCAGAGCACAGAGAGAACACGCAGCTGTTTTTTTTACTGTCAGTCTCCTCCATCAGTCAGTTACAGATGTCTCTGTTAATGTCTGTCCGTACAGGCGGTGTGCACTTCCCTGCTCCCACATCAAAAGCAGGCGCTCTCGTGGATGACCTCTCGTGAGAACAGCAACGATCTGCCCCCGTTCTGGGAGGAGAAGAGTGGCCTCTACTTTAACGTTCTCACTAACTTTGCTGTAAAGGAAAGGCCAGAGAAAGTGCTAGGTGGGATTTTGGCTGATGACATGGGGCTGGTGAGATGAACTTAGATTGGATGTTGTTCTTTTAGTGCTCAGTAAGCCCTACTAGTGCTCAGAACATTTCTACTGTGTTTTAGGGCAAAACCCTCACCACTATTGCCTTGATAGTCTCTAATTTCCACAATGGGAAACCTCTACCACTGGAACAAAGTGTAAGATCCAGAAGTATTTCTTAAACAAATAAAGCGTAGAATTCAAGTTTTGAAATAATGGATTATTAGGACCTTGAATGTCCTGAAGCAAGAGTTTAATTATTAATATATCAAAAATATCACTTTTCAGGAAGGATCATCTTCAACTTGCAAAATGAAATCAACCTCAAAAGGTAAAAAATGTAAATCTATTAAACTGCAGTCCCTTCTGAAGTGAAAACTTTAAAAAATATGTATTATTTTATTTAATAAGTCACGATGTGTTGCAGAACACTAACCCATACAATCGTTATGTTATTTATTTGTGTAGACCATGAAGAATCTTATGAACCAGTCAGTTCATCCCATTTAAAAAGACTGCATGCTGATGGTGTCAGTGCTGACACCATTGAGGAAGATGTACCTCAGAAGAAAGGTTGGTTTCTATTTTGAATCTAGATGCAATGTACACTACTGTTTGGGGTTGGCAAGATTTTTAAATATTTTTAAAAGAAGTATCTTATGCTTAAAAATGCTGCATTTATTTAATCAAAATACAATAAAAACAGTAGTATTGTGAAATATTATTGCAATTTAAAATAACTCTTTTCTTATGTAATATATTTTCAAATGTAATTAATTCTTCTGATGGAAAAGCTGAATTTTCAGCAGAAATCATTCTAATATGTTGATTTGGTGCTCAAGAAACATTTATTATTATCAATGTTAAAAACAGTTGCTGCTTAATTTGTTTTTGTTATTGTGGAAACCATGATCATTTTATTCCAGGATCCTTTTTTGAAAAGTTTTAAACCAAAAAATAACTGATCCCAAACTTTTGAACAGTAGTGTAAGTAGTGTTTGCATTTTTGCTTTACATAAAAATGCAAAAATTATATTAATATTCATCAATCTGATGATTGTATCATGCTTCTTTGTGTTTCTTACAGCAAAAACCACAAAGAAAACTGTTAAAAAGCCTGCCAGCACCAAGAAAGGTACCCTTACTTCCTGTCTTTTAATTTCTCAGGTAAACTGAAAGGCAGACTTTCCTAATAGTGTAAGATATACTTTCAGTCACCGCTAACATTCCCGTTCTCTCCTTCCCAGGAGTGGTTTTGCTGGATGATGTGGACTTTGCTGCCGCTCTGGAGTGCAGTTCCTCACAGGTTGGGCCTGCAAAAAAGAGTGCGAAGAAGCGTTCTGGTGGGTGTAACTTTGACCATTTCTTCAGTTTGTTCATTACCGTATGAGAGAATTTGACAGGAATCCATCTCTGTGGGTTGTAGGCACTGGTAAGGTCCCATCTGGAGGCAGTGGGGGCTCAGGGGCCAGAGCCACTTTGATTGTATGTCCTCTGTCTGTCCTTAGCAACTGGCTGGTGAGTGTATAAAATCTGCTCATAAAACAGCAGTTTCTTGAAGCATTTCATTAACAAAAAAAAGTAACACACATTGCTCTCGTTCATACTTCATATCCATCCAGGACCAGTTTGAGCAACATATCCGAGCTGATGTCACATTAAAGGTGTATCTGTACTATGGTGCAGAGCGTATCCGATCTGTCAAACTTCTGTCTGAGCAAGATGTGGTTCTCACAACATACAATGTGCTTTCATCAGATTTTGGGGTGAGTGGATTTAAAACACGGTCTCATGCTGTTTTTGCTGCTACAGAATACAGAAATCGGCAATGAATTGCCTGCGATTTTGAACGCGATTTTGTGTAGCTTGTCAGTGATCTACGGCTCTGTGTAGTAAATGCCGCTCCATCTGAAAGCAAGTGCTGGAGATTTACTACTAATCACCAGAAGCGGCTTTACTGACGAGATTCGCATTAAAATCGCATTGGATATTTTGCCCAGCCCTACAGAGTACTATCTGTACTAAGTTAGATGCTATTTGCACTTGTATATATAGAGCTAGATGCTATTTATACTTAGTGAAAATAGTGGCAGATACTGTGTATTGTAGTACATTATGAAATAGTATGCAATAATACCATATTCAGTGTGTATTTAATAAAACTATAAATTGATGCTGGCCTATTGGGATCTTAATTTGTCCCTATCCCTGAAGCCCACCCTTACTCCTACCCCTAACCATAATGGACCTTCTGATCAGTAAAAGTGTCCTCAAACATCCAGAAAGAGAGCAACATTTTTGAGCACAGTAAAAATATGAGCCAAATGCATCACGGCCAATATGCAGACCATCCTATCAACACGAGGACATCACATCCAGCCTGTTAAATACCTTTCCCCCCCTTTATTAAATCGGAGTGTCTATTTAGACCGAGTTCAAATAGCCCGCCTTGTTAGCAGAGGCTATTTACACTAACTCTGCCCACCAACAACACTACAAAAGATGACCATCAAACAACAGCTCCAGTGGCATAGGTGATAAAATGCATTCTGTAGCCGTTTAGATGTGATCGACCCGAGTTCGAATCTGCCTTTTGCCGAACGTTTATTTCTCATTTTTCAAATCTCATATCACATCGTAAAGACATTTATTTTAAATAAAAATGAAGGAAATAATTGAAAAGTTGAAAATAAAGTATCAGGTAGGGTAGGTGTAGGGAGGGCTTTATTGTCCCAATAAGGTGGCATCCATTTAAAAATGTGAATTAAAATGATAATTTACACTCAAATCATTATTGCATACGGTTTTATAATGCACTACAATACTGAGGTGCAGATAATTGGCACTATTTGCAATAAGTAGTATATATAGCAGAATATCCTGCTATTTTAACATAATGTAAATAGTATCTATAGCTATTTGCACTTAGTGTAAATAGCATATCGCTAAAAAATACTTCTATTTTCACTTAGTGTAAATAGCATCTAATCTACACTTGGGGACAAGGAAGAAGATTGGGATTGGAAAAAGTTGGATTCGAACTTGGGTCGGTTGCGTTAAAAGCCAAATCCACTGTCTGTACTCTTCACAACACTGTCCCAGTTACTGGCTTCATTTCTTCTGTAATTTTTGGTAAAACTAGACAATGGTTGGTGGAGTTTGTGTAAATAGCTTTCTCCAACAAGACAGGCTATTTGCTCTTAGTGTAAATAGACACTCTGTTAAAGCTTTGGCTAGATGGTGAAATAAAAAAAGTATTTTTAACCCACTGTAGAACAAAGCCAACAGTCCTCTGCACAAAGTGAACTGGCTGAGAGTAGTGCTGGACGAGGGTCACGTCATCAGAAACCCTAACGCTCTTCAGAGCAAAGCTGTACTGGAGCTGCAGTCAGAGCGCAGGTGGATCCTGTCTGGTACGTTAATATAAAAGCTTACATGATTACTGTCACAGTCTCAGTCCTGGATTATTTCTTAATTTCTGTGATGTTTTGCCTTTAAATACTACCAAAAGGAAGGATTATTTATCGTAATACCCATGAAGTTCATCTTGATGCCAATCACGTGAATTTTTTACCTTCAGGAACCCCCATTCAGAATTCCCTGAAGGATCTCTACATGTTGATGTCCTTCTTGAAGCTGAAGCCTTTCGATGTGAAGGAGTGGTGGAGCAGAATCATTCAGAGACCTGTGACCATGGGCGACAGAGTTGGGCTCAAGTATGTTAACAACAGCTGTGTCCCAAATCACATCCTTTCATTCATGCAATGAATTTTTTTACCATATACTGTAAATGTGTTTTCAGGAACTTGCAAGTGCTGGTAAAGGGCATCACATTGAGGCGCACTAAGAACAGTAAAGTGGCTGGGCGCATGTTGGTGCAGTTACCTGAACGGAGAGTGTTTGTGCAGCATGTGACTCTCTCTGAGGACGAGAGGGAGGAGTACGAACAGGTCAGGAAGGAGGGCAGGAAGGTCATTGGCAGGTGGGCTCACTTTTGCCTACTTTGAAGAGCATCAGTATTACATAAAGGACAAAAAACAGAAACAATGTATTTACAGTTATTTCGAAGAGGGAACCATCATGACAAACTATGCTGATGTGCTGGCCATCCTGGTTCGTCTGAGGCAGTACTGCTGTCACCCCGGTCTTGTGGGCAAATACACAGGGGCAGGTATAAATTAGAGATGAAACAGTTGCTGAATACATTAATATAATTCTATTACATGAAATTATGATTAAATACAGATACATTCTATGCTTTAACCACTACAGCAGCAGCTCCTCAATCAGTTGTATTGTGTGTCTTTGGGGGGAAAAATGTTTTGGATGTGTGTTAGATGATCCTGGGACCCCTAGTGAGCTGCGGGAGCGTCTCATCAATAAGATCACATTGGTGCTGAACTCTGGCTCAGATGAGGAGTGCGCCATCTGTCTAGACTCCCTTCGTCAGCCTGTCATCACCTACTGCGCTCATGTGTACTGCAGGCCCTGCATCTGTGAGGTCATCCGATCGGAGAAGGTCAGCATTGTTTCAGTATCTCAGAGTTTCCCTGAAGACTCCTTATATGTATAGTCGTTTCTGGATATTATTTGTTCCTGTCTCACAGGAGCAGGCCAGATGTCCCCTGTGTCGTGCTCAGATCAAGACCAAAGAGCTGGTGGAGTATCCTGGAGAAGAAATGCAGGCTGGAGCAGCCACTGGGGAGAACTGGCGGTCAAGTTCCAAAGTAACTTTAACATTTACTGATATTATGCATGTTTTTTTCCACCATGTGACTGTTACGGGTGGGTCATTCTGGGATCGGATAAAACTCAGACATTTATGTTGCAGAAGATTTCTATTTAAAATAAATGTTGTTCTTTTGAACAGTTTATCAAAGAATCACGAAAAAATGTATCACATTCTCCACAAAACTATTAATCAGAACAATTGTTTTCAACGTTGATAAGAAATGTTTCTCAAGCACCAAATCAGCAAATGAACATGATTTCTGAAGGATTGTGTGACATATATACAGGTATGTGTGTATATACACGTGTGTGTGTGTATATATATATATATATATATATATATATATACACACACACACACACACACACGGTGTTGGGGAAAGTTACTTTTAAAAGTATTGCATTACTATATTGCGTTACTCCCTAAAAAAAAGTATCTAATTACTTTACTATTTATGGAAAGTAATGTGTTACATTACTTTTGAGTTACTTTTTAAAATCTGGGCAGGGCTTGCTTGTTTTTAATATAAAAAAACTTATTTTACAAATGTAAAAGCCCTTTCACAACAAAAGTGAAATGAATACGCTTAAAGGTGCAATTGTTATTGTAGTACATTTTTTGTTATGCTGGCTGAAAGTCTCTTCACATCCCGATAGCAATCATTAAGTTAAGTGGTCTAAATGTATTTATCTATATTTATATATTCTGTGGAAGGCGTAGGACCAAGAAATGTTCATCCAATCAAAACGCTCGGTCCAAGCATTTTAATTGGCTTTCCTACCTGCCTGTCAACGTATGTATTAGCATACCTCTGAGCATCCGGTTCATGCAGACAGAATATGTCATCAGCGCGTTCACGCACGCTGTGCAGACAGAGCGAGAATGGCAGACAAACATCAACAACCCGATCTTCTTCCTGGTATTGTAGTACTTTTAAAGTTTTCTCACCAGTGAATGACACATGATGTAGCCCAGCGGTTCCCAATTCCAGTCCCTACACAGTGTTCGTTGCTCCCTACTCCCTGAGCAGGGAAATTCGTTGAAATTTACTTCACTTCGGGAACATTCATTCACGGATTTTCGCTGTGCAGCGTCTTCACACACAGACTAAACTTACTAGAGAAGTGTGACATAATAGACCTCTGTAAATAAATACTATATATTAAATAGCGAGGACTGAAATTGGGAACCGCTGATGTAGCCTATTGTAGTAATGTTGTCTCTGGTATTCTGGTCTGTGAGCGTATGTGCGTTCAGGGGGCGTGGCTTTGGATGGCGATTGCAGGGAGGGTGGGACGTTTGCTTTCAGTGCTATCAGGCTAAAGTTAGCATTTTCCAAGATCTCCTATTGCACCTTTAAGGCTGAAGGAAATTTAAATTCATGTCTGTACAGTAGAGGGGCACAGCTCAAACAAATTGCATGAAGAATATGACACAGGAGAAGAAAGTTCAACACTATTCAGCAATAACAAAAATGAAAGACAAATTGCTTAGTATGGTTGAATTGGATCATCGAAGGTCAGTAGCAGAGACATTGGTTAATAAAAGGAGATTAAATACATGAATGATATTAGTCTTATTTAACATTTAATTATTGTAGGTTTGTATAATATTTTGAGTTTGCATTTGACTGTTTTTATTCATTTTGAGGAATACTGAATCTGTTTTTGTGCAGGTTAGATGAGTAAATAGATGTTCATATTTAGTCTAGAACTACAGTAGCATCATGTTCACACAGCGCACGCAACACCTCTGCACTTACTCCCATTTCTCTCAACATGGCAACACGAGAGCTGTCAGTCAATACATGGGAAACAAGTAACTGGTGTTACTTAGATATTTCCTTCTAAATTAAAAAGTAATGCATTACTTTACTAGTTACTTTTAAAAAGTAATCCGATTACATAACTTGCTTTATATGTAATGCCTTACCCACAGCACTGTGTATATATACAGTATAGGAAAACAAACAAAAACTGTGGGAAGTGGTTTCAGAGCAATCCAAAAAAAGATGTATGAGATGGGTAAACATTGACACTTTTTTTTAGTTTCTTGAGGCTAAAGAGATTTTAGTTTTGGTCATTATGAATAGCCATATTCAGTAATTTGCATTTCATTATGCAGGTGGATGCTTTGATGAGCAACCTGTTGAAGCTCCGTAATGAAGACCCCACTGTGAAGAGTCTTGTGGTTTCTCAGTTTACCAGGTTTATGGATCTTATAGAGGTTCCCTTGAGGTAGTTTTCATTGCTGAGGCTACTATAAACTACAGACTGTACTACATACTGAAAGAAGTAGCCATTAGTGGCCCAGTGTGCTGACACTGCTGCTGTCTGCAGGGAATATGGATTCTCTTTCACACGACTGGATGGCTCTATGGCTCAGAAGACCAGAGCAAAGGCCATTCAAGATTTTCAAGACTCCTCTCCAGGAAGTCCCACCATCATGTTACTGTCACTCAAAGCTGGAGGGGTTGGGATTAATCTGACCGCTGCTTCCCACGTCTTCATGATGGATCCAGTGAGTGAAATTCTCCCAGGATGGTGTCTGCCGCAAGGTGGCGGTAATGTCATTGATTGTGTGTGTGCATTCATCTGTAATGGGGAATGAATTGACTCTTTGTATTTGTGTTTTTTTTTTTTTTGTCTTCTATTTGTTCAGGCCTGGAATCCTGCAGCAGAAGATCAGTGTGTTGACAGATGTCATAGACTGGGCCAGAGCAGAGATGTGGTGATCACTAAGGTACAGTATTTGATTTATGCCATGGCAGGCGCGCAGAGGAATGATAGCGGCTGATCCCAACGGCTATTATTACACGCTTTGCATTTTTCTCTGTGATAAAAGACAGTGCCAACAAATGTAACAGAACATAATATTAATGGCTTCCTTATTAATTAATGACTATAACTCTTAACATTGAGGGTGCGTTCATTCCTTTCATACAGGTTCCAAATCTGTATGACTTTTGTGTTCCACTGAAGAAAATCAGTCATACAGGTTTGGAACAACATGTGGGTGAGTAATTGATGACCATTTTCATATTTGGGGTGAATCTTACCCTTAAGAACTAGTTAAACAGTCGTATTAAAGGGACGGTTCAGTGGTGGTTTACTTCTGCTTTTGGTAACCATTAACTTTATTGTCAAAAGAGACATTTCTCAAAATATCTGTGGTGTTCTGAAGTGATGACAGGATTTTTCAGTTATATACGATTCAAAATGAACCAAGAACCATTTATTACGTTTGTGAGACCTCAGTGTAACTGTCATTAAACCAATAACTAACTGAAATTCATTAGTGTTTTCATCTAAAGTTGTAAGTTTAACTTGTGTGGAAAATTTGAATATCGGATAAAACATTTGCACTGTTTTCATCCTGTGTTCAAACAAAATCGTCACAAGTTACTAATAGTTTTAATAAAATATTAGTACAAGGCACATTCACAACAGTTCTGTTGTAAATAAATGCTATTGTAATAAAAACTCATATTGTCTAGTACAGTGGTTCCCAATCCTGGTCCTGGAGAACCCCCAACACTGCATGTTTTTGGTGTCTCTCTTATCTGACACTCACATTTGAGGTCTTGGGAGCCTTCACTAATGAGTTGAATCAGGTGTTTAAATAGGGAGACATCTAAAATGTGCAGTGTTGGGGGTTCTCCGGGACCAGGATTGGGAACCACTGAGGCCCAACTGTAAGGTAGAATTGACTGAAAGAACTTTCAAACTGTCACTCAGTTTTAGAAATATTCAGTCACACTTTATTTTAATGTCCAATTCTCGTTATTAACAAACCATTAACTATTAAACTCCTAATTTGCTTTTTAATAATAGTTAGTAAGGTAGTTGAGTTTAGGTATTGGCTGGGAGTAGGAATGCAGAATATGGGTTTGTCTCTTTAGAAGCACTAATAAACAGCCAATATGTTAATAATAGGCATGCTAATAAGCAACTAGTTAATTGTGAGAATTGGTTCGTATACTAAACATTACCGAATATTCTCACAAGAGTGAAATTTACTTTGGCACAATACCATTTTTAGACTGACAGCATCAAATTATGTACTGTATTGTTTGAGTAGTGGTTGGCCTTTCAAGACCGGAAGTTTGCAATTGATGACTCTTTCCTCTCTGTGGCTGCATTTAGTTTATTGTGAAAGACTCAGTGGAGGAGAACATGGTGAAGATTCAGAAGAAGAAGCAGGAGCTTGTGGACAAGGCTTTCGGAGTGAAAAAGCCACAGGACCTAAAACAGGCTCGGATGGAGGAGATCCGAGCCCTCATGGAGATTTAGATTTATTAAGATAACTTTGCTGTCCGTTCATTTCAGAGTAATTGCTTTAATAATGACAGCACCTTTTTTTTCTTTTTTCAACTCATGTACACAATATCCGTTTAATCTCAAATGGTTGTTCTGATTATTTTCATTACAATAAACACCATGTGGTCATTGTTGGTTCATGGAAGATTTAACTGGTTCTAACGACAGTAAATTAGGACTCGTATCACTAGTGCTTTATTTCAGATGTTGCAGGTGAGCGTAAAGTTACAGAGAGGTTACAAACTAGTTATGAACAGCTACAGCTTTAACAGTATTACCAGCAGAGGTGTAGCAAAACCCTTGTGGTTTATTCCTGGTACAGGGAGGGACTGCCCAGTAGGCAAGAGCGGAGTGATCTTGGTTCACACAATAAGTTGCTGATGTGTATCAGAGCCAGTATTAACAATGAAAGCGAGTTGGCAGCACACAGTGTCTTGTAAACACAATATCTTTGCAAAGGCGATCATTAGATGATGAATGTGGAGTGGTGTACAGTATAGTTGATCCGGGACCAGGATTGGGAACCACTGAGGCCCAACTGTAAGGTAGAATTGACTGAAAGAACTTTCAAACTGTCACTCAGTTTTAGAAATATTCAGTCACACTTTATTTTAATGTCCAATTCTCGTTATTAACAAACCATTAACTATTAAACTCCTAATTTGCTTTTTAATAATAGTTAGTAAGGTAGTTGAGTTTAGGTATTGGCTGGGAGTAGGAATGCAGAATATGGGTTTGTCTCTTTAGAAGCACTAATAAACAGCCAATATGTTAATAATAGGCATGCTAATAAGCAACTAGTTAATTGTGAGAATTGGTTCGTATACTAAACATTACCGAATATTCTCACAAGAGTGAAATTTACTTTGGCACAATACCATTTTTAGACTGACAGCATCAAATTATGTACTGTATTGTTTGAGTAGTGGTTGGCCTTTCAAGACCGGAAGTTTGCAATTGATGACTCTTTCCTCTCTGTGGCTGCATTTAGTTTATTGTGAAAGACTCAGTGGAGGAGAACATGGTGAAGATTCAGAAGAAGAAGCAGGAGCTTGTGGACAAGGCTTTCGGAGTGAAAAAGCCACAGGACCTAAAACAGGCTCGGATGGAGGAGATCCGAGCCCTCATGGAGATTTAGATTTATTAAGATAACTTTGCTGTCCGTTCATTTCAGAGTAATTGCTTTAATAATGACAGCACCTTTTTTTTCTTTTTTCAACTCATGTACACAATATCCGTTTAATCTCAAATGGTTGTTCTGATTATTTTCATTACAATAAACACCATGTGGTCATTGTTGGTTCATGGAAGATTTAACTGGTTCTAACGACAGTAAATTAGGACTCGTATCACTAGTGCTTTATTTCAGATGTTGCAGGTGAGCGTAAAGTTACAGAGAGGTTACAAACTAGTTATGAACAGCTACAGCTTTAACAGTATTACCAGCAGAGGTGTAGCAAAACCCTTGTGGTTTATTCCTGGTACAGGGAGGGACTGCCCAGTAGGCAAGAGCGGAGTGATCTTGGTTCACACAATAAGTTGCTGATGTGTATCAGAGCCAGTATTAACAATGAAAGCGAGTTGGCAGCACACAGTGTCTTGTAAACACAATATCTTTGCAAAGGCGATCATTAGATGATGAATGTGGAGTGGTGTACAGTATAGTTGACATTTACAAGGTTTGGTATCGTTTTGTTTGCTGTATGTTTCTCTATTTTTTTTCCAAACATTTCTGATCTTCACAAACACACAAAAGGCAAATAAGTTGTAGGACCATAACATTTACATTACGGAATTTTAAATAATATAAAAATAACAGTAGTGTATCGTTTAGGGAGATCAGAAACAATGCCTGAATGGTTTCGGGGCACGACTCCTCTGGAAATGAGGCAAGTGAGATATTGTGTCATTCTAATAACTCTTGCAATCACAGTGTGCAAGACTTTGAGCTGCATAGATCTGGACTGGTATAAAAAAAAAATTAGAGGATGTATTTTTATTTTTTTTGTTATTTCATGGCCTATAAGTACCCTAGTACAAAACTAGATCTGATGAGCCGTTCCTACAAGTCTCTCACTTTAGGAAGGAATCTAGCTTTTTCTCTATGTTCTCAAAAGAGTCCATTCCCATGTAGTCAGCTTGGCCCTGTTCCCACTTCTGTTTGCGCTCCTGAGACGACATCTGAGGTGGAGGGGGATGATGGGATATGTGCATCTGAGCCACATCAACGTTAATAGCACTCTAAGTGGGAAAAAGAAAATCAAAAATCACAAACAATAGAATTTTCACATGTATTTACATTTTATTAATAGTACAGTACATGAAGAGTGTCAACTGATGGAAAGTCATTCCATGAGTCAGAAGAGACTCGTACCAAACTCATTTCAAACAATAGTTTTCTCTCTGTAGGCAATAATACACCATGTAACAACAAAACATGTTACATATAAATTAATTCAGTTACATTTTATGAGCTAGGCCCAAAACTGCAGCAAGTGTTTTGTAAAATTACTTTGTCCATATTTGAAGTGAATTTACAGTTGATTATGCCTCTCAGCGTTTCCCAATCAGTGTGCATTTTTTCATCCCTTTATCCAACTTGCTAAAATTATAAAGTCCCACCCCTAAATCTGGACTGCAGAAGGTTAGAACATAAAGAGGCTGAAAACATCCATCATGGTTTGAAAACACCCCACTTATTGGAGCATGTCCACTTGCGTTTCAGAGAGATAACTACTTGCATCACCTCACCTTCTCATATTTACCCAGGATACACAGTCCAAGAGCACAGTTACTGACCTTACCCCTGGAGCCTAAACTAAACCAGTAAAGCTGTAGGTCTTAATTATCAAGTCTTCGTTATACGGGCTACTTTAATCGCCCTTTATAACTGTCCCAGTTACCAGGGGTGGGCAAACTTGGCCCTTCCAGGCCACTTTCCTTCAGAGGTTATGGCACTACTGATCAAAGAACTGAAACTCAATGGTTTTCAGATCAAATCTGATTATTTAAAAATGAGAAGTAAATATGTAGCTAATAATTCAGAAATCAGATTACGTCGTCATTTGCAAGTAAACTGCATTTAAAGAGTTTAAACCAAAAATTGGGCCCATTTAAATGCGCATTCTTGGTCGCCAAATTTCCATGGACAAAATCCAGTTATTTCAAGAGAATCTAAAATTTTGCAGGAGAGAAAATTCCCCACACAAATTTTGTTGAAGTCAAGCAGATTTGCTGCGTTGACAAACAGAAAAATGCTTGGTTTGAAAGTGACCTCAGAAATCACTACACTACTTACAGTAGACCAGTGGTTCTCAAACCTGTCCTGGGGCCTGATGTATAAACACTGCGTACGCACAAAATGGTCATGGACATGTGCGTATGCAATTTTCATATCGGGATTTATAAAATATAAACTAGGCGTAAATGTGCGCGCTCCATACGGACACTCTAGACCAGGGGTGGGCAAACTTGGCCCTTCCAAGCCACTTTCCTTCAGAGGTTAGCTCCAACCCTAATCAAACACACCTGAACCAGCTAATCATTGCCTTCAAGACTACAGGCAGGTGAGTCATATCAGGGTTGGATCAAATCACTGCAGGAAAGTGGCCTGGAAGGGCCAAGTTTGCCCATCACTGCTCTAGACCATGCGTTTAAAAACTCTTTTACTGGAGTGAGCGAAATAAGGAAGCAAACAGAATGATTTTAAAGTCTGTTTTACATTTGACATACACATTTAGATTAAATATGACTTAATGCAGTTAAACACTGAAATTTCATGAAATTATCATCCAGAAATTACAACATTTTTATATGAATTTAAACAGAAATATTTGCAGTGGATGTGCTGCTTTCAAACTATTTTGCTGTGGTATGCGATTTAAAGTTTTTAAATCACAGCGAGGATTGCTTGGCGCATGACAATTCCGCTTTAAATTGTGTTCCAAATAGCAAAACTCATGTTCTAAGAAATACTTTTGCATGAACGATTACTGATGTGATTACAGAACGTCTGATGCTTTGGAACATACATGGTAACGACAGACATGAGGATGCACTTGTTGATCAAACATTCCATTAGCTGGTTTGAACAGGTTTGATGACCGTACTCTAGAACCTCTGTTCACAGGTGTCGCGCACAGACAGTAGCCTAATGATAACCCCTTTCGTGCTCTTCCCAATACGGTGACTTATTGTGAAATATAGAATTTGAAGGAAACTAAGATATGCACGTTTTATTTTCAAAGTGTTTTTGTTATTGACACGGTGAGTCGGGCAGTTATTTACACTGCAAAAAATAAGGCCCATCTCCATTCAAATATACATTCTAAAATGGGTTTACTTTATAGGCAGAATTGCATATAATTTGAATAGCAATGTGATGTCTCAAAAAGCATTTATAGTACGCATCTCATATTTTCCTAACGTATTGTACCCTTAACTGCGTTAAACATGGTCACGTGGATGGAATATGCATGGAAATTATATGCAGATGGCGTTATGCATATTAAAACTAGGTGTTGTAAGCTCCATACATGGCTATTTCGGGGAGGAGATTCATGCATGCACAATCTTCCGCCGACTGGGTATTACAAAGGGAATTTTTCGCAAGTTCTGGAATACGCATGGCTTTATAAACCTGAACACTTTTGTATGCACACATTTAGGATGAAATCTACGTAAAGTTTTATACATGAGGCCCCTGGAGTACCCCCTGCCCTGCAAATTTTGTATGTCTCCCTCATCTATCACACCTGATTCAACTCAATAGTGTAGACTGCAAGACCTGAAGTGTGTGTGTCAGATATAGGGAGACATACAAAACGTACAGTGCTGGGGGTACTTTATGGAGAGGTTTGAGAACCCCTGCAGTAGACGATGGACCTTTTTTGTGAACGCACCTTTATTTTGTATGATTAGTGCATGCCATTTCAAAAAAAATAAAAAGCCTATTTTATCTTATTAAAATTCAATAAGAATGAACTATGTTATTGGGCACCTACTAAATACAATACAATTAATTCCCAAAGGATAAAAATGAACAAATCTGAGTCGGCAATACCGGCAAAAAAAAAAAACTACAGAAATTATCATTGTGCCACTCTCGGCAGTAGAGCAGAACCAGTGAAACTGTTGCTTACCTCTGTGCAGCCGGAATGGAAGGGCTGGTCACCATATTCCTCCTTCATGAGGGCCAATACTGAAGAAGAGAAAAGCTCCCACCATTGCAGCAAGAAGTTTGGGTGCATGTCAGATGCATCCGGTGACTGCCCCTTTAATGTTTTGCTTGTGGTGTCATAACTGTAATCCCACGGTTTGACTTTGCCAAGGAAATGAACTACCTTGGCATCACGGCCGTATCTAAGAGAAAAAGGAATGATCAGAACGCTGCCGCCAAAATAACAAGGTTTCAGAAATCCCAAACACTTGCCAACCGGAAGTGCTAAAAAGTGACCTGTCAACTATACTATAATCATATACAATACACTGTTCAACACTTTCAAAACTGATAAAAATCTGCGTCCTATAAAAGTAATTTTATTAAAAGCAGAAGTTAGTCACTACTTAGGAATATTCAGGTTATTCGTCAGTTTGTGGCATATCTAATGGGGGCTTGACTAACCAGAGAACTGTGTGTGTTGCTCATGGAAAAAGATCATGTAACAAACTATTCAAAAGGACATTTAGGCTCTGTGTAAAGACCCTAAAATAGCCCCACTATTTTTGGAGAGCAGTATGTATTTGGAGGAAGTTGATGTGCAAGTCCAGGAACAGAAAGGATTTCTGGTGCTGGATTCATCTCGTTACAATGTTGCTATGTGACTGGGCTTTCACTTGACCTTGGCAACATTCACACAAACTACAAATACATAACATCTGCAAGAAAATCTAACATTCATACAAAAACTCAAGACAAAAGAAGACAACACTTCAAAGCAAGGACAATCACATGCCAGGAACACCAACTTCCAAAATGAAATTGTTGTGAAATCTAGCATGTTAATTCTCACTCACTGCTTGAATGCTGGGAGATAGGTGTAGATGGCAATACTGCTGAGGTTGTAAATAAACGGAAGGTGTTTTGAAATGTCTGCCGTTGCCCAATCGCTGAAGAAGCTGTTGAGAACTCCCTGATCCCCACCTAACGAAAACAAGACAAAAACTGAATGAGAAATAGCACAGTCCTTGAGTCAAGATGATGTTTCAGGAGCTTCACTGGGATTGGAAAAATATTTACAGAAGGTTGTAATATTCCTTAAACAGATGAAGCAATGAGCAGTTAAGCAAACTGAGGCTTTGAGGAGGGGGGACACACATGTCAGATTGCTTCAGGAGTCACTTGCTTAGCTGTTTGCTTAACTTTGACCCTTGCATTCACAAAGGGAATGCAAGCAAAGAAAACTGACCTCAGATTATCAGCGAACATGTGAGTCACGTTACATATGAAAAAGCACATGGTGTCCTATACATGACAAGACCAATCAAACATGAATATTCTGTCATCAATTATGTATTCCTAATGTCGTTCCAAGACTTTTATCAGTGAAACCCAAAATTAAACTTGATCTTTTAATGAATCCTTATTAATCAGGCAGTTTAATTCCAAACCCTTCTGACACTTTATATGATGAACAGATTTCAATTAGGCTCAACACGGTTCAACACTGCAGCTGGAATTGCTTGCCAGTTCAGTGCTGAACAGGATAAGGATCTGTCTCGGCATGTTCAGAGTGCTTTCACACCTGGCCTGTTGTTTCGGAACCTGGTGCGTTTTCCCCCTTAGCTCGGTTTGTTTGGGCATATGTGAACACGGCAATCGCGCTCGGATCCGCACCAAAACAATCGGTCCAAGATCGCCTGAACGAGGTGGTCTCGGCTCGATTGAAAACGAACTCTGGAGCGGTTCGGTTGTAGTAGAGTGCTTTCACACCTGGCCTGTTGTTTCGGAACCTGGTGCGTTTTCCCCCTTAGCTCGGTTTGTTTGGGCATATGTGAACACGGCAATCGCGCTCAGATCCGCGCCAAAACAATCGGTCCGAGATCGTCTGAACGAGGTGGTCTCGGCTTGACTGAAAACTAACTCTGGTGCGGTTCAGTTGTAGTGAGAAAGCGATGCGATCCGATCCAACGAACCAGGCTATATCACAATTTATGATGGGTAATTACGCAAGTTCCGTGAAAAGCATCAGCTTTGTTGTTTTGGTAATACCTCAAAATGAGCCTGTGAATATCTGTGGGTGAGCACGTCTTTGCCATTCAAAAATCAAAGCGCACTTTATTTTATAATGGCATCTTATTGCTCTTCTTTGTAGGTGCATTTTAAAAATGTTTTCCCAATCAATCCTGGACTCCTGCTCAAAATGATAATTTATTTTAACGACAGCCACAAAAAAAAAAAAAAAAAAAAAAAACACACACAAAAACAAAAACGAGGTTATTGCTCTTCTTTGTAGGTGCATTTTAAAAATGTTTTCCCAATCAATCCTGGACTCCTGCTCAAAATGATAATTTATTTTAACGACAGCCAAAAAAAAAAAAAAAAAAAAAAAAAAAAAAAAACCACACACAACAACAAGCCAGCGAAGCGGTTATAGTTGCATCCTGACGGATGACATGCTACTCAGTGGAATCCCAGAAAATAAAGCATTGAACTTTGACCAATGAGAGAACTGTTTACTCGCTCATGACTTGTATTAACAAATTTGATCCGTTTAGAAACTTTGCCGTGTGAAAGCGAACCGCACCAAGAATAAAAAGCAACATTGTAATAATTTTAATCCCAGTTTCGGAACAAAGCAATCGATCTACAGGTGTGAAAGCACTTAGTCCGACTTCTCTTAAAGTGCACTCTGCAGTGACGAAGCCTCTCATCAGCAGAAAGAATCAAAAGGCTAGGCTCACCTTTGCGGAGGAGCATGCTGTGTGGAGAGAGGAGAACTGGTCCAAAATTCACTTTAGTGATGAGAGCAAGTTAATTTATTTGGGTCAAATGGGAAACATTGTTTGGCTGGAGAAACTGGGTAAAGACTGAAGCCCAAGAGCATAAAGTCAGTGAAAGGTGGAGAAGGAAATGTCATGGTTTGGGGGGGGGCCTCTTATACAGCTACATGGTGTTTAACAGAACCTCCTGCAGCAACATGCGGTTCCTTCCCTGCAAGCATCTTCTAATCAGCCTGCAATTTTCATGCCAGACAAATGTTCCCATCACACTGCAAAATGGGAAGTTTTGAGTGGAAGAGTGGACTTAAACGATTGCACGATTCTGGGTAAATTGAGAATCACTATTATTTAAGTGTTCAATTAATTTGAATTAATTATTAAACATTTTAAAATACTGGATATGCATTTAAAATATATTTAATACACCAATTTTTTTTATATTAAAATTATGAAAAAGTTGTTTGAATGAATGATTCAATGACTCACTCAAATATTTCATTTGTTTCATTACTAGATGAATCAGTGTTTTTAAACGAATCTCTTGAACGAATGATTCAATGACAAACATTTTTTAAATTCTTGTTGCCACCTAATGGCGAAACAATGCAATCCACACAAATGTTATTTGAAGCGCCAATTACTTTTGCTCTACCACAGACATCAATGTTTATATCCAAACTATAAACTTTCATTCCAGTATTTCTGTGGGAATATGAATGACTGTAAAACAGAAATATTGTGTAATTGAAAAGACTGTGAAGCTGTTTCTTACCTAAACATGGTAACTGTCTGCTCGGAGCACGAATGCAGATTTAAATGTTCCAATGAAACTTTTTCAAAGGTTGACACGGTCGAATTGTCGTCATTTAGATACATTAATTAAATAAGATAATAATAATTAAAGATCACACCAGAGCAGTGTGAGAAACTAGATATGTCCTGCGGCCACAGATGTGCTGAAGTCATTTAAAGCAGGGGCCTCTACACGTCCTACTAATTTCTGACAGCTGTAGCCCTCCAAAACATTAGTTGTAATCTTATGTGCTACAGTGGTTACGGTTCTTAAATTGATCACTTTGTTATCTTCTAAATAAAGGTTTGTTAATGCCTTAGTTTTGTCAACCATGTTACTAGATCAGTGCTATGCCTACAGCTAATATTCCTTCAAATTTTGAGTGAAGATTAAGTATTTCTAGAACGTTCTCTAATTTTGACCTCCACTGTACAGCTCCTTAAATATGGTAAAAGGAAGCTCAAACATGCTTGCTTGGATTAAGCAGTCTGATTCATATGGATTACCATTACAATATCTTTATTAACTTTGACGCATTTGGTACTTTCAATGGCGGGACAGATGTCTTCGGTTCAGTTAAAATTATCTTCATTTGTGCTTCAAAGATGAACAAAATCTTATGGGTTTGGAACAACATGAGGGTGAGTAAATGACCATTTTCATTTCTGAGTGAACATCTCCCTAATAGAAGCCAGATATTTTCATACAATCAGAGATATGCCATAGGCTGTGTGACATGGTGACTGGGACTAATCAATCACACTACGAGATCCCTCTGCATGTTGTGCTATATACACACACACATATATACATATATATATATATATATATACATATATATACATATATATATATATATATATAACAGAAAGATAACAACATGAGGCAACATGGGTTTTCTCAACTCCGAGCGATACGAAGATGAAACAGAAATACAACTGCCTCCATGACCTTCAAAACAAGAGGCCTACTGATAACTTCTGAGGCTCAATTCTTTGTTTAAGATTAGTTCTCTAACTAAAAAGAGGAGTGCTTTTTAACAAAGCACAGGAATACTGAAGTGCCAAAAACAGTACATCTTAAAACACAAGTTGTCATAAAAACAGACAAGGATTGAATTTACATGTAATCAAGTAAAAATAACTTGAATGAGAGTTCCTGTACAGTACAAGCAAAGCAATTTCACAAGGGTCTTGCAGGAGTCTCTCATTTGAGAGGCTTTTGTTTACTTCATCCCACACAGAGCCCAGGAATAACTCCCTCAGGTGGTGTGGTGCACCCCCCAAAAAAAGAAAAATCACAGAGCCACCTTGTGTTCGGCCTACATGCCTGATAAAGAACTCACTCATGGCCATGTTGAACCCTAGCAAGTTTACGCAACTCTTTCACAACCCAGGGTTTAAATATCTTCTAGACGTGCGGGAGGAGAGGAACCATTTTTGAATGAATTCCAAAGTATATGGTAAAATCGTATTTTCCAAAACATTATTCAATACAGTTATGCAATGCTAAAACACCCCTTACAGCTTCTCAAACAAATATAACACTAAAGAATGTCACTTGCCATCAAAGCTGCCATTCTCTGAGCAGGTGGTGAGAAGCTTCTCATAAGTCTCGTTGGAGGGACGGAAGACGAACACACCAGAGTTGAAGCAATCAGGCCAGCCGGGATCTGGCGCGGCAGAGAGCTCCTCTCGATCAAATAACTCATCTATGTTACACAAAACCTAGAGACAAGAGGGAAGACCAATGAAAACCTCTCAAAGACACCATAAAAACATCATGGCTAACATTATAAGACAGCACTCACTAGAGTATCTGCATCCATAAACACACATTTGGAGTATTCCGTAAGAGTCCAGCAATGGAGTTTGGTGAAGGTGACGCCCAGGTCAGGTCTCTTCATCATGGCCAAGTGTGCAGCATCCCCACTGTCCAGCACATCCACCAGCCTGACGTCATCATAGACCTTACCAAGCACTGCTCTGTAATGTAGCACACAGAGCACAAAGTGAGACTGATTGATCTATAGATCACACTTCTGCAGTGTGGACAACAGCAAACACCCTGTGACAGAACACAAAACAGTTGAAAACCAAGCCGTGCTACAAAACCCAGCAAGCACTTTACCTGGAGGGTTCAGAGACATGGGGGCCAATCAGAGCCACTAGTTTCCTCGATGTGTTGTGGTTCCTCAAGGACATGCCAAGTACCATTGCTCCTTTGGCATAATTGTCAGTTGTGGCAAGGGTGACAAAAGCCTGGTCTATAGTAACACAAAAAAAATTAAATCACTCACTGTATGCATTCTAATTTATGTAATATATTGCACATGCAAAATTACAATTTCCCCATCTTATTTTTAAACCTAAGAGTGGGTGCAATATTTTTGGGGAAGTGTCTGACACCGGAAGCCTTGCACATTCATTTATATTGGCTGCACAGAAAAAGTTTGTTATCCTGCAAACTGGTGTTTGTAATTTTAAATTTGTCACAATCACAAGCATGCCCGTTTATAGTGTAGAAAGTTTTACTATTAAATGCACTTTGTTATTCGTCTTCTTGTAAGTAGTATTTATTCACAGGAAATACAATAGTTAGTTTAAATACTCAAATTTGACTGGCCAAGCAGCTTTTCAAAAGGACTTACAGTTAATATAACAGCACTGGGGCTTGCATACTATTCCCAGACCATGCTACTGAGAAACCAGAAATCCCAGAGTGGAGTCCTAGCCGAACGATAACAGAACGTTTTGGGCGAAGTAGAGGAACCATGTGCGTTCCACTCGCGCATCCAGACCGGGTCTCCATCTGTGCGGTACTTGGCGACACCTAAAATGATGCTTCGGCATCTTGGGGAAGTTTTTGTTGTTGAAGAAATATACAACTGGCCAATTTCTTTCAGAAAATTTACTCTATATAATTATTTAACGTATAAAATTAGACAATACGCTGTAAGCGTTGTTGGAGGAAAAATGCAATACAAAAAAAAATACACATTATAATACGAGATAGATGTTTATTGTAGATACTTTTTTTTATTTGACACTAAACGTGGAAAATAATGTGCATAACTCTCATGCATGCTGTTATTTTTGAGGGCACTTGACATTTTTCATATTTGCGTTCATTTAACAATAACTGATGATGCACTAGCACATGTTGGAGGAACTGATTACAACCCATCCGTGCAAAAGAAAACACGCTCTAAATACTGCATTGGCTGTGTGATAGACTGATAACTCTGCACTGCCGCATTGAACTCAAGCGCGATAGAAGTGACAAACTAACGGCAGCTCTTCTCTTCCTGCATGACAGGCCAGTGAATGTAACCGTAAACACTGCGCACCAAACAACTGCGTAGGAGACGCGACTAGGCCTTTTACACAATAGACCAAACGCTAACCTGTGTATATCGTCAAATATTAAAAGGACAAGTCTAGACAACTGATATCCAGCGAGTTCTGCTAACTTACCTCCGAGGCAGCGCGTGCTACAGGCTGTATTAATGCTACTTGCGCAAACACAACTGGCGTTCGTTTCATTTTACAAGCACAGGCGATATGTGACGGTTCATAACATTGCCTACCTGCCATGGCTCACGTAACAGCCAGACCGAACCGGATACAAGGCCTCCGTGAGAAACGCTGGAGAGAAGCAGTACGTGGTCTGTCAGAGGATTTATACTAGTGACATGACTTTCATGGTCACATGACCCCTGACAACAGACACGCCCCCTCACTTACCACTATCCACTTCAGAAGATTTCAGTTCAAAACACTGGGAGACATTACGAAACGAAACTCACATTTTCAGGTATGAGCTGAGATACAATGAACTAGTTATCCATACGTTTAAAAATGTAATTCAAAGTAATAAAAGTATTCAGTTCATGTCCAAATGCAGTTGGAAATTCCTTAGTTTTGTCTCGTAGGAATAACAAGTGAATTATGTCATTTACTTTTTCATTTGATGCCATCGTGTGATAAAAAAAAAAATCCTTGCATGAGTCACTACGTTGAGGATACTCTAATAGATTTATTTGATGTTTTCCTGTTAAAAGACACCACTTAACATACATTTTCAGACTCAAGTATCATGTCATTATATAGAACAGCATGTTACAAAATTACCAACCAACCATTAGCCTGCTTGAAGTGCTAAATGACCACAGTGGCGTAAGAAAAATAAAACAATTATCAGATGATAATTCATATCAAGACAGTATGTTTCAACAGTATGTGAAAACTACCATGTCTTGTTAGACCCCATGCCGTAGTCTAATCCAGGGGTTTTCAAACTGGGGTCCAGGGACCCTCGGGGAGCCACAAGGGGAGGAATTTTTTTTTTTAAATGGTCAATTAAATCAATTTAAATAAATAAAATTACAGAACTTGATACTATTACTGTTTCATTTTGCTTTCTAAAGACTGGTCAGAAATCATGAGACTGTCGTAGTGAATTAATTACCAATTGCTGTCAATAATAATAATTGCATGTGTGTAGAAAAAAATGCAGTTTATAAACACTTATTGTTAATGTTAATGGACAAAAATTGTTTAGTTATATATCAATTATAAATAGATAACCATGAATTGCCTTTTATATCTCTCTCAGAAGGAGATCATCATATTTGCGGGGTATGTGGCATATTAATGTTTGTAAACCCCTGGTCTAATCAGTAGAGCTATGAGACACAGGAACCCATTTCAGAGTAAAAATACTGCTATAAAAATGTGTAGAATTATGAAGATTTCATTCATCACATTGGTGGAACATACAGCATTTAAATTGCACCAATGACACTTTAACAGCTTAGATGGGTGAAATATTAGAAATATTATACAAAACATATTTAGTATTTTCAGCATGATTTTGTCCTTTGGTGAGGAAGGTGAAAAGTTAACTTAACACAATATATATATATATATATATATATATACTGTATATATATATATATATATATATATATATATATATATATATATATATAT
>NW_015505184.1:5149882-5164090 GCF_001515645.1 Sinocyclocheilus grahami
TATATATATATATATATATTCCTCAAGTGGCTTGAGGTATTGAGGACATTTTATTGACGGAGAGGTGTAATGACTCCGAGGCTTGATATGAGAGAGAGCTCATCTTGGTACTGAGGGTGGGGTGAGATGCCACAGAAGTCGAGGAACACCTCAAGAGCTTCAGCAAGTTCCTGCGAAAGTTCTTCCCGACAAAACCGTACAGGATTGGGTTCATACAGCTGTTGAAAAAGGCAATACAAATGGTGAACGGCATTACGGTGTCAATGATCTCAATGACATCGCAGTTGGTGATCACTTTCAGCAGACCAAGCATGTTCATGAAGTTGAAGATCTGATGTGGTGTCCAGCAAAGGAAAAACGACAGCACGGCGGCGGCCAGCATGCTCAACACCTCGTCCCCGTTCGATCTCGAATTCCTCTGAATGTCCCGTGCTTTGAGCAGAGACCGGCCAATCAGACAGTAGCACGTGAGGATGATGGTGATGGGCAGAAGGAACCCAAGAACACTCTTCATCAGGCTGAGAGCTGCCAGCACATTGCGAAGATCTTTTTCGTCTAGGATGGCGCATACAGTGACATTGTTATGCTGGATGAAATGGGTCCCACGGATAACGGCTGTGGGAAGGCTTAAAAGGAGAGCAACTACCCAAACCAAGACGCACGTCACACGGGCGTACACCACCGTACGGCACCGGCGGGACTTGACGGGATGAACGATGGCCAGATACCGGTCAATGCTGAGAGCAGTGAGGAGAAAAATACTAGTATATAGATTAAGGAGGGCCATACCAGCAATGGCTTTACATAGGAAGTCTCCAAAGAGCCACTCGTAGCCTGTTGCAGTGTATATGGCCCAAATGGGCAGGGTGAGGAGGAAGGTCAAGTCTGACACGGCTAAGTTCAAAACAAATATGTTTGCAACGGTCTTCAGCTTCAAACAGAAGTAGATGACAGTGACTACCAGGCTGTTGCCTACAATTCCGATGATAAAGTTGCAGCTGTAGACTACAGGGATGAACGTGAAGATGAAATCGTGGTGCCCGGTCATGTTACACGTGAGCTTGAGTCCCACGTTTGCATCGGTTGTGATGTTGTCCATTTTGGAGATCTGTCAAACACACCCTCAGTTTCACAGCCTAAAAAGCTGCGTCGTTAAAGGAGCCCTATAAGAACAGAGTGGATACAGATGGTTAATATGGCAAAAAGTTTCATGCAATTTCTCAAAAGGTTTTTTTTTTTCCATTTGAAAGGTGCATTACTTACAACAAACACTAGATGTCTCTCTGCTCATATTATCTAGGAGCTTGTTCATTTTGGATAACGGCGACTGGGTTGACTGTAGGCCTACTTCAACTGCTCCTTCCAGTTATATTGAAAATTAGCTAAATCTGGTACAATTCATTAAATGGAAATATTTATGGTAAATATTTTACATGGTCTTTAAATAAATCAATCAATAAATCAATAAAATAAACTGGTGACATTTTACATTAATGTTCAGTTTATTAACATTAGTTGATATATTAGGTATCACAAACTATCAATGGACAATACTTTTACAGAAATTATTATCTTATACAAAATGTATTATCTTAGTTCATGTTGATTTATATTTATACTATAATTTGTTATAATTGTTAACATGCGTGCATTCATAATACAATAAAGATAGTTTACACAACGTGAAATGTTCAAATAGAAATGCAGAAATCAAATAATAACAGTAATAAATAATAATAAATAATGTAAAATAATTTTTATTGTTAGTTTATGATAACTACGGCAATAAATAACGTTTATATTTACTATTAATATTACTATACAATACTACAATTACTATTTATGAACTGTTTAACACTTCTGTATTTTTAATTCAGTAAAAAGTGCCAAACTATATAAAATCTAGAACATAAATAAACAACAGAGATAAAGTAGATGAAAGATAGATAGATAGATAGATAGATAGATAGATAGATAGATAGATAGATAGATAGATATATTTTTTTAAATATTTTAATATACATAAATAATGCGTATTAAACATGATATATACACTGTGAGAATTAAGTTTGGTCATCCTCTCAAAGCTCCCAAAACTGTACCATAATGGAAACACATCAGGCAGCTTCTCATGGGTGTAAAGGTCAAACAAGGTCAAGCTCTCAGAGAGCTACATATTTCTAGGTAATAATTTGTTTACACATTTGAAAAGGCTTCAGATATACTACATAGTGATATATTGAATGTAGTACAGTGTGTCTATATTGTATGCTGTATCTAATTTATCATGAATACCTGGTTGAAAAAAAGGTAACTAGTATTATTTATGGAAGCACCTACGAAGGCAAATTCCTAGTAACTGTAACTTACTCGGCAAGTAAAACTGAATTCAGATTCTGTATTTAGAAAGAATTAGCATTGCTCTGCTCAAGCTGTTCCTTCACTGGTTTCCTGATAGTAAAAAGGTAATATATTTAAAATACCTTTATTTCATACTAAGTATACTTCAAATCAAATTAACATATTTACTGACATATCACTGGAGACTTACAGACATAAAAATTATAATGAAACTTTATTTGGAGTACTACTTGTGCACAATGCACATTTCTTAATATTAAGCCTAAAATGTGTTTGAATGTCACTATTGATGAGGATTGTATGATCTTTGAATAATATCGGTCTTTAAATGCAAGATATTTAAAGTGTACCTAAAGTATATTTACAATAGTTCCACTTCAAATACTTAAGTATGCCTTTAGTTGAACTACTTCTGCACAATTAAAGTGCATTAAGTCCAAAATTAGTTGTTCCAATTTAGCAGACTTTAAGTATAACAGTTTAGTATACCAAACGTACAAGTGCAGGGTATTTTTATTAAGCACATAAATATGTAAATGTATTTGTAGTATACTTAAAATGAAATTAAATGGATTTTAAACACATTTTAGTATATTTATTTTTCACTAGGGAAGGCGAGCACATATTATGTAAGCAGATGCAGGCGTGTTGCCAAGGGAGTCAACAACCAATAACAGACGACATTGCATTCCAAGGTTCACGTCTTTTGAATATCACTCAATCTATTTTAATATGCTTATCAGACATCCGCTATTGCTCAGGAAGTGGTGGCTGATCAGAATAATGCAATTTGTCATACTGATAAGAGATTTTTGTTTTTGTTTGCATTTATTTTTATATTGGTGGTCTAATAAAATCGTTGTACTCCCTACAATGATGGATATGATCAGCCCTGAGTAGAGAAAAGGTTATGCATTCAAACTGTGACAGAGTAACAACAACATAAAAGTCCTCTTACCTTGACATAGAATCTTAATGCGCTGAGCTGAACACATGAAACACAGTCATTTACATCAATGGTGGGTTAAGTAGCTGGAGAGACACTGACAGACAAGTCAGACACACACACACACACACACACACACACTTGCAAACATTAGATGCTGCTTTACGGTAAAAAAAACAAAAAAAAAACATGCGATGACACATTTAGTGTGTTTTCTGAGGTTATGTGTCAGTTTGATGTATTTACAAACAAGAATGTCTCATCTGGAATGTGTTCTTTGTTAACTCCCAAGCTTACTCATCTCTTTGGGCTATGATTAGGGTTTGATTAAATATTCTAATTTAAGGTAATAATTAAAATATAATAAAGAAAAAACAAATAAAGAAATGTGTATATAAATAATAGAAAATATACATGTAAAAATGTATTTTTACCTTTAGTGAAGGTGACATCCAAGCTGCTCCATCAGTTTCAAAACTGGCTTTAAGAGATCCGTCCTGACTTTCGGTCATAACAGAGTGCCTGGTGCTTTTCCTCTACACCCTTTCTTATACCTCTCCGATAGTCCTACAACTACGCCAGGGACCCACAGTGGGGGCTGCACTGTGGGGGCCGGATACGTCCATGGTCATGGGAGCAAAAAGTGAGGGTGAGAGAGAGGCAAAAAATAGACCCTTGAGGGCAGAGACAGATTTCCCCATCATTTATTTGGTCACCTTTTTCTCTTAAACACGAAAAACATGTTCGGTTCTTCTTTTTCCACATGCTTGTAAACAACATTTCTTCAATGGATTGTTCCGTAAAAAGCCTGCAAATTAGCATAAAATACATTACATGATTATCCTAGCTTCGGGCACATAACAAAAAAAAGGTATAGGCTGGTAGTGCGACAGCACGGACATTTACATGATTTATTCTGACGGCTCTATATTAATGCATATCATCAAGCCGAGCCTGGTATTAAACCTGTGAAATGAATAGCAAAAGACAAACAAATGGCCTGTGAATATTAAAGCAAGCTCACTGTCAATAGCCTAATGATATTGCATTCAGCCACTTTCATTAAAGCAGCAGGGAAATATATTGGACATTATGTTGAAGTCCATGGTGAAGGATACAAAGCAGGAGAAGAGTGATTTACTGATGTCACATGCTGTAGACAGAATCAAATAAGGTATAAAAAATAAATTACATTTCAATGTATTTGTATAGCGCTTTTCACAATACATATACTGTTCCAAAGCACTCGGACATGACAAAGCCGTGGACATTTTTCAGATAGTTTTCGAGTGTGAGTTTAAAAATGGCATACACATTTTTTTTGTGTACAAACTGACTGCTTAGTCTATCCCTCATTTTTTTGAGGCCTCTGGGAACTCTAGTCCCTGGTGCCTGTTTTACTCCCAAAGATAAATCCAACTCCTTCATCCTTGTAGTATTCAGCTCATTCTTTCGTCTCTTCCCTTAAACAGTCTAGTTTGTTTGTTTTTTCAGCACAAAAGGTCTTGCGCACAAAAAATTGGGATGTCATGGCTAAAAGTAAATTAATTGTGAGAGAGTCCCTTTAAAATACGAATTCTGAATGTGATCTGGTCATACCAATCTGTTCCGCTTCCAACGCAGCTATTTTGTACCAGAAATGTTCCTTTGCAGTGGCATGGAAACTTTTAACATTTAGCACATCTGGAGACCTTTCCATTAATCTATGTATTTGGACAAAAATGAATAGAAGGAAGTAGAGGCAGCTCTAACAGGGCAAAGACAGTATATCGTTAAGAACACATAATATAGAATTCAATTTTGTCTGCAAAAAGACAATAATACGGTCAGTTTTTCCACAAACAGACTGGCCAGAGACAGAGAGTGTGGAGCATAAGTCTTATAGTAAATGGATTAGTGTTGCTGCATCAATAGGAGGCTAATTCAATACACCCATGTGCTCAAAAGTTAATGTTGCCTTCAGGGAGCGATGTGGATGCTGATGTCTGCAGCTCCCCTGCCCTTATTAAGGATATTCCACCTGTTTGTTTGGGTAAATGTTAAAGAGCACATCCATATTTTTTATCAAAATTCTATTAATATCAAATATTGGACTAAATGTACAACTATCTTGCTTATTACACAACTCCTCACCAAATAAATAGGGATGAAATATTGAATCTTGCCTATATGTTTTCCTAGCGTTTCAGCTAGCTAATAAAACATTACAATGTACAAAACAAAACAAAAAGTCATGTATAATTCAAACGATAACTGAGATGCACACAACTTCATTACATCACAGTACATTTAACGCAGTGTTTTTCTTGTTGTTGTTGTGTTTTGTAAATCGCAATGGACAGAAATACAGGGGGGGGGGGCAGTAAGTTTGCGTGAAGATATGAAAGTATTCAAGTAGCCTACCATACTGTAGCTTAGTAATAATGCCAAACAGTCTCTTCATTTGGCTGTACCCCAGAGAGCGCTATAATTTGTCCACACCTAAATCAACATGTCCATCTTGAGGCCAAGCAAAAACCAAACACCAAAAAACCCTCAGGGACTTTTAAAGTTTGTTTGCATAGATATTTGAGATTTTCCTGTTGTCTCCCAAAAAACACATTTGTCCTCCTGACGGTGCTAATAAACAAATATGTACAATATTTTACATGGTACATACTGTATGTATGTTGAATTTTGAAGCTAAACTCCTGTAAGGCAGTGTAATGAGAATCAGAAGTCGAATCAACCAGAGGCAAAATAATAATAATAATAATAGCTTAAGTTTAGCTGAATTAAAATGCATAATTTATTTTTCCTTCTATTTAAAATAGAGAAACTACTTTTTTGAAGTTTACCTCATTGCTGGGAAATCAATGTGGGTATTACATGCCCTGGACATTTATAGCATGAGTCAGTCTGGGAGTCCTAACCTTTGCCCTCCGCTGCAACTGCTGATGTGAGTCACATACATGAGAAAAACATCCTACATAACACCACAGTGTAGCATTCACCTCATTTTAGCAGTAGCCCCTCATTTTAGGACTGTCAATGTGGAACAGGGACATAGTGGTTCATCAAGGGTACACAATATAAAGTCTAATACATGACTAGCCTACGCTGCATTATCTAGACCTGCTCATTGTTTTGGCTACTGCTCACGTGTATTACCATCATGCAGTCTGCAGCCTCTGTATTAATAAGTACATGAGTTTGATATGGCCGGGTGCTCTTCACTCGACACCTACTGAGGGATTCTGATAAAGAGCAAAGCCTCACCGCCCAGAATATCTCCTACAATCACTCACTGAGAGCAAGAGAGAATATCACACACACATAAAATACTAAATACATCATATAGTCATGATGATACTTGCAAACACATAAATATCCACCACTAATGGTTTTAGGTGCCTTAACAAAATGTATTACTGAAATGTTGCTCTTTCATAGTTTGTGAATGAAGGTCAGTTGTATAATTATGTTTCAATTAAAATCAGCTTAATAAATAAATAATTGTACAGAACACTGCAAAGCAGATGAGAAGAACTGAGCTAACAGGATATTCCTCAGATAGTTTTTTCCCCCCATATATTCTTTGTAACGTTATCCTTTGATGTTTATATTTTGCTATTTTCCAGTCACTACTTTGTTGTTCAAACAACATCTACGTGAAAAATCAAAGAAGGGAATCACCAGGAAAGTCTATTTTAGAACAAGCACATATTTTTATATTCTAAGTCTCATGAGGCCCAATGATTGTGAATTATCATAGAGTTCATTCAGAGAAAATGAGAAAAACCCCAAAGCCCAGGAGTCGGTCATGCAGAACTGTTTTTTGGGTGTGAGAGCACAATGAGCTGACCAGTGTTGAACTCGACAAGACGTGCAGAATTGTTGTTGTTTTATTTATTTATTGTTGCCCAAGACCGGTTCTGCTGAACAGAACCACTTGAAGTCATAATTTACTAGACGGAAGAGTTGTTTATTATTTCGTTATTTTAAGTCAGGTTTATAATATCTAACACTGAGCAGCTGGTTATCACTTCAGGCAAGTCAAAATGTACTGTACTACAACCAATATGATCTGATGTTATGATTTACACTCCTGCCAGGCCTGCCTGTCCTCTTGATCACGTAGACTCATCAGTCATCATGGGGAATGTGCAGCAGCCCTTCATGATACTGTTACTGTAACCAAATCAAGTTCACTAATGGATGTCTAAACCATTTGGGGAAGAGGGCCTGAGGCTTCAAACAGTGCTTCAATTACTTCTGCACAGGTTACTTACGTCTTTTGATCATTATCACGACTGTCATGTTGTCACCACACAGAAGCACTTTTGACTGCAGACTACGTCAGTGTTATAATTCACATTGTTACAATGTTATAATGTACATAATGATATGTGGGCTGCTTTTTTTCTTTAAGCAGCATAAAAACGACTGTTATTTCAAAAATTAGATCATTATTATTGATGATATTAAAAAAGGGCAAACTGCCTGTAGTGACATATTCACTACCTGAGATCATCTCTATTCCAGCCACTCTCTAAAAAATGCTGGGTTGTTTCAACCCAACTTTGGGTCAAATATGGACTAACCCAACCAAAATTGTATGTAAAAATTTAACCCAACGGTTGGGTTAGTCCATATTTGACCCAAAGTTGGGTTGAAACAACCCAGCATTTTTTAGAGTGCAGGATTGAATGAATCCTTCCTTTCATAGAAAGAAGTGCGTTTCACCTCTGCCTCCATGTGGCCACATGTTTACATCTCAAGTTTCTAACAAACTTTACCCAAACTTTTTAACAATAGCCTAATATAGTGAAGCACTCTGCACTGATGATGTACTGAACAGTAGAGTGTGATTTTAGGGGCTATATTAATCAAGAAACACTCAAGGGAAAACACCAATCAATGAAGTATGAGAAGGACATATGAACATTATTAGAGCATACTGCTGGAAATTGCTGACAGCTGCACATTAAGATGACAGGTAACTTTGATAGTTCGGTCCAGTGGGAGAACCCTTCAGATGAGAATCACTGGGGATCACTCTGAAAAAGAATCTTCATTATGTTGATATACTCCTTTACATAGCAACTGCACTTAATGTGCCCTTTTTGAACTGACAGAAAAGAACTTGTTAGAAACAGCTATACAATCATACAGCCTGTTCAAACTAAACGTGTGAAATCACACTGAATAAACATTAAATACATATTTCATTTAAAATGTGATATTATTGAACCCTGATACTTACTAGAAAACTTCACAAAATAGATTTTAAACATATAAATAAATAAAGGTGACTTGACTTGAATAATTGAATTATTAGTTCACCCAAAAATGAAAATACTCTTACCCTCAAGATGTTCCAAATTTGAATAATTGTATTTATTTTTCTCTGCTTAACACACAGTTCATACAGTTGCTGGTAGCCATTAATGCTCATAGTATTTTATTTTATTTTTTCTATACTATGGAAGTCAGTGGGGACTAGAAAATGTTTGGTTACCCACATTCATCAAATATCTTCTGTGTTGAACAGAAAAAAAAGAAAGTTATAGAGGTTTAGAACAATTTGAGGGTGAGTAAATGATGATGGAATTTTCATTTTTGGGTGAACTATCCATTTCGATTCAGTTTCAGTTAAATGGAAAGTCTATACTAATATTTATTAGAGGCCAAACTTTAACCCACAGATGGATTAGCTGCGATTAGCGCAGGTCAGCCTGTTCTAATGAATGCAATTACTGTTCAGAGACATCAGATCAGTGTGTGGAGGATTTATTCTGTCTAGGGAAAGAGAACACACTGTTTTTTTCCAGAATCATCCTCTGCTGAAGTGGGCACATTAACATTTACAAATGTACAAATTCCCCTTTGCTGTGTCATTAACAATGCTCTTAAGTTTGTTGCCGATTTAAAAAAAAAAAAGAAACTGAAATGTGCAGTGTTTAATGTTTTATTACACTTCAATCGAATACACGATCACTTTACAAGACAACAAAACTGAGATGATTTTGTATTAAAACATTCTTAACACTTGTGTTTAGACAGTCATAACACCTTTTATATTCACATTTATATACTTAATAACTATATGTCTGCATATTACATCATGCTGTAACTGTTTGACATGCAATTTACAATCTACAAACACAAATGATATGTATTAATATAGTTATCCTCCACAGACCAGAAATGGGAAACTTTTCAAAGACTGTTTACTTAGTATTGTAAATAAAATTAAATGCTGTGTAATAAATTACTCAGCAATAGTTTTTCTTGTTCAGCAATAACGTTTATAATTATGTATCAGAGTTGTGGAGCTCCTTTCTCACATGTTGATACACTCTAAAAAATGCTGGGTTGTTTCAACCCAATTTTGGGTCAAATATGGACTAACCCAACTGTTGGGTTAAAAAGTTAATTAAAAAATTTAATCAAAATTTAACCCAACAGTTGGGTTAGTCCATATTTGACCCAAAATTGGGTTGAAACAACCCAGCATTTTTAGAGTGTACTTCTGATTTTATTTCTAACCAGAACGGTCATGAAAAATAGGCTAACTTCTAAATTTTACACTAGGGCACACCTTAAAATATTATTTGAAAAAGGCTTGGATCTTTATAACTGCTGTCATAATTGTAGTTCTGAGTAGGTTCCATGACTGGCAGGTGGACCTGCATTGATGAAGAAGAGAGATAGAATAGAACTGAATTTACATGACGTATATCATTCACTTAGTAAATCACAAAGTACATTTAAAAAGTGCATTCAAAAAAAGTAAATTTAGTAAAAAATAGGATATGTAAAATCACTTAAAAATGTGTAAAGCATAGAATGCAGGCCTGTATATTACTATTTGAGCTGCATGTTTAATTTCTAATTTACCTTTGCATGTTTTCTGAGGGAGCTCGCATGAGAATATGATTTAGTGCAGTGCATGCAAATATATTGCTTCTCCTGTGCGTGGACACGTATGTGCTTTTGTTTATCACTGCTGTTTGCAAAACGCCTTTCACAGGCCTCAAAAGGGCATCTGAAAGGTTTTTCACCTGTAACAAAAAAAAGAAAATTAAACCCAATCACCTCATGCAACATTAACGAAAAGAAAAAAACAACAACAACAATTGAAGTGTTACCTGTATGAGTCCTTTCATGAATTTTCAGGTTTTCCGCCCGTGCAAATGCTCTTCCACATCTGAACGAGCACTGAAAGGGCTTTTCTCCCGTGTGCACTCTTAAGTGATTGATCAGTTTGTACTTGGCCTTGAATGGATTCCTTAGACGAGAACAGTCTTCCCACAAACAAACGTAACTGGATTGTCCTGACAGATTAACATGCTCCGCTGTCAGATGAGAGATGAGCTCCTTCATTGTGCAGTAGGTTTTCTCACAGCACTGTGGAGCACCTGCAGATCGCTCCAGCCACTGGCAGGTAAACTGTGACCGGTTTGTGTTCAGACTGGATCTATCCATGTCTGAACTGTTGAACATAAACCTTTCTCTTTGTGTTTGTCCATTTTGCTGTGTGGAGTGAAACTCTTCTGTTGGACACAAGTGTGTATAACCATTCACATTCCAAACTTCCTGTTGTTGCTGATCAAATACATGATCTACGACAGAAGAATACCCGTCTGTACAGATTGAAGAGTCATTCGGTCCACAAGAAACTTCAACCAAACTCCTGTTAAATTGCAAAAGATCCACAGTCGAGGACACCATCATCCCTCCATCACAAATGCCATAGACATCAGCAGGATTATCCATAAACATCTGAAAGCAAGAACCAAACGCAGACATATTTGACAAATTACTGTTGTAATGCAATACAGAGCATTCGTAACCGGTTTCTGTAGGTCTTTATAAATCTGTGCGGATCTTGATTTCCTTGAGAAAAAGTTTAGATTATGCGATGAGGATGTGAAAGAAGGTAATTTATACAGTACGTTTAACATGTGGATGATTTCAATTCCCCAGACTCTCTTTATTTAGCATCTGTACTTGTCATTCAGCCGCCATCAGATAATAAATAAATAATCTGACGACGCAGAGTATGCATCAAACTCTTCATTGTTTCTTTCAACATCATAAACCTTCAATATAAACTAACAAACCAAGCATTACATCCGAGTTCTTGCAGCTCCCATATAGGCCAGTGGAGCTCAACTTTTTGAGGCCCCTCTTTGTCAAGACAATATAAAAGGTCAACAATGACAGCAATAAGTCACTAAAGGTTTCAAACATAGCTTTTTATTGAACTCAATAAACCGATGCAAGTGGTCACTTGATTCTCAAAACTCATGAGAGTGGGTGTCCTGCTTATATCAGTTGCCAGTGGTTTATTACCATTATCTCCCAGGGTGAAACACAGCATGATGTATATCAATTAAAAAACGATTTGTAATTTTTAAAATGACATACGTCATAGTGCTGGAACTGAAGGACTATTGTACACTTACAAAACAAACAATCCTCAAACCGCCAACTACAAAAAATATAATAAAATAAAAATAAAAACTACAAAAGTGTATCAAAACCAAAACTCAGTTTTATGGCTTCTGCTTTAACAGTAATCACTCCGCATATAAAGCAAACTAATGTGTCAAATTTCTCTGTATAAAAAAGGAAATCCCAGTGGTTTGCTATTTGTTGGACTGTAAAAAAGGTTTTAAATGAAGGGTATAAATCGTTAATTACCTTACAAACAATATCCCTGCATATCCAGTGACTATTTGGTATAACAAAGCTTCTGAACTGCATAGGGGGAATCCAACACATACTTCTACAAACATGACGTTTTCAAACATTCATTGCCTTTTGTGTTTAAAACTCTGTGATTTATAAAAGCGAGACATTTCGGATGTCCAAGCCTGTTCTGTAAGCATAGCAGTAGCCCTCTTAATCTAACGCAGAACACGTACACCAACAAAAACGCATGTAAATAAATAAGCAATAAATAATGCAGTAAATTAACATACCTAATTACAACAAAAATTTACATTATTGTGTGCATTAACATATGTTAATACTCTAGTGATCAATCAGTGGCGCATATAGTATCGGTTTTCTGAGAATCACAATGCATTTTGTTTTAATATTACAGTCTTTTCAAAATACAGACTCGTCCAGAAACTCATTAGCTGCTATTCTTTGATTTAGGTTCTCTTTTCATTAAAGCTTTTATTGTGTTTTCAGCCGTAGAACAGCAGTAATCCTCATCTACGCTTGTAAAAACGAAACATCTACAAAATACTAGCATGACATACTAACATGCACACACACTCACACACTTCCGTTATGGTACAATGAGGAGTTTGAGACCACCTGTATGTAGGAACCGGCGTAAAACCAGAACATGTAACTGATAATACACTTAACTTCATTAATTCCTTCATATTACAAAACAAGAAGCAATTAAGCACATCATAATGATTTTTTCCTAATTACATCTATTATCTCACATATACCGTTTTGCTTATATAATATATGTTTTACAAAATACACCTGCTGTTATTTAAAACACAATAGGGAGCAAATTAATTAGTGTGCATTTCGTTTTCACTCTTTAATTTAAAAATTAAGAGTGAAACAGTACTTATGAACAATTCAAGCTTAGGATTCATTCAAACGTCCCATCTCGGGATGAGCCTTTATGTTGATGGTTTCCACACAACAACCTGGTCCTAAATGTATTATTTTTCTGTTTAGGAAATAATAAAATATCTCCTGGCAATGTATTGAGGATATTTGTGTGAATCTGAACTTGATGAATCCAAAAACATACCTAAGAAATGCTCATGAACATTTAGAAGTTTTAGCAGACAGTGTACCAAAACCAAATGTGATTCACCCAATTTCACGTTGGAATTAATTTGACCCCAAAGTCAAAAAGATATTAAATTATTCCAATTCTTAAGAGATGAGAGGAGCATTGGTTACCAATATCAATATAAGAGAAACAAAAATGCACTGATGTCAATCTCACAAGAGGGACAGAGAGAGGACAGGTTCTCAGCTGCATCCCATCAGCTCTTCTCTTACCAAAGCCTTCTTTCCTAGAGTGTCCATTGTTCAATCTGCTGGGAATGGTGGAGAGGTTGTGAGCGACCCTTAGCAAGCACAGTCTTTGTGGGAGCGCTGTGGCTGCTCACTGAGCTGAGGGCCCTGCCTGTTTCCCGTGGTGGACGGGTCCGCCGACGCCGGATTCTCTGCCATCCTCTCACAGATTATGTCCACCAGCTGCTCAAATGCCTGCTTCACGTTAATGTTGTCCTTGGCACTGGCCTCAAAGAACTCAAAGCCTGTGACAGTCAAAAGAAGTAAAAGGCACTATTATATTCAAACTAAACTAAGAGCTATGAGAAAACAAGAAGGAAATTCAAGTGGAAAACCTTCCGTTCAGGAAAACGCACCTAGCTGTTCAGACAGCTGTCTTCCTCTCTCTGAAGCAACCACTCTCTCGTCTTCCATGTCACACTTATTTCCCACCAGCAGCACTTGAGCATTGTCCCATGAATATGTCTTAATCTGTGTGGACCTAAGAGCAGTAAACAAGTCATTAAGAAAAAGCATCTGAACTGCCTAAATGCTACTGTAATTAACATTTATATATAAACATGTTAAAAAGACATTTAATAATTAAAATAAATTAAATATTTGTAATTAAATATCAATAATAATAATAATTAAACAAGATAATGAGAAGTTATTTTTAATAGGCTAAATGCCTTTGACACTGTTTCCTTGTGTATCAGGTGGTAAAGATTTACTTCCATGTATGGTTTACATATTTTTATTCATTTAACTTTATGGATGTTAAGAATAGCAGGTTGTGATGACTTTTGCCATATACTGAATGCATATTTTATGACTATATATATATATATATATATATATATATATATATA
>NW_015505184.1:5164232-5214613 GCF_001515645.1 Sinocyclocheilus grahami
TACATGCGAGACCATGTGACAGAAAAAATACTGTTTCTGTTCAGGGTTTTCCTCCTGAAATCTATACTATTTTAATATTTTACTTAAAACCAGCATCTACTAAAAAACAATGTAGCTACAACAATCAAAGCGTTCTCATCTTTAGCAGAAAAGAAAGTTAACTAACAGTTTCAAAGTTTTTAAGTTCCATCCTAGTCATCTAACAACAATTTTCCCAAATATAATTACATTTTTTTTTAAATGTTCTTAGCCTACAGATTAATAATGCTAAATGTATATCAGAAACGTCTGGTCACATCTGGTTTGAACAGTCATAGGTTATAGATAGATAAATAGATAGTAAGAAAAATAACTATATTTGCTGCATTGTATTTTTCTGCTGTGTTTTAGTGAAAGTACTCTATAATTTTGCTGCTCACGGTGTTTCAGTTGTTGTTAAAATAACCGTGTCATCCGCAGCTCTTAAACTTGGCGCCGGCGCGCGTCCGGAGAGAGAGAAAATGCACGGAGCTGAAAGGGCTTGAATAAAGCTTGTTTGGCTTTAGATAAAAATACTAGAGGATATAGCGCTAAAAGATATTTACAATAAACGACCCGGAGCGCTTGTTATGTGATCCGCTCCGCTGTTTTGATGCCCTGCTCACTTAAAATGGTGCTGCTGTTAAGTTTCATTTAGTGCCGACTTTTGACCGATGTGATTGTGTCATGTTGTGTAGCAATTTCATGTTTAAAGTGGATTAATTACTTGTTGCTGGAATCATATCACATCGCACCTGGTTGCTGAAAAATATAGCGCATGCTCTCAGGACAGTCCGTGTTTAGACAGAAACTAGGTCGCATCTTTGCAAACGTCTCAATTTTATGAGCCACGGACAAAAACAAGCACTATCGTACCAGTCCTGAACGGCATTAAAGGAATCCTCGTTGGTGATGTCATACATCAGAATGAAGCCCATTGCTCCACGATAGTATGCTGTGGTGATGGTCCTGTACCTCTCCTGCCCAGCAGTGTCCTGAAATATACAGAAGTTGGAGTGAATAAAACGTACTCCTTACTCTAACACAAAACTCAAATGAAAACGATAAGGAACTCCTCACCCATATTTGGAGCTTTATCCTCTTGTCGTTCCGGTAGATGGTCTTCACTTTGAAGTCTATGCCGACAGTGCTGACGAAAGCAGGTGTGAAGGAGTCATCAGCATAGCGGAACAGGAAACTGGTTTTGCCGACACTGCTGTTACCAATAATCAGGATCTTAAACATGAAGTCAAAGTTCTGATCCACAGACTCTTTTTGTCCATATCGAGCATCATTTGCTGAGGCCATCTGTAACAATAAAACAAAGAAGGTGATTTATAGAATTGCGATAAATCTCTTCTTCCATATTGTGACGTACATTCAAGCAGATGTACTAAACTTTATTCATACCCATATTCATACAGTTCTACAGTAGAACATACTTTTTTAACAGTGGTGAAGCAAATTTCAAACCAAATACTTTCTAGACAGTATGCGATTTTGGACACAGCTTCGGTTTAATTACAGTGGCTTACGTTTGGGTCTTGACTTGGAACAAATTTTCAGTTATACATTTATGGAAACCTCAGTATCTTGGTTTAGGTTCTAGCTCTTTGGAGCAAAAACTGACCTTTAGTGTATATTTCAGGTTACACGTACTGTATATATGCTGTTTTGCACATTCTTGTTCCTTGGACTTAGAAATACATTTTTAAAATATAGCTGCAAGCAGCAATCACGGTGCCAAGCACTCCAGAGGCAAATTGAGGAGCTAAGCATGGAATGGAGCATCAGACCAAAAGCAACAATGAGTAATAAAAGCAATTTTAGGATGATTGTAATTGAAATGGCTGAAATTGAAAATCTTAAATACAACCACTAGTAATATTATTAAATGGCTTATCGGTTTTGACCAACAGGTGGTGCTGCAATCAAATCGTTTTGGTGTGTTCTGTGTGAGGTGACAATGGCACATACAAGGTTTGTTGTCATTATGTCAAAGCTTTGAAGAGATATAGCCTCAGAGTCATTTTGGCACCTTACCTAAAATTTGTAGCAGCGCTGTACAAAAACAGTTTCGTCTATCGACACGAAATCCATAACTTTCTGTCAGCACAGTCTGAAGATCATCTGACTCGATTTTGGTGAAAATCGGACCAACGAGTGGCGAGGAGTTCGAAAAAGTAGGTTTACAGCATAAATCAAAATGGCCGACAAGCAGTTCAGATTTGCTACCAGAAAATTGGTATGTCTATTGTCGGCATAAGCCAAGGAATATTTTGAGACCAGTTGCATTGCAATAGGCTAATGCAATCAAAAGTTATTAGCATTTTTGGAAATTTCATAATTAATAATTTATCAATGGTTTATTACTCTTGACCAATAGGTGGTGCTGTTACCAAATTGATGTGGCGTGGTCAGTGTGAGGTGACAATGGCACATACAAAGTTTGGTGCAAATATGTCAAATATTTGCAGAGATACAGCCTCAGATGCAGTTTGGCACTATGCCTAAATTTTGTAGTGGCGCTGTACAAAAACGGTTTAGTTTATCAACACGAAATCCATAACTCTTTGTCATCACAGTCTGAAGATCATCTGACTCGATTTTGGTGAAAATCGGACCAACGAGTGGCGAGGAGTTCGAAAAAGTAGGTTTACAGCATAAATCAAAATGGCCGACAAGCAGTTCAGATTTGCTACCAGAAAATTGGTATGTCTATTGTCGGCATAAGCCAAGGAATATTTTGAGACCAGTTGCATTGCAATAGGCTAATGCAATCAAAAGTTATTAGCATTTTTGGAAATTTCATAATTAATAATTTATCAATGGTTTATTACTCTTGACCAATAGGTGGCGCTGTTACCACCTATGTTAATTGATGTGGCGTGGTCAGTGTGAGGTGACAATGGCACATACAAAGTTTGGTGCAAATATGTCAAAGCTTTGCAGAGATACAGCCTCATATGCATTTTGGCATCTTAACCAGCAAATTCGTTGATGCTCTAAACGAAAACCGTTTTTTATATCGACACGAAATCCATAACTTTTTGCCAGCTTGGTCTGAAGATGATCCGAGTCAAATTTGGTGAAAATTGGACAAACGGTCTAGGAGGAGTTCGAAAAAGTAAGTTTTCAACATGTATCAAAATGGCGGACAGGAAGTTCAGCCAATTATGGCAAAATTGGTATCGATGTTCTCAGCATTACGCAAGGAATCTATAAACATCAGTCTCATTACAATATTATAATGTATGCAAAAGTTATTAGCATTTTTATAAATTGCTTTATAACTTTTGACCACAAGGTGGCGCTGCGCTCAAACTTTTTGAGTGCCATCAGGGCATGGTGCCGAAGATGCATACCGATTTTCGTAATAAAGTCTAAGCGCAAAATATTGAATTTTTTGACAAAATTAAAAATGGCCGACACCCAAAATGGCTGACATGGGACAATTTTATATGGTTGACTCGGCATGATGCGGCAGAATCTAAAGAGACCAGTTTTGTTTATATTCTAATATGAATTTTTCATATCTCCTGACCACTAGGGGGCACTGCGCCGAAACACTGCAGGTAGTCTCAGGTCATGCTTGTTATAACACACACCAAGTTTGGTCTCAATACGCAAAACCGTTGCGGAGATATAGCCTCACATCCATTTTTACGGGCTTTCCGTAGAATTCCTTCGTGCGTTATTCGAGAACGGTTGGACAAATCAACTTGAATTTCATAACTTTTTGCCAGCATGGTCTGAAGATGATCTGAGCCCATTTTGGTGAGAATCAGACAAACAGTCTAGGACGAGTTCGAAAAAGTAGGTTTTACGAACAATTAAAAATAGCGAAAAAACTAAACCTTGCGATTTTTTAATTTTGGTGTTCATTCGACTCGGCATGAGCCAAGGATTCAGAGGAAAAAATAATTTAAATTTTGTGCCATATAGTTAAAAAGTTATTAGCATAAAGAAATTGCAACTTTGGACAAGTGGTGGCGCTAGAGAGTTGGAGTTAGAGACTCCAAACTGGCTGTGGTTAATGTTGAAACTGTCCTCTATCAGTGTGCCAAATTTCACAACTTTCCCGCAAGCCGTTCTATGGGCTGCCATAGACTTGCGGCGGAAGAAGAAAAATGATGCTAACAAATACAATAGGTGCCACTGCACCTTCGGTGCTTGGCCCCTAAAAAGTAATTATGAAGATGGCTCAATTTTCTATTTTGACAGTCAATTAATAATGGGAAGGGTTCAAGTCTCAGTCCTAAATCTTTTTAGAGGGTACCCAGCAAAGTACAAAAAAAATCCGGTTTGAGATTTCTCTTATTTGTGCAGTTTTTTTTTCTTATAAATGCATAAGTTAAAATATCTTCAACTTTTGGGATGGTTATCTCTGGTATCTCAGCTAGGACTAGTAGAGATTTGGGAAAAAGCCTTTGTTATTCATGTGGATAATGAAATGAACAGATGTAGGCTAACAAACATACTTAATAAAAAATAAAAGATTTTAGACAGCTGCTATGCATAAACCAGTAAAAATAAAAAAACTGGTGGTTTTGCAATGTCAGACAATTTATGAAAACAAGTTATTTTAGTGAACAATGACAGCCAAATTCATCTGCATACTGCACATTAACTGGAACGTTTTGTAACAAATAACTGTAGTATAATGAGTCTTTTCCAATGAACTGAATCATGTCATGAGTGACTATAGTCTGTTATGTATTCTCTTGACATTCACTGTAGAAGCAATCAGATAAGAAAACGGACATAACTACAGTACAAGGCTGATTATTCTTATACAGCAGCACAATGTTCAACGGACAATGGTGTCAGAAACGGTTCCTGGCAATGTGTTGAATCAAATATGTTTTCTTATTCACAGCCTGTTTGCTGAATTACAACACAAATTCAAAGTGAATAGAGGGTGTAACCTGCACTGTGCCTGTATCCTTATGGATTGAGCTAGGCAGTCCCTGTAGACAAGGATTTCCCTGGTTTTGTGCCGGCTAAACCCTCTGCTTAGCTCAGGACCTTAGCACACCAACAATATCAGGGGAAGATTATTCTAATATTCCCATTTTATCATGGAAAACCAAGGGGGTTCTTTCTTTCCCATATAGAGACACACCAATCCCTGAATGTTTACTCCTGCTCTGTTTAGTCTGTTATTTGTCAGGCCACCTGCTCAGCCAGGCACACATCGAGGCTTAATTCAAACGTATGGCTCAGGCTTGGCGTACAAGATTAGAGCAAGAAACCTTTGCGTATGAAAAGTGCAGCTACGTTTACGAGCCAATTGTCCAATCGAGACGTTTAAAATAAATGGCAGCTTGTGAGAGCGAGACTGCTGTATGGCTGATAGTGGTTAAGTCAGTTGAGCTCCGGTTAGCATCTATCCGCTTAACACACACGGACTAATTTCTGTTTTTATTCGGGTCAGCGAGTGACTAACATCCCATCGATCAAACAGACAGTATTCATCATAACTGCCAGCGACAATGGGCTGAGTGTCAAAAGCCAGTTGACATGTTAGTTTGTAGCATGCAGCGATGGATTATACAGCAGAGGCTTTTTATGATCCATCCCAGTTACGTTAGCGATGTCAAATGAAGGTTACGCTGTTTTTAAATCTAAACCATTGATTTCCTGAAGTTTCTATGCGTTCTGTTTCTTTGTCATTTCGAAATAAATGCAAGGTGAAGCGGCAAGATGTTACAAGAGAAAGCTCAGCTTACCTTAACAGGAGGTTTATTTGGAGTGGTTTGGATGCAGTTCCCAGCCTGTGCACCTGCGCTCTTCTTCTTCTTCTTCTTCTTCTTCTGGTGTTTTATGGCGGTTTGGCAAACCAGCGAAAAAGGTGCATTACCGCCACCTACTGATCTGGAGTGTGGAGTGTGCATAAATTTGGAAGAAAGAAATACAGAAGGGAAAAGAGAAAAAAAAAAAAAAAAAATAATAATAATAATAATAATAATTAAGTAAACCCCCCCCAACCAAAAATAAAAAGACAAAAAAAAATAAAAATAAATAAAAATAAAAAAAAAAATAATAAAAAATAATAATAATAATAATAAAAAAAAAAAGTTTCATCACTACCTTAAACTCTTCCTTCCTTCTTCTTGTCAGATGTGTTCCATTTTCACTGTCAGTTTCAGATGCGTTACTCCAGCTTTTCTTTCTTTTCCGATTTTCAACTATACTCCATTCATTATTTCCATTCCCGCCTTCATCCGCGTCTAACACTTCATCCTCCATTTCCGGATCACTTCCGGAATCTACGCCACTTCCTACCATGCACTCTCCAGTCACAGATCAGCTGTTGCCAAACCGCCCGCCTCCCGGAGCCACACCTGAATCTGTTCCCCCACCTGCGCTCTTGCTTTCGTCACTCGACGGGAGCCCGCTGGGGGCGGGGCTAAACAATGACTGACATGTGGATGAGCCAATTACACGTCCGCTCTGTCACCTTAACGATTTAGCGGTCTGATGCATGAAGCAACTAGAGCATTTGCTAGTTGTTGAGATGTTTTAAATCAATACTGTGGATTCCCATTTCAATATTTTCAAGTCATAATTTTTTACATTTCACAATTTCAATTAAATCATAACAGTCATAATTATGGGATAAAAGCTCATAATTATAAGATAAAAAATCTTAACTATGCCATAAGAGAAATTATGATCTAAAAGTCTAAATTTAACTATTACATATTAAGTCGCATACTAAGATGAAAAGTTATCTTTATGAGATTAAAAATCGCAGCTAAAATTATGACGAGATCATGATGCTCAGTCTTTTTATGAAATAGTCATAATTATAAGATAGAAAAATCTTGGACAAAAAAGTTTGATAAATCACTATTATAAGTCATAATTATTAAAAAGTCATAATAATTATAACATTACATAAAAAGTAATGATTATGACAAATTCAAAATTATGACAACAAATAGAAATGTCATAACTTCGACTTTTGTCTTAACACTTATGTAAGTTTTGTAAACTTTTAATGTCATAATTAATCTTTTTGTCATCATTTTGGCTTTTTATGCCATCATTCTGACCACTGCCATCATTTGTCATTATTTTAACTTTTCATATAATAAATTCAACTTTACGTCATGATTATGATTTATATCATTATTTCAACTTTTTGCCCAATTGCAATCTTATAATTTACCAAAGCATTGATTATTTATATATTATGGTACTGGGTTTCAATATGACACAAATGAGTCCAGCTTACTAATATTTCCTCGTTTATTGGCATTGGGAACAGGAAAACGATCACAGCAACATTAGTAACAGCGTTGTAGTGGTAAACAGTACTGTTGGGATTGTCAGATCTGCGACAGAAAAGACCAAACAGAGGTGTGCCGTGTGGATACAGTCAGTCGAACTTTGCATGGCCACTCAGCATTTCTTTCACCACATGAAACATTGCTAAAGAGCACAGACTGACATTAAGATGAACATATAGGCCTAGCCAATCATTAAAAGCCCAGTTTACTGTAATCCACTTACATACAAAGATTCACTGTATCCAATATTACAATTCATACCATGGTATAAAAATGGACACAAATAATCTGACTTACAATAAGCACACCAAGTCAGAAAGACTTATTAATCATGAATACTCTTAAATAAAATTTCAGCTTGACAAATCGACAGTTTTGAATAACAAAAGAAAAGAAAACTAAATGCTTAAATCAGTATGTTACTGACAGTAGTAGATGTCATTGATGGAAATTAGCCAGTGGCAACATGGAAATTACAGTACAGCATGGATCATGCTTGCTTGGCACTTGTACTGTCATTGGCTAATGGCTATGTCCCTGTGAAGAGCAGAGCACTGATCAATCACCAAAAACCAAAGAACACAAAAGGTCTGGCACAGAAAACGAACTTTGGCTTAATGCGTTATCTTGTAGCGCACAGCTCTCATTTTAGAACATTTGCAAAGATGTTAAGATACCTCATATTTTTCAGTGTGACCAGCACAGAAAGAGAGAGAAAGTACACATGTGGTTTAAGGACACCGATCACTTCCTATACAGCTAATGTGGGTTTCCAAGCTAGCCCAGCCTTCCAGAGACCAACTTACATACAGGGTGCGTACACATGCTGGTTACCCTGCAGATCACGGCGAATCCTAGTCTTCTGTACGTTAAGAATGACTCCAGCCCTTACTGATGGAGCTACGTTTGGCAATGACAAAGATATCTTCTAAAGTGCTACCTAGAATATCAGAAGCAAGCCGTTTTAAAACCGTGACGCACAATGTAATAATGCTTGTGCTCATGCTTTGGATGAAGCAGAATAGAAAAATAAACGAGAAGCATATGTAAACCATGTGAATGCCTTAAATTAAAGCAGCATTCCTACAAATAAAGGTGAGAAGGGTTTTAAGTTAAAACGGTCAGATGAGTATAATCTGTGCAAAGGAACAGCAACACAGAGCCACTGTGTTCGGCTGGAGTGGTAAATCCTATAAACGTGGCTCCAGTTCCACTATTAAGCACTAGGTGGCAACACATACCTATAGAAAAGATCACAATCTTGGCTCGACTTACATAGTGATCCGAGGAAGACGGCGGTCACTATGTGGGTACCCTCAAGCTGTTTGCTACATGAAAGCAATCGTTTCTTTGAATCCTGAGATGTTCTGTTGTGTTAAGGTTAGGTTGTTCTGTTCAGCTATTATTAGACCAGCTTTAAGTCAACAGTGTATCTTTTTAAAAACATTTTAGTGCACATACGTCTCACATAAAAAGTGTCCTGTTTATCGATCAATATGTTCGGACGGCTCCACTGGTTCGTTAACTTTAAACCCTGGGATGTCACAGGAAGACACTTGAGGACAGTTCCTCTCAGTCCATCACACACAGGCAGTTTTACGCTTGACTGTGAAGCCGAATGGCATCCAGAAGTCACGAGTCCGAGAACTTTTTAAGAAAGCTTCACGCTTTGACAGTCCGTAGAGCAGGAGCCTTCTCCAGTGCAAGGTGACTACTGTATAAAAACGTCCTGTGGAAGCTTTCCTACCTCTCTTTTGCTCTCCTGCACTGCGTCGCCTCCACCCGAGGAAGCTAAGAATGGGATGGAGAGGGATAGGGAGGTGGTGAGGAAGAGGCACGAAAGAAGAAAAAAGAATGCAATGAAAAAGTGCCCTAGTTGTTATGTTCCCAGACGCAGGCAAGACACGCTTTTCCCTTCTTGGTCAAGTTCTCTATCTTCATCTTCACTGTCTGGTGGCTCGGCCATCTTAAAAGACATTGTCCTGCAGCCGGGGGAGCGAGCGGTCAGGTTGGCTTGCTGTGAGTGGGAAGCCGAAGACGGATGTTTGCCTTCTGGATCTGTCCTGGAGGAATCCTGTGTGGTGGAAGTGAACTCTTCGTCCACGGGACTCTCGATGTCAGACTCCCCTTCCTCCTCTAAGGTCAGTTCAAACTGGAATTTCTCCCCCGCTGAGGTGATGCCTCCACCTATCGCTCCCATCCCGACCACACCGCCCTTGTCCTCAGGGGTGGAGGTGGGACTGTGGGGGATCAAGCTCTGGTACCACTCACGGTTGTCCTCCAGTGTGTCGAGAATCTCCTGGGCATCAGGATGAACCAGATCCGCCCAGGTCTCCCATAGCGGGTGCACGATGTAGTCAATAAAGCCAACCTAATGGACGGGGAATGAGCAGTTAATATGAATTTGTATTGTCATTCTACAACAGTGGATTTAAACACTAATAATTGTGTACAAATGTTACTTATGTAAGCCTGTTAATATAGTTAAAATAAATAGTATGTCTGTGCATATATATATATACATATATGTCTTAAAAATTATTACATAATGATAAATTAGTATTATTGTTGTTGTATTTTATATAATAATAATATAATTATTGTATTTTTATAATACAAATTTTACATTCTTATATAATATCAATATCTATAATTTCATATCCAATTTCATCTGTATATAATGATGATTATTAGAAATTATTAGAAATAGAAATTATTAATATAGAAAGATTAGTATATATATATATATACAGTATATATACACACAGTATATACATACACTTTTGTAAAATGTGTTTTATCACTATATAATATTTCTCTATTTGTGTTGTTATTTTAGTATTAATGATATACTATTATATGTATTATTGTTTAGAATGATCTTTTTTATTTAAGTTTTAGATTTAGGAATTTTGTTATGCTTTTGTCATTTTATTTAGTTTTATTTTTTAACATTTGCTTGAAAGTATTGTTATTTCAGTTTTAATTTGAAATAATATATATATATAATTATATACAATTTAAATAACGTTAGTACTTTAGTTGCCAACTTTTCTAATTGACGTTTATATTTTTTAAGTTTAACTTTTTTTCATTTAATATTTCAGCTTTAATTTAATTAAGTTTTGGCTTTTGTTCATTTCAACACTGGTTTAGTATATTATATTATATTATAAAACTATATTCTAAATGATGGAATGAGGCCCAAAGTCCTCAAGGCCAGTTTGCGGCATATTATTTAGCATTTTCCCTCACTCACCTGTGATTTCTCAATGGAAGCATTGTGTTTGTCACACATGGGGCTGATCTCCATACCCTTATCTCTCTCTCGGTCCCCCTGAGTAAAAAACTCCACCATGATGCGATCTGTCCACTGACGGTACAGCTCCAGGGGCTTTGTTGGGTTGCTCAGGTCAGCACAATGCACCATGTTCTGAAGAACCTACGCATTTGATTAACCACCCATTTTTAACTATAAACTTTTTACTTATGAAGCAAAAAAGATTTCCAACAATATAAAATGGCTTTGCTCCACAGAAGCTCAAAGAATACCTGAATGCGATCAGAGTAGTTGTCTAACAGCAGCACGCCCAGACTTGTCACCTTCTTGGTCTCTACCATGGTCTTGAGATCTGCTAACAGGTTCATATGCTTTGACATATCAGTGGCTAGGACCTGCAAAGAGTCAAATACACGGTAAATAAATAAAACCACGTGTTGCTTGCGGTTCTCAGACTTGGAGCTCTTCATCATTGCCTCACAGATTCGTCATTGCCTCCATTTCCTCACCATGTCAATGACCATTTTGCGCAGCGACTGCCGCTGTTTCTTGGTCAGGTTCTGGAAAATGTCACAGTTTTCTTCCTGCAGCAGTTTGAAGCCAACAGCCAGGTGGTGGTTCTCCAGAACAGAGGAATCGTTGTACATGAGAGCCAACTCCGAGTCTGGAGAAAAGTATTACGTTCTTAGTCAACAACACAGTGTGCAACCACAATGACAAGCTGCTGTTGCTCTGCCGTGGCCACTCACTCGTGTTGATGAGGAACTGGTTGGACACTCCAGGGTGGTCCACGTCATGTATTGCACTGGCAAACATTGCTGCCAAGATCTCAAGGTCGGTGAATACAGCCTAGCAAAACAGAATTGCAAATATGAAACATCTTGCTTCAGAGACTAATGAGCAGATGATGAAAAAGGGAGTTGACTGAGACAAACCTCCAGGGCAGGGGTGGACAGCAGGACATTGGTGGACTGGACCACGTCAGCTGCGTGGATGCTATTATGGTACGCTACATCTGAGTGGTAGTTCTCCTCCAATGCCATCAAGTAGGTAATAAATGTGTCTACAGGGATTTTGAAGGATTTCAACAGGTCTCTTTCCTGTGGAATAGAGGTTCAAGACATTTGTTATTGTAATGCTTTGAGCTAAACTACATGAGAAAAGTTTTTTAATTCCACATTTTATACCTGAAAGATTGTGTACATCGCTACCGTTAGGGGTCGGTTGCCAGAATACTCGGATATCTTGAAAATATCCACACCCCATTTGTCAAAGTCCTCTAACTCCTACAAAAGGGAGTTGGATGCAGTTTAAAACAGCATTGGACTTTGTTATAATTACTGCAGATAAGGTCCATGTTCACCATGGTGATTTTAGTTTGCTGATAGGGTGTTTTACTGGCCGTGAGAGCTCACCTTGGCCAGCAGATCTTCCTGGTCAGTGCTGATGCCAAAGCGTGGGATGCTGGAAGCTGCGACACTGGAGCTGTGTGTGGGTTTCTTCACTCCACTGATCTGAGACATGGGACGCTTTTTCTTTTCCTTCTCCTTGGTTGGGGGGGACATAATCTCCATATCATGTTGCTTCTCTGCAACACAAGTTCATTTTTATAACTACATGCAATGACAGACAGCTCATTAAATGCACATTGAAAACCTGGCGGGAAAAAATGCAGTTTAAACTTGGAAATAAATGGAAAGTTTTAGTATTCAAAACAAACAAATGTTATTTTGTAAATTTTTAACAGTGATGATGTCCTGCCAGTTTGAGCAAAATATAGCTGAAATTAAATAAAATACAAATACACAATTATATGGGAAAAATTAGAAATGCCTTAGCAACTAACTGAAATAAGCTGAAGTAGTAAAATTACTAAAACTAAAATAAATTAAAGCTAAGTAGTTAACAAAAAATGTAAATAAATAAATAAATAAAAATATTACATTAAATATAAAAATAAAAAACACAAACGACAAAAGCCCATAAAATCTAAATTTAAAATAATTGAAAATGACTAAAAACTGAAAATATAAAAATGCAAGCTGATTCAAAATATTAATAAATACTTATATATAATAATAATATTATTATTATATTATAATACAATATGCATAATAAATTATAATATATAAATAATACTAAAATAACACTAATAATTTAGATTTTTTTTTTCATAAATAATATTTTGTGTTGTTCTAATAATGTAATTTGAAATGAAAACATTTGTATTAAATTAGAGAAAGTACAAAATAGTTGGTTTTACCTAAGAAGGTGCTGGAGATGAACTCTGAGACCTGGTTTCCTGACTTGCTAGTCTCTGACAGCTGGGTTAGTTCTCGATTCAGCATCCTTTTGAACTGCAGAAGAGGACACAAGAACAAAACACATGCGCTTTGAGAATCACCATCTCCAATCCACTGTATTTCATTTTAATTAGAGCCTTTCCATACAACACCTAACTGAATCTTTTAAAATCAAAACATTTTTATTCTACAAATGCAAAACATCACATGACATACTCGTATCTGAATATAACTGCATTAAAGAGTGGCAACAGGCCTTCATTCAGCTGCCACAGTCACCCAAGATGAGGGACTGGACCAAGCAGGAGGAGTGCCTTTCATCTGTGTAGTGCTATTATGTAATAATCATACACGAGGTTTCAGAATGAAACACTTCTGACTGAGGCAGCAAAATGTACAGTAGTACTGTAGAAGCCACACACACACACACACACTGACATCAGAAACACCCCAACACACCCAAACTGACATCTTCACAGCGCAACACCCTGCACCATCTGTGATTTATAGAGTGTCAAGGAGAGCATCCCTCTCAACTTCAGATAAAAACAATGCAAGAGCTTCTCCCAAGAGCAGAATCACAGCACGAGCCTTACCTGAACATACATCCACGACACAGAGAGCAAGTAACTGACGTCTGGCATCTCAGCACCAAATGAAGCTTTAACAAAACAGAAGCTCCGTCTGGCCGGTGCACATGCTACAGACACGTTCCAGATCGCCCGAGCTGCCCGCTTCAACAGCAGTCCAGCGGTCCAAACAGAATGTGGCGGCACTGCAGAGCTCAGCCCAGCACCGGGAGTTCCAGCTGCCATGGGCTGCACCTGTGGCAGGCTGAGAGCGTGTGCCGCTGGCTGGAGCGACTCTGCATCGCTGCCGCATGCTCTGCTCTCCTACTCTGCCTGATTCATGTGTAAACAGAGAGATCAGGCTCCTCCCAGCAGCCCCCTCTCTCTCTCCCTCCCGGCAGGTAGCTCCCCACTTGCTGCCGCATGCCGGCCAATCGTACGGGTTTTGTCATAGAGGCTGGGTCAGGGGGAGGCGTGCGATTGGCTCGCGGCTCCAGGGCACATGCAGGGGCTGGATGGGGTGGATACAGGGGGCTGGGGCTGCACCATGTGCACTTGGTTTGAAGATGAAAGCTTCAGGAGCCGCTTCATGCTTTGCGCGCATGTGTGTGGATGTGTTTTCCATTGTAATGAGCGAGGGAAATAAACAGATGCTCACTCTGACACAGAGCAGGGAAAACAAGCAAGTGTGAGGCATTTTTATATATTCTGAATGTTTTATATCACACTAATGCATCATATATGATGCATCATTTTGATCCATATCAATTTGTTTTAGATTTGTATGTTAAAAAACATTGTTCTAGTATCATGTTTTTGTATTAAACAGCAGGACTGTTTTCAACATTGTTAACAATAAGAAATGTTTCTTGAGCACCAAATCAAATTGTTCATTAGAATGATTTCTGAAGGATCATGTGACACTGACGACTGGAGTAATGGCTGCTGAAAATTCTGCTGTTGTCACAGGAATTAATTCCATTTTAAAATATATTAAAATAGAAAACAGTTACTTTAAATTAATAATATTTCATGATTTTACCTTTATGTACTGCATTTTTAATCAAACAAATGCAGCCTTGGTTAGCATAAGAGACTTCTTTCAAAAACATTAGGAAATCTAACTGACAGCAAACATTTGAATGGAAGTACATTTCAATTATCCTAATTATTTAACATAACATTAACTTATCAGGACAAAATGTACATAGAACATTTGATTATTTTACATTAATGACAACTTAAAAAATAATAAAAAATATATATGTTTGACAAAATTAGCATAAATCTTTTTCTTGCCCCTGGTATCATCTTGCTCATTTTATGATTTTCAATGTGCTTTCAAAACTAAATTAGCAAATGTTTCCATTTATTTTCATTTGATAATATACTGGATGATGCATCATCATCATCTGTATACTAAAGTCGTCTCTGTAGCTATTTAGCTTGTTTCAAAAACTGTCCCATCTTACCCGAACTTGTATGAAAATATGGCACTGCAAATTTGACGACAAAAAAAATTAATGTCAATAAAATGCAGTACTTTTATTTTAACGGCAATACTCTAAAAGGTTTTTGCATGCTCAGTTTTTATATTTTTCGCCTCAACCAGTGCAGGGTGATTCCTGAACGTACAGCAGATACGTCAGTGATGTTAGCCAGAATGAAAACACTTGACCATGTGTTCATATGTGCGCATGTGTGTGAGAGTATGTATCCGTGATGCACGTGGTCGCTGTGTGGGTGGGATAATCACACGTCACAGTCTATGAAATCCCCAGCAGGAATGAGGGGATATAGACGGGGTGGGGGAAGCAGATTCATCCATGACTCCACTCTCTCATTCACATTTTTCAGCACACGATGCGGACGGGGGATGGGAGCGATTCAGAACATGCATGAATTCTATTCCCATCTAAAATAGACATCTGACGCATGTGTAATTCATACGGAGGCATGTAGAGTATTTGGGTGCTGTTATCAGCAAGCGTTGATGTATTGTGTTATTGGTTATTAGCGCTTAGGGCAAGTCCCTGGGTGACAGTCGGGATATTTGAGGCCTGTCAGTAATGAATCATCTTTTATTTTGGAAGATCTACCTTGTTAGATGCCATCTCACTGACTGAGTGACGTGTCTTGAGAGTATCGAGCTGTTCGAGACACCAGTCCAGCTCATCCAGAGTCTCCACTGCCAACTTCTGAAACGGCTCCTCTGCAAAATACAGCACAGCATTGTTATATTCATGACTACAGAAATGTGTTCATCATCATATGTATTAAAAATTCACTGTTATCCTTTTCTACAAGAGTTTGTTGTCTAACCTAGGAGGCTTGTCTTGCACATGGATGGTGGGTTGCTTCCAGTGGACCTCCTGTGGAGATTTGTGTCAGTGGAGATCAAGCATGACTTTAAAAGCATTTGAACAGACTGTTTATTGGGCCTTACTTGCTAGGGACACGGTCTTGCTGATGGGTCAAAACAGCAAAGTTGCTCCGCACAGTCCTCAAGCTGGCAAGGACCTATGAGAAGAAAAATAATGTAGGTCCGTGCCAAGAACACATCGTCTTTTCTTTCTTTTTGAAGCAACTTCAACTCACTTACAGCTTAATACTTTAGTATTGCAAAAATTCTTCAGAAATCAGTGTTTTTGATTGAATTATTATTGTCCAGCAAAATATCAAAACCGTTAAAAAAAGATTAAGATAAAGCAAAACTGTGTAAGATGTTTTCAGAGCACTTTTTTAAGTATGTAGTCTTACCCTATTATGTTTTTTAGAATTGTTATTGTTTTATAGAATTAAATATAGAATATTTAGTAAACAATTATATATATATATATATATATATATATATATTATACTGTATAATAAAAGTGTATTTATATGAAAAACAATTAATTATATATATATATAAATCTTCTGAAGAGTTTTAAACCTAAATTTCACACAATTATGTCTTACAGTAAACGGCAAGAAACAATTCTTACCATATTATCCCATTTTGCAAAACAAGATAGAACACAGGTTAATAAAATGATTTTTGCAGTGAGCGAGAGAGAATAAATGTTACATAGAGAGGTGACCTAGAAAAATAAAGATTTGTCTGGCTTGTCTGAAATTCTGAAGCTCTTTTGGAGTTTCAAAAGGACATGAAGGGTATCTGATTTCCAAAGCCATGCAGATTTCTCATCTGTCAGCATCCATATCGACAAACGCAGTATTGGATTACTAGCCTATTTTGTAAACCGAGTACAGTGGTGACGCAAATCCCACGTAAAGCAAGCTGCATAAGAGTGGAAGGGCTGTTCCCGCCAATGCCAAAGGCAGCACACTCCACTTACACAAAAAAAGACACTTCTAAATATTAGCAGATTAATCTCTCTTTAAAATATAGGGAGAGCAAAGTCAAACTACCATGTTCCTCAACAGAGAAACCACATGACGCAAAGTCCATAAATGCCCATTAATGTCAGATCAACCACGTAAGCTTTCATTTTCAAGGCCCACTCTAATACTAACCTGTGCAAATGGTGTAACTATCATGTCTTCTCCATGTCTGTAAGAGAAAAACACATTAACAAATCACAAATCAAACACAAAAATTACATATTGGAAAAGACAGCTCTTTAATCTCCCAATAATAAAAGGAGGCACATAAAATTACTTAAGGATCAGTGAAAAAGAATGACTAAGAGTTTAAGTGTGGAGACTTAAGGATGTGGTCGGCTTCAGGTTACAGCACACCATCATTCAAAAGAGCAAGCGGGCGGTAATACGCTTTTGATTAACATGCAGTTTGGATGGAAATAAAGAAATACAGCTCAGCATAAGGAAGGTACCTCAGATTCTCCAATGGGATATTAGATATCCTACATTAAAAGCTTATGGAAACACGTAATAAGAACACTGATGGGCTCGTATAGGGTGTGTCATGCACATGTATTTTAGGAGCAGCGGGAGAGAAGCCGAACTAGGGAACACGCTGGGAATTGCATCTTTATTCATATATTCCAAAGCCTCTTTGGTGGCATGCGTAATGCTTATGGTGGCGAAGAGTAAACAGGGGAAGCTCTGAGGTTAGACTGGTCTAGGGGAGAGAACCCGCCTGGATTCTGTAATGGGGGACAGCCCTTTTAAGGGCAGGTCAATATTGTTCTATATCTTCTCACCGATTTAGCCAGTTGACTTCCCAGTGCTTCAAACTCTCTTCCCTTTGAAAAGACAAGCAAGAGTTGGTGACCTGCGATTAAGCACACTAGTTCACGTCAACCCAACAAACAGCAGTTGTAGGTGGTTGCGTTCACCCTGTTGATGTCGTTTATTGGGGTGGTGTAAACCAGCTTTAAGGTGTTTCTATTTGAGCGACTAGCTTTGACGCAGGCTGGAAAAATAAACTGCAGAAAAAAACAAGAATGTGGTGCCTTTTTTTCCGACTTGAAATCCCGGCAAACCAGAGCTGACATGCAAGCGTGCTCAGATGGAAAGAACAGCTGGAAGTGGTAATAATAAGGAGTTTTTAACTCGCGCCTTGGATTTTCCAAAATGACTGAGCAATATGATTTGATGTAATACACTATTAAAAAAGTGTGTCTTGGGAGAACCGTGTTTCAGACATAATCAACCAGCTGGAGTAAGCCACATCTGTTATGAGGCAAACGCTTATAGTCCTAATTAACCGAACTCTTCCAGCCACAAAAACACTGTAGCTCAAGAACACACTTGTGCAGCTTGTAACACGTGACGCTTGCAGTGACTCAAACAACATGCCCATGAAAACTCTTTTTTTTCCCCCCTGGTGACCATTAAAAAATTTGGGGTCGGTAGGACGTTTTTTTTTGTCTCTTAATGCTCAGCGAGGCTGCATTTGTTTGATCAAAAGCACAGTAAGAACTATTATAATGTGAAATATTATTACAATATAAAATAACAGTTTTCCGTCTTAATAATTTTAAAAATGTAATTTATTCCTGTGATGCAAAGCTGAATTTTCAACATGTACATATATATATACACACACACATATATATATATATTTTACATTACATTCTAATATATCGGCATAACAAGTTATGTGCACTCAAACTGCATGAACTCAACAAATTAGTATAAAACCCGATGCTCATGTTATCCAACAGAAATACACCAGTCTAAAAATTCTGGATGATACTGATAAGCTAAAATATACGCATGTTATAGCCGATAACCAATGAATAGCCAGTATTAAAAAACTACACTACTTTGTTTAAAAACAATACAACACAAGTATGAAGTCAAAAATAATTTAAAGGTATAGTTCACCCAAAAATGAAAATTCTGAAAAGTATGAGACCACTAGTGAACATATATATACATATACATATATATATATATACACACACATATATATATATATATTTTACATTACATTCTAATATATCGGCATAACAAGTTATGTGCACTCAAACTGCATGAACTCAACAAATTAGTATAAAACCCGACGCTCATGTTATCCAACAGAAATACACCAGTCTAAAAATTCTGGATGATACTGATAAGCTAAAATATACGCATGTTATAGCCGATAACCAATGAATAGCCAGTATTAAAAAAACTACACTACTTTGTTTAAAAAAAATAAAAAATACAACACAAAAATGTATGAAGTCAAAAATAATTTAAAGGTATAGTTCACCCAAAAATGAAAATTCTGTCATTAATTACTCACCCTCATGTCGTTCCAAACCCGTAAGGCTGATGATACATGGGGCAACTTTTTGAGCAATGTTGCCGGACAACCAGGTGAGACACAGGGCCCACGATCGATCTAAAGTATCCAGATAGAATTTTGTTACCCATTCTCAGTGGGAAAGTGCCCAAGCAGCATTTCTCAAAAAAAGGTGCCAGGCAAAATTGCTCAAAAAGTTGCCCAGTGTATCACCAGCATAAGACCTTTATTTACCTTTGGAACACAAATTAAGATATTTTTGATGGAATCAGAGAGCTCTCAGACCCTCCACAGACAGCAACCCAACTGAAATATTCACAGGTCCAAAAACGTAGTAAGGACATCGGTAAAATGGTCGTCCATGTGACATCGGGGGTTTAACCAAAATTATACGAACCTACGAGAATACTTTTTGTGCGCAAAAAACAAAACAAAAATAACGACATTATTCAACAATGGGATGGGATGAGATGGGATGAGGAGGAGAAGAATTGTTGAATAAAGTCGTTATAAAGTCGTAATTTTTCTCGTAGCTTCGTAAAATTACGGTTGAACCCCCTGATGTCACATAGACACATATTTTATCGAAGTCCTTGCTACGTTTCTGGACCTGGGAACATTTCAGTTGTGTTGCTGTCTATGGAGGGTCAGAGAGCTCTCAGATTCCATCAAAAATATCTTAATTTGTGTTCCGAAGATGAACGAAGGTTTTATGAGTTTGGAACGACATGAGGGTGAGTAATTAATGACAGAATTTTCATTTTTGGGTGAACTATACCTTTAAATTATTTTTGACTTCATACTTGTGTTGTATTGTTTTTAAACAAAGTAGTGTAGTTTTTTAATACTGGCTATTCATTGGTTATCGGCTATAACATGCGTATATTATTAATGCTCACTGATGATATAAATCCTAAAAACATCTGACTGTTTGTGTTAAAAGTCACATGACAATGTCATAAATATACTTATTTGAGTATAGAGACCTAGAAATCAAGCAGAATATTTATTATTTTCAGTTATTTTACATCAGTTTTCAAACATTTTTAAAAAATAATATTAATATTAATAAAATATTTGTAACCTTTTATTTAAAAAATAATAATTTAAATTCCATGTGTTTAATCCAATATTTTGGATAAATGCAATTTCTTTCATCATTTATTCACTCTCATATCATTCCAAACCTGTATGACTGATTCTTCTGTGCTACAAAAGATAAATATTTTGAAGAATGTTGGTAATATTGGTAGTATTTATTTATTTACCATATAAAGGAAGTCAATGGGAACCAAAACTGTTTGGTTACCAGCATTCTTCAAATGTCTTCTTTTGTGTTCCACAGAACAAAGGGTGAGTAAATAATAACAGAATTTTACATTTTAGGTGGAGTATCCCTTTAAATGCCACGGTATACAACAACACCGGCAGAAAAGCATTCGACCTCATTCCACACACACAGATCTAGTAAGTCTGTCATGGTGACAGTGAATGAGAGAAATGCATTTGAGATTTCTTCCTCCTCTAAGCCAGTCTGAGTGCGGTCAATCTGTCCATGTCAGTGACAGATTCAGGTTTTGTGGAGTGGGTAAGACCTCCTGAGACACAGAGGCAGCAAAGCTCTGAATGAGCCGTGTTCTTCAAGGTCAATGTGATGCAGGAATGCAAAGCTAAAAATAGCCCCCACTCATTGACGTGGAAGCATGTGAGAGCCCTAAAAATAACCTCCTCAGGTAAAGTCAATTCCCAATCAAACTGGCACAGAATTGAAACACACCATATATGGTGATTTCATTAATCAATGGTCCTGCCTCTGGTGTGCCGTCTGTTTGACAATGATCCACTGCTAATGTATTCATCTACAGTGTGTTATTACGTTAATGTGAAGGAGTGGAACAACACTGCAAGTCAATGGCCAATTTTTTTTTTCTATATTTGGGAGATCAGGAAATGCATTGCATAAATGAATAACAATAAAACGATAAAGGAAACAACACTATTTATAGCCTATGTTTTCCAGTTCAACACGTAATACTGCCGTTTATGCTCAAGTTCAATCATGTGTTCTAATGTACCATATATTCAGCTTTTACAACAAAAACAAATTGTGTTATGTATTATGCTTTATTAACCTTTTTATCTGCATGATCGTCACAGTTGAGCATATAAAATATTTCTAAAAGGTGCTATGAACATAGTATTTGGCCATCTAGAAAAAATTATATATATTAAAATAATATAATAAATAGAAAACATATTTATTAGAATTATAATTTAATATAATTAATATATAGTGATATAATAATAATTATTATTAATTAATTATTTATTAATAATAATAATAATTATTATTATCATTATTAAAAATAAATATTATATGTTTACTATTTATTAGGGTCTATTAAAATATAATATGAATTACAATTATAAATTATTTGCCAACTTTCATATATAAAAATATATTTCACCCCGCACACACATATATGTATATATAGTACTTTTTATTTTTAAGAATTTTAATAATAGACAATATGTTTATTAGAATTATCCTTTAATATTCATATAATAGTATATATTAATAATAATAATAATTATTATTATCGTTATTATTATTATAAAAAAATAAATAATATATATTTACTATGTATTAGTGTCTATTAAAATATAATATGAATTACAATTATAATAAATGTACAAATTTGCCAAATTTCATATATAAAAATATATTTCACCCCGCACACATATGTGTATATATAGTACTTGTTATTTTTAATAATTTTAATAATAGACAATATGTTTATCAGATTTATCATTTAATATTCATATATAGTAATATAATAGTATATATTAATTATTATTATTATCATTATTAAAAAATAAATACTATATATTTACTATGTATTAGTGTCTATTAAAATATGAATAATATGAATTACAATTATAATAAATGTACAAATTTGCCAAATTTCATATATAAAAATATATTTCACCCCTACACATATATGTGTGTCTATATATATATATAGAGAGAGAGAGAGAGAGAGAGAGAGAGCAGTTATTTTAAATAATTTAAATAATTTATTTTCAATAACAACAATGATAATTATTCTATTAAATAAATTGTAAAATGTAATAATAATATTAATTATTAATAATAACATTTATTTTTACACCAGTTTTTTCTGAACTTCTACCTTCTACCTCCGATCTAAAACACCCTGCAAAATACATGAGTTTGAAAAGTATAGTCCTCGTCCAGCTCTCATCTCTATCGCATGTCCTCATTCACAGCTTTCACAGATGTTGCATGAGGACAAGACGGATGTCTCTAACACGGTCTTACATAATCAACCCAGTGCACCCTATTCATGTGACCGCATACAGGAGCGAGAGACATATAGACAGAGAGAGAGAGAGAGAGAGCAGCATTTTTCTGAATGGATGAAAACACACATAAACAACAGCGCATCTCTCTTTAAGTCACACTACTGTACGTTCTGGCGTGAGGGGACATCGTATCCATCTCTAAAAATACCTGTGCTTGGGGCAGAGGCTGTTGCTTCCACTTGGTTTCTGCTTCCATCCCTCATCTTTAATGCTGTGTCTCCTATGGGTCCCTGTGCACACTCAGAGCGAGGTGCTTCTGCAGAGCTGCTGCTATAAATAGCCCGTCTCTGTGCGAGGGATCCGAGCAGAAGCGCTATATTTAGAGCTGCAGGTAGCCTCAGACTCTTCCCCCCATTCATGAATATTTATGGAGATTTCTGCTGTGCTATTTTTAGCCCACGCATCTATCCACCCACACATTTCCATGTTGCCATTTTAAGACATCCTCCATCAAAAGGGAATGTGGGAATTTCATCATTTAGTGAAGCTGTGTTTTTGATGCTGTTTTTGTACTGCATGTGGAAACTACATCTACTAGTGCATATAGCAATATCAGCCAATTTATTTCTAAGTACTGCAGATATCACCAAAATTCAAATGTTTGATTTCTCTTATTATTGTTGAATTGATATTGTACTAATGCATTGAACATTACTGAAATGATGCACAACGCATTGGAAATTGAAATGAAAAATCAGTATTACTCTCACAGGTGAGTATGGGAAAAATCCCTTCTCGATGGAAATGAAGGGAAATACTGATCCTCATTTTAGTAATCTAAATTTAGGTACATAAAATATGATTAGCATCAGTTTTGTCTATTTAAACATTTTAATTCAAATAATTATTTGTGGAGAACAGTCACGTTCACTTGCCATTCACGTTGTTTCTAGTTCTGTTGGCTTCAATATGTGAATCTGATGTGAAAAATACAGATGCAAAAATGCACAATAATAAAAAACAAAAGCTTATTATATAAATCTGAAAGTATAGGGTTACGTTTTTATTTTCAACTATTCCTTTGACAGTCTTTACACTGTTAAGGCAACTGTCTGCATCACTGAATAGCGGTCAGTTCCACCAATGAGATGAACCGTTCGGTGTGAACCGTTCAGTCTTTGTGCTTGTAGTGCTGTGGGAAAAAATGGGCTCTTTTTCTGGGAATAAGATGCCTCCTGTGGCTCATGATAGAATAAGCATGTGTGAAGCCAGCCTTTTTCAGTCAAAGCATGATGATAGTATATAGTACAATTGCAGAGTACAAAGTGCATGTTGTAACTCAACTTGATGATGATAATGAAAAATTTAATAAATAAATAACATGGTGACTACAGCCAACTCAACTTGAGGATGATATAAATGAAAATAAATTAATTAATTAATTAAATGGTGACTAAACCGATTCAACTTGATGATGATAAAATAAATAAAAATAAATAAATAAATCGTCGTACGAGCTCGCAGGCGATTTTTTTCTCTTGGGAGAAAATCGCAGATGCTCGCATGGTCACGGCTCGTACCATGTGAGAAGAATTACGGGCTGATCCGAGACGTTAGGAGCACCTCCCATCCTCCCGATAATTTTCAAACATATAAAAAAAATCGGATGCTGTCGGTTTAAATTTGTGGCGTATGTGTGGTTGAACGAGACGATTTGGCGATCCATCTGAAGTTGACCAATCAGAAGATGACAAAAACCATATAGTCTATAATGATTTTAGTTTAATTATACAGGTCTATTTTTTATTTGTTATTCCGAATGTGCCAAATTTGCCGTTCAGCTTTATGAATGAATATGCCTTTTGTATTTCCGTCAAAACGAGCAGAAATTCAGAAATGGCCTACTCCCTCGAGTTCTTTATGAAGAAGTCCCTGCTTTTCTCTGCTTTTCAGCCATTCTCTTTGCCATGTCCTTTGTTTAATTTTTGTTTTGTTTTTTTGGACGTCACAAGCCGCTTGCCACAAAGAAAAGTATTTCGTCCTCAGAATCCATATTTTACGTCAGTTTGTAAAATCGTAGTAAATTCGTGTCATGTGTGACTGCCTCCGTACGATTTTCGGATAACCTCAATCGTGACATGTGCCAGAGCTCACGACGTTCCGACCTTCAGATTCGCACCGTGTACGCCCGCCTTTAACCAACTCAACTTGAGGATGATAAAACAAACAAACAATCAAGCCAATGTGGCGACTATTGCCAACTCAACTTGAAGATGATGATAATAATAATAGTAATAAAAATCAAATAAATAAACAAATAAATATGCAAATAAGTAAATAAATAAATAAATAAATAAAACCAGAGTTGGTTATAGGTACACTGTTCCTTAAGGAGCATATACTTGTACTCTGTTCTTTTGCTATGGAGTAATAATAATAATAATAATAATAACTGTTATTATTATTGAGTTGGTTATAAACAAATAACTCGATCAAACAAACAAACAATAAATAAATAAATCATGTAAAAAGATATGAAAAATGCTATGCAAGTAAACAGTACTGAAGTGTCAAACTACTATAAAATGCATTCCTGCTGAATTTAAAATGCAAGAAATTCTGTAGATGTATGAGTTTTACATAAACAAAACACTGAGAATGAAACAGTATTTGCGCATTAGCTCTACTATAATCAATTTCATAAGCTACGAAAAAACATTTTTCTTTTGACTTTTAAACAAACGTAATTAATGTGTAATAAGTAACGTGGGAACTTTTCTTTTTTCCACTCATATATGTTTTCAGTTTAAGTCTGAAACAGTATCCACACTGTAACTCAAATGTCATTTTACACCCCTGATTTCAACTCAGCTTATCATTGCCTTCAGGAACAGGTTAAGCGGAGACCAACTCGCTACAGGCCTCGAGCAGAAACCTTCAGACATTTCAAAAACACCTCCAGTGTGAGGAGCAAAAGAGCTGATACTAAATCCCCTGCAGCCTGTTGACTGTCAGCATCTAAACACTTGACACCCAGCATGCGTCACAAGACACTGGTGCTACGTCAGTCCGAACCCATGCACATTACAGGACTGCACCAGCCAGGCCTGTCCCACCCGGGTCCACACTACAGCCTAACCTACACTTAGGAAAAGGAAGAGCGGCGGCCCCACATTCAGGCATGTTTGTTTATGCAGCATTTCATGTAAAGAAAAGAAGAATAGAGGCGGAGCCACAAGTTCATATGAATCTCACGTAATCATTTAGTCTCGCAGTTGAATAACCAGTCCACTGGGACGCAGCCAGAAGGCTGTTCATCCTGTTCCTCTCTCCATTGTTTCTAATCAACAAGAAAAAATGACATTTAAGAGAGACACAACGTCACATGACGTCAATGAACACCCAGAGGTCCGGACATACATGAACATACCACAAGAGATTTGGAAGACAGCTGTTGCCTTACAAATGGCTATTGTGTTGCACGACAGCAAAACTTGGCCGAAGAGAGATTAAAAGCACAGTTAACCACAAGTGAACATGCATTTGAGTTTTAAAAAGACCCTTCTTGGTGCTTCATGTTGAGATTGAAGTCTCACAGAAGCACAACAGGAGATGTTACCGATCTGATGAGGCTGCTAATTACAGGGTCATCCAGCAGGTCACATACTCGTGCGGAGACACTGCGGGCAGAAGATGTGTCCTCGATTGTTTAATCACCGTTTCTGTGCATGCTGCCTTTTCCTAACTGTGCACATAAAACGTTGAGCACATCCATACAGGTAAGAGCTGCAGAGATTGTATAAAGATTTCTGAGGCACAATAGGGTACACAGAGAAAGAGAAAGCGAGAGAGAGAAGGAAAGGAAGGGGGGCAGTGCTGTGATCTCAGCTTTCCACTGAACATTTATGGTTAAGATTAAAAATAAGCTCGGTTTGTCTCTGATTTAGGCTGACATTTTAAAGAATGAGTGGGGGTTAGCCAGAATTAAGTCATAGACGTTTGAAGGCGCATTACACTGATATTTCCACATACATTTTCTTGCTAAACAGCAACCTGGTGGTGACTTTAATGTATGTTAATATTACAGAGAAGAGCGCTTCCCATCATCTATTTTTGCAATTGCATTTACAGGAATGAATGGCCATTTCATTTTGAACTTTGACACACAGTGTACTTTTGAAAACTACCCTTATTACAGTCAATGTAAACAAACTTTATGTGGGCACACTCAGCCCTGTTCATTACTTGTTACTGCAATAGAATTAGCTGTTTGCACTGAAATTTTTTTTTGTGATTAAAACCTTAATATTTACTTTAATCTGTGTATCCTAATTTATTCAGGTGGATTCAGCATAAAATATTAATACACTACCATTCAAAGGTTTGGGGTCTGTAAGTTTTCAACTTTGAAAGAAGACTTATGCTCACCAAGGCTGCATTTGTTTGCTCAAAAATGCAGTGAAATCAGTTTTATTTTGAAATATTATTAAAATTGAAATGAACTGTTTTCTATTTCACTGTATTTTACACGATCCTTCAGAAACCATTCTAATAAGCTGCTTTGCTGCTCAAGAAACATTTCTTATCATTATCAATGTTGAAAACAGTCCTGCTTAACAGCGATACAGCTTACATAACCGCGATACATCTTTTTAAGGATTCTTTCCTGAATAGAACGCTCTAAAGAATAGCAGTTAGTTTCAGTTGAAATATTTATTTTCCCACATGAGGCACACTTTTGTGTGTACCACAAATAAACACTCCATCTGTAAATCAACACTATTAAAATAAAACTCACATATACCTTAGCAAAATGAGGCTTAATTGGTTTTACAAATTAGCATTTATTCAAAGCTTTCTTTACTTTTCTTTTACCTTAAGCAATAAAATAATTTAAAAAATAATAATAATATATAATAAGAACTGGGATTTTTATATGAGATCTTAAAATATCCTTAAAATAAAAAACACAGAGGAAAATATACATGTCGGCTCATGCATCGTACCAGACCATCACTGCAAACAAAGTTAACGATGTGCATCAGATTTTCCATGCAGGGTCTGTGACTGAGCACTTCTGTGAACACAGCAGAGGGTCTCTCAGAGGACACGGACAGAGCTCAGGCTGTTATCCTACCATCATTTTGTGATCGTAAGAAAACAACAGACCAGCAAAACATACATTATGAAAGTAATCTAAAGTGATGGGAAAGCTAACCAAAATTAGTCATGCTATGGAGAAAAGAAATCTGATATAGCTTTGGAGATATCTGAAGGTATTGTGAACTGCATACATACAAACACTAAGAGCCCATGCGTTTTAGACAACACTAGCATCATTTTAGAATAGGTCAACTTAAACTGCAAATAGCTGTAGCTCTTGGGGGTAAAAGTAATCCCATGTGACACATTTCACTTTGAAAAAACAAGAAGAATGAGCTGCAGATGTTCAGACGATTGCAATCTAACACCGCCAAGAGGGAGACAAATGGACATTCTCAAAGAATTCTTTCGAGCAAACCTCTCTACTAAAGATTAAGAAAACACTAACACCGTTCAACATATTCATTATCATTACAGAACAATATTCTGTCAGGTCACACAATTTAGCAATACAAGGCCAAGTGCTTAGATAATAACCTTAAGGTGCTCCAAACAGACTGTTTTTTTGTTTAGTAGTGTTGCCTTAACTTCGCCGCTAACATTTAACAGCAGAAGACGTGGCACTCCTAGCCTCTAATGACTATAATCCGCTAAATCCCATAAATCATTTTTCTGGACATGAGGCTCTAGAAAATACGTTGAACGGTTGACAAATGGTTTACAGATCCCGACAATCTACACATGAAGGAATTACAAGAAGAGACAGATGGCTTTACACTCATTTCGAGCAAACCTCTCTACTAAAGATAAAGAAAACACTAACACCGTTCAACATATTCATTATCATTACAGAACAATATTCTGTCAGGTCACACAATTTAGCAACACAAGGCCAAGTGCTTAGATAATAACCTTAAGGTGCTCCAAACAGACTGTTTTTTTGTTTAGTAGTGTTGCCTTAACTTCGCCGCTAACATTTAACAGCAGAAGACGTGGCACTCCTAGCCTCTAATGACTATAATCCGCTAAATCCCATAAATCATTTTTCTGGACATGAGGCTCTAGAAAATACGTTGAACGGTTGACAAATGGTTTACAGATCCCGACAATCTACACATGAAGGAATTACAAGAAGAGACAGATGGCTTTACACTCTTATTCTCATGTTTTAGTTGAACTTTGATCTTTTAATGATTTTAATTATTAGTTTTACAAACAGTAATGTAATGAAAAGTGATGTTCAATGTGTTTCATAAGGCTTGAAATGTTTAGTCTGCCTATTATTGCCTCAAAAAAAAAAAAAAAAAAAAAAAAAAGGTAATTGTGAGATTGTTTTAAATCATAAAGTAACAATTGTGAGATATAAAGATGCAATTTTGAAAAATAAAGTCACACTTTTGAAAATTTTCACTCAGTTGTGAAATTTAAAGTCACATTATGGGATATAAATAATAATCGTTATATATATATATAAAATAATATAAACTGTGAGATTTAAATACTCACTTTGGGATATAAAGTTACAACTGTGAGATATAAAGTCAAAATTATAAGAATCAAAGTCCCAATTACGATTAAGTCACTTTGTGAGATAAAGTATAATTGGTATAAAAGTTGCAATTGTGACACATAAAGTTGAATTCGTAAGAAAGAGTCTTCAGAAGAAACTGTGAGATATAAAGCATAATCGGTATAAAAATTGCAAATGTGAGATTTAAAGACACTGCACAATATAAAGTCACAACTGTGCAACATAAAGCCAAAGTATTTTGTAATTGAATAGCTGCAGACTGACCAAGGTTGTGTTCTTAAAACCTGAATCAATATGTCAACACTAGCCTTTGCATGCTACAATATACAGCTCCTCAGTAATATTCTCCCTTAAGTTTCTATTAAAATAATCAATTGTAATAAAAGTTTTATTTTTCATCCAAGTCTCTAATACCCAGATGTCCTGTACTTTATCCGATAAAGTATGATACGGACTAAGAAAATAAATGGTGGAAAGAAATGGAAACACATGTTTTTTTTTATCTGTAATCCCGCTGTCAACACTGACATTGATGGCTATTCGAGTGGGAAACATATGTGTGTGTGTCCAAAAGGAGTGTACTGTCTCTGGCTTGGTCTACGCAGCCTTGCTGATATTGTGGGAGGACAGAGGCTTCATGGTTCTCTTTAAATCAAAAACCACTCCGACTAAAGCAGATTTCCTCTGTATTTCATAAATCCCATACTTCCCAATAAAATAACTACTCTACTAAGACATGGCACATTGTGTTTCATATGAAAATGAAATTAAAGATTTTTATATAGATGGCCATTAAAAAAAAAAACTATAGGTTGGCCTTCTTCTAAGAAAATGCTCCTGACAAACATTCACAGCAGCCTTTATTTCTTCACTTTGGGCTTTATCTGAAAATAAGTTTTATGTGAATAACAATAACTGGTGTGCAACTGAGCAAACGTACATGCAACCACCACTCTCTGTCACGGCTTTAAAGTTAAAGTGTGCCATTTTTTTTATGTTACATTTTTTTCCTGGGACAATATGAAAAAGCAATTATAAAGTAAGTCGTTTCCATGAAAAGTGTCAACACTCTGTGCTACCAAAACATTGCTCTGTTTGTTTGGGCATCTCTTCACAGTAACACTGGCTCATACAATGGTGTGAGTTCAGGGATGTTTTGTTTGTCTGATCAATGGCAAACCAAGCAGTGTTCAGGAAACCTGTGTGAAAATTATGTTCATCATTATGTTTCCAAATCCCTTTGGTAGCGCTAATGCTGTAGGAAACATGCTTCAGCTTCATCTTCTGTAACAACAGAAATTTACAGTCCTGGACTTGTACTATTACAGATAAAGAAAAAAAAAAGAATTTCTTAACTTTTTCTTCTTCCACTTATTTACAAGGGAGGCAAGTAATTTTTTATTGTTGTATATTTATTTAATATACATATAAATATACGTATAAATACGATGTTTATCATGCCGTCCTCATGATTTCAGGAGAATCAGAGGTGTTAAATGCTGGATGTTCTCAGTGAAACAGTAAGCAGGGCTGTTTGGCATTTGGTGGAACAGTTACAGATGAACTGATTTCCAGACTATGATACAATAAATGCAAAAACAGAAAATACTCATGATTACTGATTGCACATACAGTGTAATGCAAAACCCTGGCGGAATAACTGCTCATTTATCATAATGCTTTACTGCCATTAGACAGCAGAGAACTACTAGATCTAGTCAGAGGCCGTCTGAAAAGAGTTTCCATGGGTCAGAGCATATCAACAGGTTATTCCATGGACATAGCGGAAGATTTATACAGCCAAACCACATAACAATCTGTCTCTGTCTGTACACCAGGTGTAAAGAAAAAAAACATCCAGTTATCAATACAACAGCCTTAGATTGAAGTGTTTTTAAATACATAGTGAGGTCTAAAAGTCCACACTACACTTCTGGGATTCAAAACTGAATTTAAACCTTGAAATACACAAATGTATAAATTTTTTTAATCAATTAAAAAAAATGCAAACATTATGAAATATTTAAATATTATAGGTATTTATTAAAATAAAATAAGACTTTAAAAAAAAGATTTTAATTAAATAAATCACTTGTGTCATTAATAATGTAACTTTGTACAGACAGTCAGCTGCTCTACTTTCGGTGATGCTCAAGATGCTCTTTGGATCTATGAAAATCCTGATCATCACTGACACAAACAATAGAGTTCATGCAGCTCGACTGCCATTAAAGCAAAAGAGAGACATTTTAAAGTGAAATTTTTAAATTCATCTTTTACTGAAATTGTTATGTCGATGAAATAACTTGCAAGGAAACATGTTACATTTATATAAGCATTTCCACAAATTGTCTCAGACATTTGGACCACGATATATTCGTCAGTAATGCTGCCTAGCAGAATAAATCATCAAAGCTTATTACCGCCTGCGTTTCTGCACAATGTCGATGGGTCTGTTGACGGCACATGGAGATCCATATAAATTCCAGTTCCGTGGCTTCAGTGCCCGATCAGCTGAGAAAGAGAATCCACAGTTTGCTGGCACACTCATCTTGCCGGCACACTCATCCGGTGATGTCTCTCATGTAATTCCTTCACACAAATCACGCAAATAGACTTCTTTTCACTCTTTTTAGGTAAACATTGTTCGTGGATCAAAATGACTCCTCATTGCCTCTGGTTAATTATTACATGAAGGAAAACGACAAAATGCAAATCATGATATCCACTGTTCTCTTCTAATAGTCCATCAGCTCTCACCTCCTCTGTGACACTTCTGCGAGTGAACAGAGATGTGAGCTTGAGTGACGGGCCTCGTCCAAACCCATGCTTCACTCTGCAAGCATATGTGCAACTTTAAGAGATGCTCCAGCAACATTTACACATGGATCTTTTGCTCGGTCAACTCCAGCCGAACTTCCCATCTAAGATGATCCTGTGAGTGAAGGTACCTCAGGCTTCTGTCTTACTCTGCTTCTGTGTGGTAGCTGGACTCATGTAGGAGTCTGTGCCATATTTTAGCTAGACTCTTTGGCCCACCGCTGCCAGACGGCTGGAGCTCGCCTTACTGTGAGATCACACTCAAGAAAGAGGGTGGGACCAAAGAAAGCACAGTTCCTGCCTCCTTGAGACGTAACCCTTTCCTGCTCGGTCTGCAGCTGATTAAAGCAAAGTGCTGAGTAAAATTTAAAAAAAGTAACACTTTAGTATTTAGTATTACTATTCTTGCTCTTAACTAGTTGCTTATTAGCATGCCTATATTATTAACATATTGGCTGTTTATTAGAATGAATGAATGAATGAATGATGCATTTATATAGCGATATTTATATAGTTTATATTATTGTGTATTGTTGTACACCCAAAGCGCGTTACAATCATGTGTAGTAGTTATACAACTACTAGTAGTTATGAGTTATAGTCATAGTAGTTATAAAACACTCTGCATGACCATATTCCACATCCCTAATCCATACGCAATACCTAAACTTAACAACTACCTTACTAACTATTAATAAGCAGCAAATTAGGAGTTTCTTGATGCAAAAGTCATAGTTAATTGTTTGTTAATTGTGAGAATTTGACCTTAAAATAAAGTGTGACCAATGAAAATATAATAAAAAATAAATTTTAAATTTAAAAAGACTAAATACAATTTCATTGCAAAGATACAGTCTCTTATTTGAACGTTTTATTCAGCACCTTGTCTATATTAATTAAAAGTTCATATCTAAACACTGGTGCTCATGCGCACTCTTAAAAATAAAGGTCCCAAATGGGTGTTTTCACAGTGATGCCACAGAAGACTCATTTTCGGTTCCTCAAAGAACCTTTCAGTGATCAGTTCTTCAAAGAACAATTGTTTTTCTTAAGGCTGGAATACACTATGCAATTTTACGGCCCGATTTACAGTCTGAACATGTTGACGCTTGACGAAAGTCAGAGCCAGTCTGCATATTTGAGTTAAAAGATTTCATAGAAAATCACATATTGTATAATGGTCACAGACTAAGATTTTTTAGTTTTAGACTATGATTCCATTCAGTCTGAGGAAATCAAACACACATTGTGTTTATTTGTCACATGTCTCCTGGCAAAAAGGAGCACGTTTCTGTGTGAGTTTGTTGTGATCAACAACTTTAAAGTCTGGTAGTGAGTGATCCTCAGTCGCTTAGTGCAACATTTTAAAAATCTAAAGAACGATTTAGACTGTAAAGAACCTTTTGTGGAGAGGAAAGGTTCCATGGATGTTAAAGGTTCCTCATGGAAAAATAGAGAGTATCTGAGCACTAAGATAATACAAACAAAACAGTAACATCACACAGCTGTTAATCTGAATATGAGAATGACTTTTATAAACTCTCTTTTGCCCAGACACAAATGTGAACCAAAAACTTTGAGACAAGGAAAAAAGTCAGGTCTATTCCGTCCCCTCAAGAGAGGATCTACAGTAAACCCAAGATAACAATAGAAAACCTGCTGTTGCTGCCAAGAATCGAAAGAGACACGCATATAACTTCCTGAGCTGATCTTTAAGTCCTTAATCTTCATATTCACACTTGATGAATTACAAGTTTAGTTTGAGATCTCAAGGAACTTCAAGGGGAATCAACTTACTTGAGACCAGCATTTGTGTACTGAATTGTTGCTACGATTGCTAACTCAAATAATGTGGTTTAGCTGGTTTATCTGATGTAAAACTTTCTCTGCAGTGAACACGGCATAAACAAGTCGTACAGAAATCACATTCATGGTCTCTCACAGCCCTTTTCCCAGAAACACTAATACTCTCAGAATTAAAAAAAAGATATTTATTTATGCAATATTTTGCATTAGAAAATTTATTTATTATTAAATGTATTAATTATAGTTTCAGAGTCAAAAGGTGGTCATTTCTCTCTTGAATTATCTAAATATAATTTGTGAACAAATTATATTGTCCAATAAAACAAAGAATCCCCCAAATATCTTGCTTCAGATAAAACTGCCAGGATGTACACTCTTAAAAATAAAGGTGCTTCATGATGCCATAGAAGAACCTTTTTGTCTAAATGGTTCTATAAAGAACTTCTAACATCTGAAGAACCTTTCTGTTTCACAAAAGGTTCTTTGTGGCAAAATAAGGTTCTTCAGATTATAAAAAGGTAAGAAAAAGATGGTTCTTTAAAGAAGCTTTGACTGAATGGTTCTTTGTGGAACCAAAAATGGTTCTTCTATGGCATCGCTTGAAGAACCTTTTGAAGCACCTTTATTTTTAAGAGTGTAGCTGTTTGTGTGTGTTAATGGTTTGGACATGAGGGCTGATAAAAGATCTTTGGCTAAAGCAAATTACCTTGTTTGGACTGTCTACATGTTTCAGTCATAGCAGTTTGTTAGGATGTCATAATCATGATCCAAAAAATAATGATAAGCAATTCTTGGAAAGATTTTAATATTCATGCAAATTGGAGCATGCGTGTTTTAGCACTCAAATACTGAAAATAACACAAGGCCATAGATCTTCCACAGAACTGGTAATCTGGGTTATTTTGTTAGAAAGTGCAGCCAGTGGTCAGGTTTGTATTGATTTAAGATAAAGTTTTAGCAAAGAGGTTTTTTGACTGTTTGAATATGTTTTTAATTTTCTTAAAAGCTCAAAAATATCCAGTTTAATAAACCTGACAAAGAGATGCATGACATTGATACTTTAGTTCTTTAAATTAAATGTTAAAAATTTAAACAAAACTGAATGATCAGGTGCTGTATGTTGATAGTGTCAGTATGACAACCTATGTAGTTATGATTTTCCAGGAATTAATAAAACATTTTTCCACAGTGCAATGAATAACCAATTACTGTGACGGATTGAAACCCAGCGTAAAAATTACATTTTCTTAACAGATTACTGTATGAGGAATAAAAGTCCCGAGGTCAAGATGATGATTATTATTCTTGGCTCTGCAGCATACTGAAAAATTCTCTGTTGCTCACCTCAGTGCTCATTTTTTATTATTATTCAGTGTGCTGGAAATCTATCAGCTCCAGATAGCAAACAGACTCAGTGTTTATACCTGGCAAATGTCTCTTTGCATACTGGTACAGACTCTCAGCCCAGTCTTTTCTCCTCATATGCATAGGGGAAAAAAAACTTTTGGCATCAGTAAGATGTTTTTTTTTTTTTTTTAAGAAATTTATTCATTCAGCAAGGACGCAATGATATGATCAAAAGTATAAATATTTTTTAAAATGGTACAAAAGTTTTCATTAATTAAAATAAATCCTGTTCTTTTGAACTTTCTATTCAAATAATGCTTAAAAACTAAATGTTTTATGATTTTAACTGTTGAACATCGATAATAATAATTAAGAAACGTTTCTTGAGCACTTCTGAAGGATCATGTGACACTGAAGTCTGGAGTAGTTGCTGCTGAAAATTCAACTTTGCCATCACATGAATAAATCACATTTTTAAATGTATTAAAATAGAAAACAATTATTATTGCTAACTCAAATAATGTGGTTTAGCTGGTTTATCTGATGTAAAACTTTCTCTGCAGTGAACACGGCATAAACAAGTCGTACAGAAATCACATTCATGGTCTCTCACAGCCCTTTTCCCAGAAACACTAATACTCTCAGAATTTAAAAAAAGATATTTTTGTGGCAAAATAAGGTTCTTCAGATTATAAAAAGGTAAGAAAAAGATGGTTCTTTAAAGAAGCTTTGACTGAATGGTTCTTTGTGGAACCAAAAATGGTTCTTCTATGGCATCGCTTGAAGAACCTTTTGAAGCACCTTTATTTTTAAGAGTGTAGCTGTTTGTGTGTGTTAATGGTTTGGACATGAGGGCTGATAAAAGATCTTTGGCTAAAGCAAATTACCTTGTTTGGACTGTCTACATGTTTCAGTCATAGCAGTTTGTTAGGATGTCATAATCATGATCCAAAAAATAATGATAAGCAATTCTTGGAAAGATTTTAATATTCATGCAAATTGGAGCATGCGTGTTTTAGCACTCAAATACTGAAAATAACACAAGGCCATAGATCTTCCACAGAACTGGTAATCTGGGTTATTTTGTTAGAAAGTGCAGCCAGTGGTCAGGTTTGTATTGATTTAAGATAAAGTTTTAGCAAAGAGGTTTTTTGACTGTTTGAATATGTTTTTAATTTTCTTAAAAGCTCAAAAATATCCAGTTTAATAAACCTGACAAAGAGATGCATGACATTGATACTTTAGTTCTTTAAATTAAATGTTAAAAATTTAAACAAAACTGAATGATCAGGTGCTGTATGTTGATAGTGTCAGTATGACAACCTATGTAGTTATGATTTTCCAGGAATTAATAAAACATTTTTCCACAGTGCAATGAATAACCAATTACTGTGACGGATTGAAACCCAGCGTAAAAATTACATTTTCTTAACAGATTACTGTATGAGGAATAAAAGTCCCGAGGTCAAGATGATGATTATTATTCTTGGCTCTGCAGCATACTGAAAAATTCTCTGTTGCTCACCTCAGTGCTCATTTTTTATTATTATTCAGTGTGCTGGAAATCTATCAGCTCCAGATAGCAAACAGACTCAGTGTTTATACCTGGCAAATGTCTCTTTGCATACTGGTACAGACTCTCAGCCCAGTCTTTTCTCCTCATATGCATAGGGGAAAAAAAACTTTTGGCATCAGTAAGATGTTTTTTTTTTTTTAAGAAATTTATTCATTCAGCAAGGACGCAATGATATGATCAAAAGTATAAATATTTTTTAAAATGGTACAAAAGTTTTCATTAATTAAAATAAATCCTGTTCTTTTGAACTTTCTATTCAAATAATGCTTAAAAACTAAATGTTTTATGATTTTAACTGTTGAACATCGATAATAATAATTAAGAAACGTTTCTTGAGCACTTCTGAAGGATCATGTGACACTGAAGTCTGGAGTAGTTGCTGCTGAAAATTCAACTTTGCCATCACATGAATAAATCACATTTTTAAATGTATTAAAATAGAAAACAATTATTTAAAAATGTAATAATATTTTGCAATATTACTGTTTTAGTTTGTCATTGTCTACATTGTCTGCACACCTGAAATGACTGAATAACTGAGCTCATCTGCCAGTTTAACAGCACTATCCGTGGGCAAGCAAATGGCTTTTGCCAGAACTGAGACTCAAAGGATGCATGAATCTCCAGCCAGACGTCACAGCATGCATGAAGCATCACTGTGCTGACGTCACAGGCTTGTCACACTGTGATACTTGGCTGGCTAGCAGCTGACACCAACTTCCTTTGATCAATTTTCCTAGGAATCAGGGTTGGATAAAAGTGAATACTCCACAAAATGGAATATAAAGCTAAGCAGGACTCATACAGTGGGGCAAAAAAGTATTTAGTCAGCCACCAATTGTGCAAGTTCTCCCACTTAAAAAGATGAGAGAGGCCTGTAATTTTCATCATAGGTATACCTCAACTATGAGAAACAAAATGAGAAAAAAAAACAGCGTTGGATAAAAGTGAATACTCCACAAAATGGAATATAAAGCTAAGCAGGACTCATAGTGTGATTTTAGCTCTGCTCACAATTGAAAATGCCTTGATGAAGATGCCTTTTGCAACAAAGAAGCACATATTTAACTGGTCTTGTGCTAAGAAATTAATAAACTGCAAAGTAGATTTGCTATTAGTACTGCAACTTCAAGTTTTTAAATGATTTTTGTAACAGGTAGATGTGTAAATTGATATTCATTCATTTATAATGTGATGCATTTACGTTAGACCATTGCATCCCCTGCTGGTGAGACATATACTACAAATAACCATCTGGAAGATCACATAAACCAAACCCAGACTACCCAATCATGAGCTCGGCCCACCTTCCACTTCTCTTAAATGGGTTACAGTACTGCCATGTGGTAGACTGATTGTGCCAAACGGCAATACCATTTTATTTAGATATTTACCAACATGGTACGTTTCCATCCCTGCTCAGATTGCTGCTGATTTTAGAGAGGTTTTGGCCACTTTTCTGCTGGTCTGATCATTTAAGACCAGCAAACCAGCTTAGAATAGTTTAAAATGGGATGAACCACCTTTGAAGCTGGAGTCGGTGCTAGTCTATACTGCACTGCTGTTAATTCTATGCCCACAAGCAAATTAATACTTCAAATAATCTATATAATTTTCGCAGTTACATAATTTCACCAGTAGATGCCACCAGCCTATAATCTAAGAGCACAGTAACAGATTTCCAGAAACAGCCATGTAAAAAAAAAAAACTGCTCTGACAGCTTCTATTAGATAGCTGGTTTCTAATGGAGAAAGGGCAGATGGGTTGGCAGGGTTCCCGTCATCAGTGAGAGAGGCTGACAGATCAATGAGCGGTGGGAGTCATTGGGGAAAGCAGCCATGCTTAAAATATAGAGCAGAACAGTGACGCACAGCGACTCCAGTAACAGCATCAGCGCCTATCGACTGTTCTGAGCTCTGAGGTTTTATTTTTGGGTCTGCTGGATACTGACACTGTTGTCCTATGATTGGTTCACCTCACTTGACTTTCTCTTTCTTTTTTTTAAGTTATATTTATGGGCTTTTTACGCCTTCATTGTGAGAGGACAGTGGAGAGCTGACAGGAAAGCATTGCGGGATCGGCAAACGACAAGTATTGCTCACTGCAGAGCCAAATGGCCTCCAGCTCCCCCTCTCTGGATGTCCAGCTCCACCTCTGTGGAACTAATGGGTGGAGTTTTGTTTAGCGATAGGGTAAGGGGTAGGGTTAGGGTGTGGTTAGGTGTCTATCTCCAGCTCCTCCCATTTGGCTCTGCAGCAAGCACCCTCTCGCAAAGGACCTTAAGGGCGGGATTCGAACTCGGGTCGCCGTGAGCGCAGTTGTGCTATATGTCGATGCACTAACCACAAGGCTATGGGCACCGACTTGACTTTCCCTTACGACATCAGTTTAGAACGACTCAACAGGGTGCTACTCTAATGTGATGTCAGTTATTTGCTGAGCCAGTGCAATGAAGAAGCTGCAACCACAATAGCTTTAAAAGCTGAGGGTCTGAGATGCAATGCAAAACAGACCCAATATTATGTCATTCTGAGTTTTAGCTCAGTTTAGCATTCTCAGACATTTTCATTCAGTGCTGCTTTTCTAATGCTTTTTTTCTGTCAAATGACGCTTTTCCACTGCATGGTACGGCACGGTACGGCTCTGTACGGTTCACTTTTGGGGGGTTTTCCACTGGGTACAGTACCTGGTACCCGGTACTTTTTTTAGTACCACTTCGGTTGGAGTTCCAAGCGTACCGTACCGTTACCAAAACGTGACGTGTAAAGTCTGCTGATCACAGATTGGCCGGAGAGAATCGTCACTACCTGCGTCACTGAACTTGCGACACAAACACAACAGCTAGATTTAAATCGGCACAGCCAGCGAAGGATCGAATGCAACTTTTTTGAACGAGTGCACCTTTTTTTAACAACCAAAAAGTGGCTGTTCCCCCTGTTGAGGAAGTACAGACGTTCCTCTCGTTGATAGCAGAGGAGCGGATCCAGCGAGAGCTTGATGGGGCGACGCGGAATGAAAACGTTTTTTAGGAGTCGCGGCGCAACTATAACGACATGTGAATAATCCCGCCCACTCTAAAGCGATACTAAACTGCAGTGGAAACGCAAACCGAGCCGAACCGAGCTTTGCCGTACCGTACTGAGCCGTACCCGAGCCGAGTCGTACCACGCATTGGAAAAGCGCCATAAATGGCGTTCTAAAAACTTGAAGATGAAGTTAAAAGTAAACGTGTCACTAGACCTTGCATTTTTTCACCGTTTTTAAATGTAAAAATTGTGTAAATGTGTAAATGGTGCTTATACCGAGTTCACACTGCACGATTTTCAAAGTCGTTGTTTTCACACTGCAGTGTATGACTATCTGGTGTACCATTTAGTCACTGGATCGGCGACAGTAGGTTACACACTGCATGACTTTACAATATGAAGAATCGCCGACAACTCTGTCTGGTCGCAAGACGCAATAACTCAAGTTATTAAAATGGCAGCCCGCAAGAAGTTCGCGATACAAATGGCCGACTAAAGTTGGCCACACACTAGAGGATTTTAAGGCCGATTTTAAGCCCAATTTGCACCCCCGAACGATCGTCGCAAGTGATTTTTTGTCCAAAAAAAATCCTCTATTGTGTGCTGTCATTACGATTATTTAACTGCTCCCGATTTGAGATGGAGCGTCCCCGAACTCAAAACGTAAATATCAAACGTTTGATATTTATGAGTCTTGATCGGGCTGTCACTGACGTGATACCCGTGTCACTTACCAGATCCAGATGTTGCGTGCTTCTATAGCTAAAACTTTGCAACCAAAAAAATGCCACAAAAGCAGAATACATCACCCATATTCTTTTTATACTTTGTTTTTCACTATGAAACAGAACGCACACCGGGAGAGCCAGCTGAGAACGTCGATTGTCCTCTATTTGTTTTTCTTCTCTAGTCACGTTTGATCTCGTCACTGTGAAATCTTCCCTACAATCGACAAGTGTGTGGTCTAGTGGTCTGGTCGAATCATCTAGTGTGCGCGTTCAAAGGATTATACAGCTAAAAATCGGTCGACACTGTTACAAAGTTTTACAATTACAGAGTTTTGGGGGTCTAAAAACGAACTTTTGAAAAAGGGTTTCAGTGCAGGTTGAAGATTATTGTCTCCATGTAAACTACAGAAACCTTACATTTTTGAAAAAAGTGACGTCCTGTGCATGCTTATTACAATTTCCATCTATAGGCATGCACAAGTAATGAAGAATGCGTATGTGAACAGGAACGTGTTTCTTTACAATGTGACATTACCAACTAACTTGGCATACATAATACATACAGCATTTTTAGTCATTTTCGCAGATCCATGTGAACTGCGATTGTTTTGACAATGTTGTCGTCTGTGCGAGAAACTTTTCAAAAATGGAAAACCTTTTCCGTTTTTAGTACAATCCTTGTCGTGTAAACGTACCCTATAAGTCTTGTAGCAGCAAGGCTCAAGTGCAGTCGACCCTTAAACAAAAATATTTTAAAATTAGTCACAACCGGAAATTGCTTTTATACAACTGCTCAATAATACTGAGTAACTTACAATTTAGTAAATTGCTAATACAATTTAGTATTAGCAGTTACTTTGTCTGTTTTTTGTTTTTTTTTGCCATTGAAAATAGCTCAAATTAAATCACCACAGAGCTGTTGTCATCTCTGAGGAACAAACAACGTTCCTGAATGAATCAGTGTTTTGCATAATCGTTTGGAAGAATGATTCAATGACTCACTCAAACTACTGGCATAACAATGTAACTTGTAGAAAGAGTCGCTGAAAAGTTAACTTAACTGGAACTAACTGTTGTATGAATTCAAATAATTTAATGCAACACACCAGCTGGATGTATCTAGCTCTCAGTTGGTGGGAAACTCTGAATCACTTGAACCAATTACTCCGCAAAATTTGACACACTAGTGACATCTATTGGTCCAAACGGTGTAAATGCTGTATAATTTGTGTAGTTTTATTAATTTGTAGTGCCTGTTTTATGTATTTTTAGACAGGACTCGGCTAAGTAGACCAAATAGAAATAATTATCTCTCACTCTCCTATCTAAATTTACACACATTTATTAAAATCCATTACATTTCTTAAAAATGAATTTTAAAACAGACCAGAGCTGCGTATTTTGGCATATTGATTACCATTTTTATAATCAGTTTTACAAATACCATGGTTAAACTATGGTATATAGCAAAACCATGGTCAATTTGTGGTTACCAACTATAGTAACCATGTTTTTTTGGTTTTATTTGTAGTAAAACCATGGTTATTTTTCATAAGGGAAGTTTCAAAACTAAGGTTCAAAATAGTATGATGTAACAAAGCCGCGTTTCCTGAAATGACATGACTTGACAATTCTGACGTGCACTGCAGACCACTAACCTGAAACAAAACATTCACAAGGGCTTTTGAAGCCTCATGAAGCAATGTTTTGAAAGCGCTTATCACTAGTTGGTGCTCTACACGTGATACAAATGTGATAAATAATGAGGTAGATATCCAGTCCTCTATTTTAATGCTGATGCTCTACAACACTGCTTGCTCTGCTTTAAATGGCTATTGTGGTGATATGCATCTAGGAAACAAGTCACAGCTTTGTCTGAGTCACGTGGAGAGTAAGAGTGGTGTCTCTAAATGAAAAGCCTCTCTTGTAAACAGTGTAACACTGTGATAAGCTGTGCAGAGTTGTGACAGGTCCTTTAGAGAGCAATAGATTGAAGAGTGGCAGTGTTTCAAAGAGGCTGATATCGGTATCAGCCGATAAATGTGACTTTTTTTATGTTATTACCATCAGTCTGATTAGTAAAATAAGCAAATAACATTAAAGCCTGTAGATTATTTTTCTTCATACTGTATCACACAGGCGTTTTCTTTTCTTTTCTTTTTTTTTTTTGGAATATACACTACCCTTCAAAAGTCTGGGGTCTGTAAGTTTTTTTAAGTTTACCAAGGCTGCATTTATATGTTCAAAAATACGTTAACAGTACTGTGAAATATTATTGCAATTTAAAATAACTGTTTTCTGTTTCAGGTTTAATATATTGTAAAATACAATTTATTCCTGTGATGGCAAAGCTGAATTTTCAGCAGCCATTACTCCAGTCTTCAGTATCACATGATCCTTCAGAAATCATTCTGATATGCTGATTTGGTACTCAAGTGAAATTTAATATTATTATCAATATTAAAAACAGTTGTGCTGCTTAATATGGTGTTGATACATTTTTTTCAGGATTCTCTGATGAATAGAAAGTTCAAAAGAACAGCATTTATCTGAAATAGAAATCTTTTGTAACATTAGAAATGATCTTTACTGTCATTTACGATCAATTTAATGTGTTCTTGCTAGATAGAATTAATTTATTTTTATCTTTCAATAAAAAATAAATAAATAAAATTAAATCTTACTGACCCCAAACTTTTGAATGGTAGTTCAGTCTTCCTTTAGCATGTCTGGAGAGTGTTTTTTTATGTAATCAGTCTCACAAAATGTAGATTGACACCTACTGTGCATGTGTGTTTGAATTTGATCATTTAAAACAGCATACACTCCACATACTGTCACGGTACAAGAGCGTAACTCACTCATAATTTACGTTAGGTAATTCCAGGCATGCTGGATAGTACAGAGGTTACAGTGTGCGTAAGGTCACAGTGTGTCTACCCATTCCAGCTACAGGCGAACATCAACAGCCACTGGCTGAACCATCGATTCTCTACCTCTACTGGCCTCAGGCTGTCCAGGCCACAGATATAGCAGCTACACAACACATCACATAACAGCCAGCGCTGCTCTCATCCCGCTTAAACACTGTCATACTATGCATAACAGTGCTTGCAGAGGAAAAGGGAGGTCTAAATAACTCCAGAGCAGCTCTCTCCACTAGAAGGTGCACTCATCATTTCAGAGCTTATGTTAGTGATGTCAGAAATCCAGTCGACTGGTTTGCTTCAAGACTATCTTACACAAGAAAAACCTGCCAGGAATGAGCACTTGATTCATGCAGAGTGTAAATCTCATTCTATAGTTATTTCCAATTGTCCAAGTGCTCATCAACACAGCAAAAATTACACTTTTAACATGGGATAATGACATGGAGCAACACAGACACTGTTTTTTGCTCTGAAAACCTGGCAAAGTTCCACCAAGGTCATTATATAATCAGTTACATTTAAAAAATGAAGCTTTAAAATCATTTTAGCATATGACCAACTCAATTTAAGGTGAGCATTCCTTAAATGTTGCTTATACATACCCAATGCATGAGTGTCGCCGTGTTGAATAGTTCACCTGCATTGTCTTCCTGGGGAATCGAAAGTCTTTACTCATTGTGGCAGAGGATTATGTTAACTTTTAAATACTATAGTTAAAATTCGGAAAGTGTGTCCGATTGTGGACAGCAAGGATGTGACAGAACTAAAAGCAACATCTCAGAAGATTTCTTGTCTTGATCTTATGTCCATTATGCGCCCAGTGTTTCCATCCACTGAAAAACATAATGCTGAGACAATCTTGATGAACAAAAATTCAACAGAGCAAAAATAATAGTAACACTGATGCCAGTTCAGCTGGGCACTCAAACTTGATATCAACTTAAAAAATCCACTATATCAGCAGCATAAAGGGCCACCATAGCCTCTTCAGTGCAGCAAGTCCTGGATGAAAGTCTTTGGGAAAACACTCTTAAGTTTGCCTTGCCGAATCCCACAACGTCCTTAAAGGAAGAGCATAGCGGGGAAAAAAAGAGCCTAACAAAAGAGTATGCTCCTAAACATCAAAAGTAATTGCTGATATTTTATTAGCTGCATAAAAGTCTGAAAATATGCGGATGAAAGCTCCAAAAAGGAGTTGAGAGGCTCATAATCCCATCAGATGCTCCACAGAGTGTGCCGTCCCATCCAGCCTCCCGGTGCCAATCTCTGAATCCAAAGCCCTGAAACTAAACTCTGGCCTGAAACAACCAGCCTTTGATAGAGAGAGAGAGAGAAAGAGAGAGAGACAGACAGAAAGATAAGAGGGTGGAGGGAAGGGGAGAGAGGGACACAGAGAGAGAAACTCTGTAGCACTGTTGCATGTGTATATAAGGTATTTTTCAGGGGTCGGTTGTGTGTTCTGAGATGAGGCTCGACATCTGCAGCATGCTACTTTACCGTCTTCAAGTGTTCTAAAAGTAATAACCTGAGTCCTGCACATCACTGGCCTGTTTCCAAATGCAACACTAACTGGACCCTGCCTGCAGTCAAATAATGACACTGTGTGTGGCTAAATCCAATACATAAAGGCAGGTAGTAAGCACACACAGCGGCTCAACATCCTAAACTCAACTTTTTGTACTTTGCAAAAAAAAAAAAAAGATTTTATTTTATTTTTTATTTTGTGTGTGTGTTAAGAATTATGACAGGGAAAATGTTTCCAGCATAAATTATGTAGAATATAAAACGTTGTGTGTAGTCTTTACATTAACTGAGATAACAGTGGTTTGGATGGTCTATATTAAAAGAACAAAATAATATTAGAAAATATCATGCCAAATCATAAGTACAAAATGACAAGAATGTCAAGTGAGAGGAAAGATCAGGAAGCCACTCAGCTCTACCCTCTAGAGGACACAAAATATATTTTACCACGTACAAAAGGTCCAAAAGAAGCTCCTATTGAGCAGTTGACTTGACATGTTACTGGCACTTTGCTTTTATTTATTTATTTTTTCTCTTATATTTTGTCCATAAACATAAATAATATATTTTTTAGTAATTCAGGTTAATATGGAAATAGTACTGCAGTCCTGATCATCCTTATTGTTAACTGTAAATACATATTACCTTTAAAAAATATAAATTAAAAATCTATACTATGCTATACTATGTTCTACTATATTATACATTTCTCTTGTATTTTGTCCATAAACCGAAATTATGTTTTTTTAGTAATTTAGATGAATGTGGAAATAGTCCTGCAGAAAACTCTCTTTATTATGAACTGCAAATACATTTTACTCTAAATATAATTTCAAAATCTATACTATCCTATTTCCACTGTTTATTTATCCAATCTTGCATGCCTCCACATAGAATAATAATAGAATAAGAAAAATTGAATAAGAATCATCAGCATTCATTTAAAAAAAAACTGTCCTAAAATGCCTGCAGTGTGACATACTTTTTATTCTCTTAAACACAATTTTTAAGTGGCATTTTCTATAAAATAACATTAAATTTAATATAATAATGGCCTGACATGCTGGGATAAGCTCCACCATCCCATTACCCTACATAGGACAAGCAGTTTGGATACTTAGGGGTTCAAGCGCATAGCACTGAAACCTTATTGTAATTGTTAGAATGGCCAAGGATCAGCAATCTCCATGTTAAACTGATCAGGGAGACTAAACTGTGTGTCGTAGAGACTTGAAACTTGGAGGGATGATAGTACTCACACCGCCTACAACATCACCAAGGCTCGCCCCAATCGGCCTGACGTGGAGCTTGGCCACTTGTTGGCACTATAAGAGGGAAAAAACATAAAATCGGCCATATGCACTCGTTTGTCCTATGAACATAAAAATCGGCACGCACGGTCTTGGTCCAAAGTGCCACAAGCAGCTATAAGGACATTTGCATATCTCAAAAAACATGGCCGCCATTGGCCGATGAACTTTGAGCACCTATTAGACGAGGTTAACGGAGGTCGATTGGAATGAAACTCAGTGGGCCTGTTTGACTCACGGCCCTAAAGGTCTGTGAGAAATTTAAAAATAATCAGCCACTGGTGGGCGATATCGCATTTTTCAAGGGTATAAACAATTGTATATTGTGAAGTTTTTCACACATACACACGATATTCGTATCATACGATAGACCTCCTCATTCTGATCAACTTTGCCTCTAGAACAGGGATGGGCAACTGACGGCCCACAGTTTCTTTTAGTACGACCCGCTGGATCATATTAGACTGGGATGATCAATTTTAAAACATTTGAAAAGCAAGTCAGGTAACGATTGCTTTCAGTTTATGATGTTAATACCATCTTCAACCAGGAGAGGTCGCTAGTTTCCAGTCACTCCCTGTATTAATTTCAGCGTAGTAGGATGTATGTAAACATTCACTAACATTACAAAATAATAAATGAAAAACTCACCATGAAAATAGTATTTTCCAGTCAAGATGGTAAACAGATTAACTTTTTACCAAGTTCAAGGGGATACCCATATGTTTGGAAATCTGTATTTTATTTAAATCACCATCATACCACTGCTCACAAACAACGGGGACGCCAGAGTTGCACTTGCCTCAAATTTCAAAGGTAAAATTCATCAACAAAAGCTTTTTGCCAAATTCATGACAGAAATCTTTGCACTGAACTATGTTCTTATTAGGGTTTCCGCGGGTCCTTAAAACATCTTCAGTAAAATTGTTTACATTTAAGGCCATGAAAACTCTTAAATGGTACAAAAAGTCTAAATTATAAGAAATCTTTGGGGATGGAAAGACAAGAATTGCTATATGGATTAATATGACGATTAAACTTCAAAAGGCTACAATTTCACTGAATAAACTTGAGCGCTGCAAGTCAGCTTTGTGTACTGCGGTTACCAGGGAAACCACTATATTTCTGCAGTTCCGAAACTGAAACCTGCTAGCAGAGAACGAATTTGCTTTTTCAATAAGCCCATCTGCTATTTTTGCTACATATTTTTAAATGTGAACCAGTGGATCGACAAAAAGCTAATGCAATTGAGATGTTTACATTGGTTTGTTGGGGTAATATTTATGTCCGCTGACAACAAAGTTTTCCTTCTGAATTAGCATAACGCACAAGTTTTATAGTTAATAAAATCTTTAAAAACAAATTACATTAGTTATACTTTAATTTCCTTCAATAAAAAGGAAATTGAGTAAGACAAAGTAAAAGATGTGTGGACGTGGATTAGTAATCTGGCCCCTTGGTATAAAGGAGAAAAAATGCTGGCCCTCGTCACTATCAAAGTTACCCATCCCTGCTCTAGAACAACTGCTGTCAATCAAACCGTTATGACTTTTGCGAACTAGTCCTAGGTTTTTTGCTCAATCTGGAAAAAAACACTGCAGTACAATTCTCTGGACTCTCTAAATCAATAATTATCCAAAACATGTTGAAATTTACCCTTTGGGAAACTATAATGGGCTTGTTTGGAAATGGGGCCTGTCCAAATATACCCAAAAGCCTATAAAGCCTAAACGAAAACTCAAAACTTGACGAAACCTGGTGATTCTAAACAAGCATGCAAAGTTTTAGGTAGATCGGACCACAGCTGGTGCTATAACAGTTATAAATGTAAAAAAAAAAAAATTCTCTGGTAAATTACCTGGATTTGCCAACAATGCTTTTATAAATCATTGATTTGGTTGGTTACAGGCTTACTAAATAACAGGTAATGTCTTTTTTATATGTGCTTTAATGCCTTTTAAAGGTGGGGTAAGCGATTTCTGGTAGCCTAGCCAATGTTGACATTTGAAATCACCAGCTGCTGTCAATCAAACCGTTATGACTTTTGCGAACTAGTCCTAGGTTTTTTGCTCAATCTGGAAAAAAACAATTAAAGTACAATTCTCTGGACTCTCTAAATCAATAATTATCCAAAACATGTTGAAATTTACCCTTTGGGAAACTATAATGGGCTTGTTTGGAAATGGGGCCTGTCCAAATATACCCAAAAGCCTATAAAGCCTAAACGAAAACTCAAAACTTGACGAAACCTGGTGATTCTAAACAAGCATGCAAAGTTTTAGGTAGATCGGACCACAGCTGGTGCTATAACAGTTATAAATGTAAAAAAAAAAAAATTCTCTGGTAAATTACCTGGATTTGCCAACAATGCTTTTATAAATCATTGATTTGGTTGGTTACAGGCTTACTAAATAACAGGTAATGTCTTTTTTATATGTGCTTTAATGCCTTTTAAAGGTGGGGTAAGCGATTTCTGGTAGCCTAGCCAATGTTGACATTTGAAATCACCAAAACAAACACACCCCTACCCCAAAAGGGTCTCGCCCCTATTTTGATAGCTCCGCCCCACACATACGTATGCAACCCAGGCAACGATTAGTTCTGTGAAACAAAGCAAAACCAATGTTACACCATGTCTACACCGGATGCGAGTGGTGCGGCAAAATACTATAGATCTCATAATCAGTGATGCTGTCTACACTATACATATCTATGGTCTACACTGGATGCGTCGCAGCACAACACGACAAATCCCCGACAGAAAACTGCTGCTGCATTCTATTTATGACATATTGACACAAATTTCAAATGATTTTCAACGATCGCTTTGTCGCGTCCAGTGTACTAGACAGACTTTAGCTGTTGCGGCGCAGACACGGTGTTACTCACCTATCGAGAAGAAACAAAGCAACCTCTGCGTCCGATCGCAGGCCTTCCACTCCTTGAGTTCTCTCCAGCGCTGGAAAGCTGATTCGATATTTACACGGGTCCTACTTCTTGCCTTAAAGGGGTCATATGATGCGATTTCAATTTTTCCTTTCTCTTTGGAGTGTTACAAGCTCTTAGTGCATAAAGAAGATCTGTAAAATTGCAAAGACTAAAGTCTCAAATCCAAAGAGATATTCTTTATAAAAGTTAAGAGTCAACCACGCCTACCTAAAACGGCTCGTTCTAACACGCCCCCACATGTCTACGTCACGATGTGGGAAGACTTGCATAACGCTGCCCAAATGTTCACGCAAAGAAAGAAGGCGTAACTTTTATTCTCGCTGTAGTATTGTTGTTGCCGCCGCCACCATGTCGTGAAGGCGCTGTATGTTTCGTTGTGAAAGTGAAACTACTTTGTTTGGCCTTCCAAAAGAGGACGATATGACGATTCGTCATGCCTGGAGCTGATCCGTGCTGGTCGCTGAGGAAATACTTAAACTTTGCGCTGTGGATCGCTGGATCATCTTTCACCATGGACGAAGCGCATTCCAGCCCGGGGTCGTCACATGTGGTTGCCGCAAGCCCGACCGCCACGCCGTTCTCAAGCCCACCGGCCGCCGTTCACTCAAGCCGGCCTCTGCTCACTCTAACCCCCGGCCTCTGCTCACTCAAGGCCTCCAGCCTCAGCTCACTCTAGACCGCCGTGTGTGATGCTGTGTTTCGTTGTGAAAGCGAAACTACTTTGTTTGGTGTTCCAAAAGAGGACACAACTAGAAATCAGTGGTTAAAGGTCCCCTGAAATGCTTAGAAACACGCAGCATTACTCTATGTGTTGACGTCATTTTAACTGAAATAGGAAGACAGGGCGGGACATATCAAGCAGCCCTTTTTAAAATAGCCAATAGCGTTCGTTTATATCACAGTTTGGGCTAGAGCCGTTCAGAGCCGTTGAGCTCCGTAAAGCCGCATTTGACAGGGTATGCCAGACACAATCTCATCCATATTGCTATAAAAAATAGCATTCTGTGTAGAATTCAAATAGCTCCGATACATTTTGTGGTCTGCGCCGACTCGCGCATGTGATCCGCTTCGTGCTATCGTGTCTCTGGACCGGAGCAGAGTGTGTGTGCGGTGCTGTGGTTAGCGTGACACAGCACGAAACCAGACTTCTTTTTTTCCTCAATGGAAAGCATATTTACACTGTTTGAATCGTTCCCTGTCCCCTATATAGTGCACTACGTGCCATTCACTG
>NW_015505184.1:5214943-5232965 GCF_001515645.1 Sinocyclocheilus grahami
CTTCTAAATGCAAATTTTGTCACTGTTTTGGAGCACACTGCCTTATAGATAACCTTAAAACTAACATATTGATACTAACACCCACAAAACTTTAATTTTGATTTCATGGGGACTTTAAGTTGTATTTACAACACTGTTCCAGAACAGTTCAACCCAAATATTCAGATGTGTGCAGCGCATTTTATGGAGGACTGTTTCCTGATCCTGGTAGAGTAGACTACAATGCCGGCTGTTCTGACTCTCAGACTGTAAGTACGTTTTTAATATTTAAAGAATTTGCCACTGACGATTCAAACGTGAGTTTTGAGCAGTGTAGAGTAGCATTTGTAGTTTGTCATTTCTCCAATCACAAATGCAGACATGGTTTTATGTTTACGTGGCACGATGCAATGCAATGCGTAAAAAGACAGTATAAGTCATTATAATCCGTAATTATGTCCCCACTGGATGCAACAAATGTCTCGTTTATAATGGGATTTGTAATGTTTTTGTCTCGTCGCTCCGGTCGGGACAAGGCAATACAATATGGCAAGGGGCATAACATTTCCGTCACACGCTTGAGGTATTCGGCCAATCACAATGCACTGGAAGAGGAGAAACAATAATGTACAGTATGTGGAAAATAATGTGCTTTTTTAACCTTAAACTGCAAAAACACATTTCATTACACCAAATACACAAAATAATGTTCTTTTTAGCAACATCATAAGACCCCTTTAAGCCTTCTTTTGTTCCGCAGACGGTTTCCTCTTTTGTTTTATTATCCGCCATTCTGTCACTCGGCTCGGCTAATGTCCGTCCTGTGCACTGAACTCTCTCTCCTCCACATCATGAGTAGACATGCCCCTTACTGCTGATTGGCTACAAGTTTGTTTTGCTATTCGGCCCGAATCAGTTTTCTAAAGCGTTTTTGAAAAATCGCTTACCCCACCTTTAAAGCACTTGAACCCCGATAATCGCTGCTTGCAGCTATATTTTTTTTAGTATTACATTTTAACATAAAAAACTAAGTTGTTATTTGTCAAAAGAACCTACAAAAGAACCTTTATATGTTTGCAAAAATATGTGCAGATGATTTGGCAGCCTGTAAATGACAAGAGGAGAGAAGAGACAAAGTTTTAGTTGATCTGTTTATGGGTGAGGCGAGGATGAGGGAGGTGAGGGCTGCTGCAGGAGCTTGAACTCAGGTTGTTGATATTAGCCAAACAGTCTTGAGAGGCAGATCAGCACATGACAGCATAACGCTTAAGAAGAACGTCAAGAGCAGCGTGAGCCTTACAAACAAGTTCTGAATGCAAAACACATCTAGCATCTCTGAAAAGCTGTTAAAGCAGAGGAAGCTTTTGCAAAGACACACCCTTTGAATTCTGGTTGTCAAAAACCTTTACTAAATAAACAAGGTGGTAGAGAATCAGGGGAAGTTACATTTCTTCTCTAAAAAAACCCCACAGTTCAGATTATGTTACTTTATTGAACTCGCATGCTTTTTAAGTGCAGTGTAGCACAGAATCAGCTTACTAAATATTCATGGGTCAAAATATTTGCCACGGTGAGATGCGTTAATCTCTATAGCAGACTTCTTGAAATAAGAACCAGAAAAGCTTCTGAAGACACATTACCATTCAGTGGAAGGGCTTCTTGGAGCAAACAGATCTCCTGTTATTGTAACCCTGTAACATTCTGTTAAAAACACTTTAAAGTTCCTGACACTAATGTTAAATAAAGTCAATTAGCTTCATCTCTTGCGGACAGTATTCTGACAGAGATATGGCTTGTTTAATCATTCCTGTTCCTTCACCATCCTGCCATAATTCTCCAACAGCCTGTTTCTTTCTTTCTTTCCCCCAAAACCTTGACATACACAAAAAAGATCTTTTCAGCTTTAAAAGTCACATTTGACCTGTGTGGACTTCCACTGTTCACCGAGCCAAGAGCGTCCATTAGACAGATGACAGATTGACTCTTTCCACTTACATCACACAAACCAGCTGACATGGACACGGTGACCTGTGTTTAAACATTTCAGCTGAAACGGTTCTCTTGTAGATTTATTCTCTGATAAACAACTTCTGAGTTCACTGGTCACCACTGAGTTCATTTTGGCAAAATACTTGATAACTGTAATCAGTTAAAGGGGTCATATGATGTTGCTAAAAAGAACATTATTTGGTGTAATGAAATGTGTTTATGCGGTTTAAGGTTAAAAAAACACATTATTTTCCACATACTGTACATTATTGTTTCTCCTCTATGCCCCGCCTTTCTGAAACGCGCTCGGCATAGCGGCGGCGGCAACAATACTACAGCGAGAATAAAAGTTACGCCTTCTTTCTTTGCATGAACATTTGGGCGGCGTTATGCAAATCTTCCCACATCGTGACGTAGACATGTGGGGGCGTGTTAGAACGAGCCGTTTTAGGTAGGCGTGGTTGACTCTTAACTTTTATAAAGAATATCTCTTTGGATTTGAGACTTTAGTCTTTGCAACTTTACAGATCTTCTTTATGCACCAAGAGCTTGTAACACTTCAAAGAGAAAGGAAAAATTTAAATAGCATCATATGACCCCGTTAATAAATATTTGAAGTAATGTCTATTTCACAGTTTTCAAGTATAACACCTCCACTGAGCTCTGCTTATGATTTCTCAACATTTACTGCATGTGCGTGTATGGCTGGGGATGTTTACAGTGTTGTCAGACTCTGACTTCCTCAAATCTTGGAAGTTTAACAGACACAGAAACAGCTCAAAACAGAGGCTGTAAAATGTCAAAAGCACAGGCGTTAAGAGACGGGTTTTAGCACTGGCTTCCAAAGGGCCAGTTTTAAGGTTTTTAACTGGTCTTGTTCATGGCAATCTTCAAAACCCAGCAATTATATAATATTCACATTGTTTGAATCACATGATTCTCCAATTAAAGGATGTTTTGAAGGTCAAAGAAAGAAAGAAAGAAAGATCATCTTTGCTGAAATATCTATTACGTAGCATTAGAGGTAACACATAGTACCATTTAAAGATTTAGGATCGGCAAGATCTTTTAAAAGAAATTCATACTTTTATTCAGCAAGGACACATTGATCAAATGTGACCAATAAACACATATACAATATTACAAAAGATTTCTGAAGAAAAAAAGTATGACAGTTTCTACAAAACAATTAAGCAGCAGCAGTGTTTTCAACACTGATAATAAGAAAAGTTTTTCGAACAGCAAATCAGAATATTAGAATGAATTCTGAAGGATCATGTGACACTGAAGACTGGAGTAATGATGCTGAAAATTCAGCTTTGCATCACAGGAATAAATTACATTTTTAATATATTAAATTAGAAAGCACTTATTTTAATTTGTAATAATACAAAAAAATACATAAATCGTATTTTTGACCAAATAAATGCAAATAAAATCTTTGGTGAGCATAAGAAACTTCTTTCAAAAACATTTTAAATCTTACTGACCTTAAACTTTTGAATGATAGAGTAAAAAAACAAAACAGAAACTGTCAGACCTGAAAGGCAACACATTACAGAACTTGCAAACCACATTGACAACCTAACAAGTGTTGTTTGAAATGCTGACTTAGGTCCATCAATGTCCAAAAACTACACTGTAAAAAATGTTTTGGCAGATAACTGAAAATATATAATTCAACAAAATAGCATATCATTAATAAAATTATTTCACAATAAAATGATGATCACTATTTTTGCCTCCAGCAGTGCAGTATGTGTGAATGTATACATGCACTTATATCTAAAAAAAACAAACAAACAAACACATAATGCAAAACAAAGCCTGTTCTCTCAGGAAGTTAAGAGCTCATTTATCCTGAGTTAATTTAACTACAAGGTTGGACTTTACCGGGCTTAACAGAAAGAACCAGTATAACTACATGCAAAAAAAAGTAGTTCATTTGATCACTGTTGAGATAGGCTGACAATAACTACCTCAGGTCAAGACATCCTCCCAAACAAAGACATCTTTTTATGCTTCCACACAGCAGACAAACCACCTCCTTGATTATAGTGATTATTATTGTAGCTAGAAGTGTTAGAATCAATACAAATTCTGAATCTGGACGAGGGGGGCGAATGTCTCAAGCAGCCACAAAAATCGCCTTGTGATGTGTTGTTACGTAGATGCCTGTGCCACAAGACTCCCGTGTGTGTTTTTGAAGCCAAGCCTCCCGGTAAGAGGCTAAATGAACGATTCAGAGCGATTCGGATCCTACCTGGGAGTGTGAGCCAAAGTGAAGCGTCTCTGCAAAGCAATGCTGCGGTTCATCATCAGCCTGCGGAAGAGCAGAGGCGAGTTGCGGGGCGAACTCCGAGGAGAGTCCCGCGGAGACATTTTTGGGGAGCCGGTGGGAGAGTTCCCCTTCAGCTTAAAATGCGAGGGCCTCTGAGGTCTCTCCTCTTCTGAACTCTCTGACAGCACGTCGCTCATGACAGCAGAGTTCCTGTGTCTTCACAACTGGCAAAACAACTGTCTAGTCGTGGCATGGGTCGCTCGCTCACACTGGTTTCTCAACACAAAAACCACAGTCTACATCTCTCACCCTTCACTAGAGCTGAGAAATCCAGCCTTGCTTCAGAGATCACAGGCGCAATAATGGAGCCAGCCATCATAGCGATGGAATATCTCCTCTGGTGAACTTGCTTTGTTTACATAACTTGGAAGACTTCCCTCCAACTGACTAAATATGGCAGTGTGATTTACAATGAGTGGACTCCATGATAGAGCTCACTAAGTGGCCCCACCTCCACATTAAGACTATTACTGAGCAAGGTCCAGTGTTTACTGGTCTGTAATGACTTCCTGTTCCAGTCCCCTAGCGCACAGAAAAGCCAACGCACTAGTGGCGCAACGGAGAGCCGATCACGGCGTTCAGATTTCCTCTGAGAAATGCGTATGCCTTTCACATGCTCTAGATTTACCAGGAGAAGTCACATGAAAGCTCTGACTATAAAAAGCAAAGTCAGATAAAGTCAGACAGAGAGCATGGCTCATGTCACGATGGCCCTCTATCACGGGCCCCATGGGCTTTGATTATCAGAGGGGAAAAGGCTCCCTGTGACCCTTTGTCTGCCGGATGAGTTGTGTATGCAAAAACAATACGCATGCAGTGGCCCCAAAAAAGGTTTTGTATACTTTAGAGACACTTACTTAATTATGTCTGTTGCATTACAAAACAAAACATTAAACCCTTTATTAAAACTTTACAATAAAAATTAAAACTCTTAATTTTAATTTTGTTCAGGTTTCCATTTTTTAAAACAATATAGCCTACACTATATTTGTTGTCAATACATTTCTAAAAAATAAATTAATACTTCTAGTGAGGATGGAATAAATTGATCAAAAGTGTCTGTAAAGACATTTATAATGTTACAAAAGTTTCACTATTCATCAAAGAATCCAGAAAAAAAAAGTAAAAACATTGTGAAACCAAATAAATTGCTGAATTTTACAGGAATAAATTAGCCTACATTTTTTTTTTATATTTTAAATTGTAATATTTCACAATATTACTGTTTTCTAACCTTGGTGAGCATTAGAGAAAAAAAACGTAACAACCACTGTGTTAACTGTGCAATGACATTCAGACATTTTAAGTGCGATTTAAAATACTTTTGAGAGTCACTGTAGGGAAAATGCAATGCAAATGCAAATGCAAGTTTTAATCCTTAGTATTTTTTAACGTTTTATGGCAGTTGAAACAAAACTTATAGTTTGTAACTTCATGTTTTTATTATTATTATTATTATTATTAAATAACAAATCATGAACAGAAATGAATCTGGTGAATAAAGAATGCGCCAGCTGTCCTTCTCATGACTTACTTTTATATCTTAACGATATAAGTTACCTGAAAGGTTAGGCTATAGTTTGGTAAAAAAAAAAAAAAGTTCATAAGGTGTAACTGCACATTTACTAACTCTTGTTTATGAATTTTAGCATTTTCCTGGTCTTTAGAGAACAATGGCTCCCTCTTCTGTCTCCATGCAAAACCATTTCTGTCTCTGGAGTGTGGACACTACATCCATTATTGAAAAATTGAAGTATATAAATAGGCATGTAAGAACTATTATTACAGTGATGATGTAGCTCACTGCACATTTAGTGAAAATAGAAATGTTATATCTTATATTAGAAACAACATAAGCAACAGTAAGTGTTCCCGCTGCGTCTAAAGTTGCTGACGTGAAGCCACTATTTTGAAAACAGTTAAGTTACATGACGACCGGTCATGTGGTATTAGGTTATCAACTAAAATCTGGTTTAGTAAAAAGTTCGTTTAACCCTTGACAAGTAGGCCTACCTGTTCACAACAGACGATAACAACACAATTTTCCTCATTCATCGCAAACTGTGCAAAGCACGTTGTCACTACCCAAAATTAATTTTTTTTAAATCAGTGGTTAACATTAAAAAGTCATACGAAGTGCCGTTAGAAGACAAAAGAGCAGTTTACCATGAACTTTGAAAAGTGTCGGACTCCAGGCCATTGGCGACGCCGAGGCAGAAGGTGGCCTTGCGGGGGGTGTTCTCTGAATCTCCCTGAGCCGAGAGCCGGCGGGACAGACGGGGAAGCTGGAGGACCCCTGAAAATGTCCTCTTGACTGTGCGGTGACTGGGCATGGGCATGGACTTGGATCCGGGCAGGCCCTGCTGGTTCACTGTGTCCCATTCCCTCTGAATTAACAAGAGAAGGTAAATAATCGGCACCAAAACATAATCTCTGTCTAGAACAGCACAGAAGACATGTGAAGGCTAATATTGTCATGTTATTAAAGTAACATAAATTAATAATAATATATAATGTTAAATAGCCAAAGAGAGGTATTTCCTTTTAGTTTGTTTTTTATTTTAATAATATCATATAATACCTAATAAGGTGCACTTCAATATTATTAAAGTAACATAAATTAATAATAATATATAATGTTAAATAGCCAGAGAGGTATTTCCTTTTAGTTTGTTTTTTATTTTAATAATATCATATAATACCTAATAAGGTGCACTTCAATGAAAAATTGGTGATTTGCATAGTCACACAGGATGACTGCGAGCACTGATTAACTGATATAACCCACCTCTGATGTCCAGAAAGACTTCAAAGAAGAGCTTCTCTTCATATTGTTGAAATGGGAGGCAACTCTGAAAATACACAGTTCATGATAAACAATAAATCTATTCAGAAACTCCATTTTTCAGGTGCCTAGAAAAATACTTTCTACAGGACTATACAGTTAAATGACAAAGACAATAAGAAACACTAAGCTCCAGTCAATAAGTAGGCCAATGAATAATACTCAAAACAACTAGTTTAATGAACAGTTAAAATGCTCAGATAATAACACTTACCACTAAAACTGAGATCTGGTAAGATGTATTGTTTTTCTTCAACAAAAAAAAAAGTCATTTCACAAATATAATTTTTAAGCACATCTTCAATCCATGAGAGCTGCACATTTTGGTCTCTTCCAAAAAAAAAAAAAAAAAAAAAAAAGATTGCATTCCTAGCTTGTGGCAAGTAACCTTTATAGCTCAAAAGCAAATGGTTCGTGAGAACATCCTGGCAGAACACCTGTTTTTATCACTGTTTGGAAGCCCCTATGAAGGCGAGCAGTGTCCCGTCACTCTCACTCAGCAGGTTTGTCTGTGCTGCTGACTGCAGAGCAGCTCATGTGCTGTCAACAACTGTCATACACCACTGAAAGATGGGTGCCTTGATAGATGAACAAAAGTGCTCTTTTATATTTGGATTCAACCTCAAAGTTCAAGTTCTAATGTATAAAAATAGAGTTATCTCTCAGACTAATTTATGGTACTATTCACCACACACAAAAATTATTTTATTTTCTTACATTAAATAATCATAAATTCAAGCAGTTTCACATAATGACAAAGCAGAGATCAAAAGTTTTATCCAATGCATAAAATGTATAATCACAAAAATTTAATTAGGCAAAAATTTACATGTATAGGCCATTTACGAACATAATAGTAATCAATTAATCAATGTTACTGCCTATGCAGCATCTGTTACAGCATTTCTCTAATGTATATAATTGTAATATTGGCACACTATTGTTATTATAAACATGTTTGACCAAACTGAAAATATTACTTCTTACACTAAAGCAACTATAAAAACTGTATTCTATACCATTATAACAATAGAATGTAAACGGTGTGATTTTATAAACTGCTCTTCACATGTCAAAAATACACAGATTTTGGACAAATACATTTGTTTACAATTACTTAATTTTTCAATACTATTTAAATGATCCAAAAACAATAAAAACTCAATTCCAGTGGCAAAATGTGCAATGTACCTGGCATTACTGGACGCAATTCTATTATATGATATTTAAAAACAGAAAGATGTCCATTAACAGTCTTGGAAAATAAGATTTAATTATTTCTTCATGGTTGGAGCTGTGGTTTTAAATATTCCCTTTTCCTCAGACATCTTCAGGCAGCTCACTCAGCTTCTGTTGTGGCCTCTACTTGGTCTCCTGGAAAAACACAAACGTCATTCATCACCTGTTACAAGGAAACTTACACCCCGGCGAAGAGATTGTCACATTATTTTTTATCTTGCCAGGAGTTAAATAAACCTTTACCACCAAGACTATATTATTAATTATATAATCTTTCTTAAGTAATTCTCACAAATGTATTATTATGCCATGTGCAAACTTTCTTACTGTGTTTGAGGTAGGAGAGATAAGTGTCCCATCCCAAGGTGATTATATTCACATAAAGGACACGAAACTTGGGTGGCAGGAAGTAGAAGTTTATCATTTGAGCTGCTGGCCAAACACACCAATCTGCCTAAAAAGAAGTATGTTATGAAACGTTGTCAGCAGTGAACTTTTGGTTAACCAAGGTTGAACTAATGACAGATGCTTATCATTGCAACATACCTTGTAAAACTCCCAGAATTTGTCTCTGAATTCTGCTTGTGCCTCAGACAAAGTGTGACCCTCCATCATACCCATACCTTCATAAATAAATCAATCAAATAAATAAAGCAAGCTTAGGTGTAATATCCAGGCTTCATTTCATTCTTAAATATAATTATGCATTACCACTAAAGAGATAATTAAGATTTTGATGTTTTCAAGAAAATCTCACCCAATTCTGTTCACCAAATCTGTATTTATTTAATTAAAAATACAGTAAAAACATTATATTGTTGAAATTTAAAACAACTGTTTTCAATTTTAAGATATTTTAAAATGCCATTTATTCCTGTGATGGCAAAGCTGAATTTTCAGCAGCCATTACTCTAGTTTTCAGTGTCACACTGATCCTTAAAAAAAAAATCATTCTAACATTTTAAAATATATTCAAAGAGAAATTTGTTTTTAAATTGTAATATTCACACAATAACATTTGACCGTTTTAACTGCATTTTTAATCAAATAAGTGTAGCCATTTTCTGCATGGGTTTTCAAAAATATTAAAAACTAAAATCTTAATTATTGCAAACTTTGACAGGTAGTGTAGTTGTAATAAAAGCGGAGACTATGAACTTCTGAATGGAAATCAGCAGCAAGATCTCACCTAGAAAGTACCAGGCCCCCAGTGCTGGCGATGCGACCAGCTGATCAGTAAGCACTTTCTTGCAGACATTATTAATGCCATTGCCTACAAAGTATTTGTCGAGCCACAGGTACCAATAATGCAGGAAAGGACCCATGGAGCATCCGACCGCAAACATACAACCTATAGGGAGCGCAACACCGCGAGAGTTAATAAATCTCGCGTTACTTCTTATGACAGGATATTCACACGATACCATTTAAAAATAAAAGTTATACGTAATCACCCAATAGCACATATATTACAAAGATTAGCTCATTTTAGCAAGCCAAACTTTATTTGGTAAAATGATTTGCTCGTTTGTTCAGTTGTCACCTGTACGCGTCCAGTCACGTGTTCGGCCGGGAGTCCTCCGCGTCTCGCGCGTCTGCTGGAGGAAATCTCCCGCTGCCAACATCCCTCCACAGCTCACCGTGTTTGTCACGATCAGAAATCTGCCTCTGAAAAGCGGCTTCCAGTAACCGGCGATCCGTATGAGAAAATCCTTACTCTGACGAGATATCATGTTTAGGCCGATTTCACTTAAACTCCTCTCAAGAGTCCGATCGATCAGCGCTTGACGACTTCATTCGCAACCTCTGTCCGTTTACTCCAGGATAAATGGCACAAGATACGCAAAAGATATTGTAAATGCTGAAAAGTGTTGCTAACTTAAAATGGAAAGGAAAGCATGTTCCTTAATACTCTCAGATATCTAAACTTCCGATATCCCCAAGTTGTCCTTTTGCCTAACTTCAGCTGCAATTATTTCTCCAACACATTTTCATCTTTAGATTTCATTCATATAACCAACGGAGCCCAAAACAGCCCGCAGGAGCCGGCGACGCGTCACATGCGTAATGGCGTTGCGCTCACGAACGTCAAGATTGCGTCAACGTGCGCAGAACGCCGACGCATCAGTTTTTATAATCTATGGTTTGAACCATCAATGATTTTGTCCCGTTTGAAAACAGACTACTGCTCATCATTTCTTGATTTTCGAGATCTTACCGTTTATTATTAATTTAGCGGTTACATTTAAAACCCGAAGTATTTTCACTTTGTAGGTCAAAATAATGTAGGACTCAGGTTAATAAGCAAAAATGTGAAACCACTGAGGAAGCATTCCTCTCGAGTAAAGTCCACTTTAGCAATGACTGCTTTCGTAAAATCATTAACACAACAAGCAATTAAAAAGGTAATGGAAACTTGCTTTTTAATTTGGTTTATGCATACAAAACGGTTTAAAATGTGACTATAACAATATGGTTGTCAGCAGTTGTAGTTTGCAGCAGAAACCCATGTTCAAAATTGGGCTTTCACATACATACGAACATAAAAACAACAACAAAAAATGATTAAAATTAGAAAAACATGTAGGCACTTGTGTTTCATACATTGTCTCCATTCCTGACACGAGTAGTGCTGTTATCAACAGTGATTGATTAGTTCATGCAGTAACTGTTGGTTTTCTTCTTCAACCCTTGACCACAAGCAGGTGGTTTGTCACCCTGTATGAACACAAAGAATGAAGACGTCATGTGATGGACTCTTGATTAATGGAAATGATCATAAACACAAGTAGGTTTACAAACAAACCTTGTACAAGCTGCACACAAGATTGAAGAGAGAACTCATAGCTTTATCCTGGAGATCTTCGGTGTGTTCCTGCAGGAACAACATTGTGCCATTTAATTACCAGGAAACACTGATCAAAAAACATTTTCCTTGTAAATAAACAAATACTTGTCCTTACTCCATTAATAGTTATCCAAGGCACATATTGATGAGGGGGTTTCAGAGCATTTGTTTTCTGTGCATTTTGATGCATTAATTTGTTGCCCTCATCTCCCTTCACACACTTCATGACTGAATCCCATGTTGTATCAGGAAAATAGACTCCAAGACACTGAGATAAGAGGTACAGATTAGCATAGCGTTGCACCAGGGTTTACAATAAATAATAGACGACCACTTACAGGCTGGGCAGCTTTCAGCACATCTGCTCCTGACTCCATGCAGAAAATGACTGGAATAGCCTTCAGTCCTAATGTATTCAACAGGCAGGTCTGATAGAAAAGATTACAATTATAATACCTCTATTTCAGCTCTAAACAAGATGCATTCAATCCTCTTTAAAATGCTTTAAGGGTGAAAAAAAAAAGGCAAAACCTCACCTCAATCATGTTACCTAGACATTCATCCTCTCCGTGCTGACAAATGAAGGTATACTTCCCTTGATCTTCTTTCTCCTATTATGAACATTTTAACATTCATTATTATTTTTACTTTTATTATGTGTAAAAGAAATGGGTTGCTATTTACACTGTGCAAATTGTGGTAAAACTGTTCCCAAGGTGTGAACAAAAGTAAATATCATCTCGATTACATCTCAAGTGCAAATAGCGATAGATGCTAGTCATATAATGTGTATAGAAGTACTATGATATCTGTACAGAGGTAAATTGTCTGAGCAACAGCTGAGAGTGTAAATATACCTGTGCATTTCCATATGGAACCAGCTCAATATTCATAATGTCAGTTAACATAATGAAGGTTGGCAAGAGCTGCGTTACAAGAAACTGTCTGCATCCGGGACACAGAGACTCATAGTACAGGCTCACATTGACCGGGACAGCGTTAAACTTCACGCACTGTTCCAGCACCTGAGAAAGAAGAGAATAAAGGGAAGCGCTCAGTTTCCTTTACGCTAATTGGGCGTCTGCCTTCTTCATGGACCAAGAATACTAAAAAAAAACCCTTAGGGATTTCCCAGACAGTGCAAAGCAAAAAACGAGAAGTGTAAATATATTACGATTTGCATATCCAGTGTAGCCTAGCTAATGCAACTTTAAATTCACTTTTACCCCTTAGGGATTTCCCAGACAGTGCAAAGCAAAAAACGAGAAGTGTAAATATATTACGTCAGGACGATTTGCATATCCAGTGTAGCCTAGCTAATGCAACTTTAAATTCACTTTTACTTTTTCTTGCTAGTAAAATTGATTAAAAAGAATGCTAATAAAACACATCTAATCGTTTCATGCCATGAAATTTAAGGACGAAGGTGTACGTTGTGTTTTGATGCACGAGCCACTTACCCCACATTCGGCTGCAATGTCTCGAGAGTCGCACCATTGTGAAGGTGGATATTTGCAGGAGTTAACAAACCTACCGCTGCATTTACTCAGCGAACATACAGCGAAGAGCAGCACAGAGAGCTTAAAGCCGAACATGATTACTGTCCAACAGCTGGCCTTGAGCTCCGAATGAAAATGAGTGACATTTTAAACTTTCTTCCTTTATACACCGGTGCTGCATTTTGATTGGTGGATTTACGTGACGTCATTAAAATCCGGCAAAACTTTGCTTTTATTACGGCATTATTATAATATTGCCCTATCACGAGGAAGACCGCGCTGAAAACATAAACTGACTATCCGCTGTCCTTCAAAAGTTAAAAGTCGCATATTGGACATTTTCGCTGATTATTTATATATATATATATATACTTTTTTTTTAAATTAAATGACACAGTACATTTACCAAATGAACTACTAGAATGGCAAGAGTTAATCCCAGCTGGCAACATTTGTGACAAATTACTTTTTGAGTTTTGAAGGTTTTCAAACGAGTTGCATTTTACATAGTTGTCACCCATAATGTTTCTGTGAACTTTATACATGTAAACATGAACAGAGCCGTTTAAGGCCAGTTTGCTGCTCTGAAAAAATGATGTCTGTGTCAAAAAGCTCCATAAAAGGAAACAATGTATTATATATGCATTTTACAATACATGTAAAATAGCAGTCACAAGACACACAGAACCTGATTGGTCCACATTATAAAAGATTTAAAGTCATTACTAAATCAGAATGACCATTATAATTTGTTTTTATGAAACATTGCAGTGTTTATTTTAAATGGTTTATCTGTGCACATTTTTTTTTAAATTAATGTGACCTCAATCTTTAGTTAAGAGATTATATACAGGTGCTTGATAATAGTGAGGGAGCACTGTTTAAAGTGAACAAAGAATGAAAACAAAATCTTCAAGTTTAAAACACCAGGCACAAAAAAAAAAGACAAGAAACCTTTCAGGACCAGACAGAGCATGTCTGAAAATACATCTTCTATTTGGTTAATTAGATACTGTAAACATTTGTAACTGTACTGAATGGAAGAGAGATATTCAAGCTAGCTTATCTTTGAATCTGTAAGGTCATTACTTACAATGAGAAAACAACAAAAAAACATTGACATACAATTAGTCTCTCTTTAAAAAGGAGTTAAAGAAAAAAACGACAAAGAACAGACCCACTTCGGCAGAATCATATCACACTGACACTACAGGCCTGTAACTAAAATGTGTACCTAAACCTATTTCGGTTGCTCATAAAGGCTGTCAAGCTTTATTAATTGTCACTCATAATCACCTCAAGATGTGCTTGTATAGTGCATTTAGAGGCTTTTACTCCATTGCTTTATCTCACACAAACTCGTCACATCTGGCTCATTCTCTGTGCTCTCAATGAAACAAAGGCCGGTCAGTCAGAACATTCAAGGAATCATAACCAGTGTCTCTGTTCTCGCTCCACTCCACACCATCATAGCAAAACTTCATCCTATCGACATGACAAAACAAACCGGAGTACACCGACAAACAAGCTTACGAAACCAAAAGCCTGCCTCATTTTAATGTCTGTGGCAGATTTATAAATGAAAATGAATCGATCTAAAAGGAGGATGTCAAAAGCAAAGGATTCAGGCTAGTTTAAAATTTCTAGTTCTGATTGAGTTTTAATTCCAACTTGCCTTTTAAGAAAAACTAGCTTTCTAGAAAAACTGATGCAGTGTATTTCAGTTTTTTTTTTATTTAAATGTAGCTTTAATAAAAAGTTTAAATGTAGCTCTTTGATCACCCCCTGGTGGCTGGCTGCAGTACAGTGGCTCCAAACAAATCTCTACTGCGCAGACTCTGGCTCCAAACAAATCTCTACTGCGCAGACTCTGGCTCCAAACAAATCTCTACTGCGCAGACTCTGGCTCCAAACAAATCTCTACTGCGCAGACTCTGGCTCCAAACAAATCTCTACTGCGCAGACTCTGGCTCCAAATGACGTAATTTACTCAAGATGGCAGCGGCCATACGGAGATGCTTTGGCTTCACTTTTCTATAGTGGAAGGAAGAGGAGACGCGTCGTCCATCTTTTTTTTTTTTTTTACAGTCTATGGTTTATACCCAGATGAATTCCATGACTGGAACAAAAATAGAGTTACATTTTTGCATTCAATTTGTCTATTTAAACCAATGCGTAAAAAAACGGCAGAGTGCTGAATGAAAATGCAATTTCTCTCCATGACAGTAGGTGGCGTTTATGAAAAAGCAAGAAAAACCCCTGCTGTGCTACAGATGCTTTATTGTCTGTAAGTGCCACCAAATCAGTTTTGTGTAACAGCAGTGGCTCTGGGCATGTGAATAAAAAGCCTAATTCTTATGGTTGGCCAGCTTTATTCACAGTGCGATAGATAAGAGATAAAGGATAGTTTACCCAAAAAGCACAATTCTGTCATAATTTACTCACCCTCAATTTCCAAACCTGTATGAGTTTCTTTCTTCTGTTGAACACAAAACATGATATTTCAAAAAGTGTTAGTAACTAAAACAGCTAACGATAGTCATTGACTTCCATAGTATGAATAAAAATATCATGGAAGTTACAAACATTTTTCAAAACATTCTTTTGTGTTCAAAAAAAGAAAGAAATTCCTACATGCTTGGAAACAACATGAGAGTGAGTAAATAATGACATTTTTCTATCCCTTAAGAACACCTATCTGTAAAAAAAAAAAATGTCATATAGACAGCATGCAAATGTTTGTGTCAGCCGTTTAATCAAAGTCAAATGTTTATCTCACAACCTTGTAAAATGAACCTCAAATGAAATGACATCCATGAAAGTGCATACTGGTTAAGACCAAACCTAATTAAAAGCTTAAAAGCTAATGTTAAACACTACAAATAAGAGGTCCTTTCATTTATCATACAGTCTTCTTTATCTTGATACTCACAATAGACCTGTAATTAGAAAGTGTTTTATTTGAATGTATGTAACAGAATGCGTTTAATGAGATGATCCTCCTTTTTTTCAATTTAAAAAAATTGCGTTGTGCTTTGTAAGCGTTTGATATAATTTAGCACTTGCTTTATATATATATATATATATATATATCTCTCTCTCTCTCTATGGAAGTGAAGCATTCTGCACTGCCCCAATCACAGAAAAGCTCCTCCAGCACACATGGACAGAAGGCACTTTTAAACCACTTCCTCTCCAAGTATGTCTCATTTAAGTACAGTTTCTTAGTCAGCAAACATAACATTGCTATCTGGTTCTTACTTGATAAAAAGCATTTGATCACTCACTAAAAATATGTTTTTCATCCAGCTGACTGTATGATGTCCATAACATATGTATCATCTGACTTTATGAGTCACAGAAAAGCTGAGGTCACAGGATGAAACACTAAGGGGTGTACAGTTACAAAACGCCCAACAAACATTAGGACTCATTTCCTATTACAAACATAACACATTCCATCTGATAATCTCCTCGAAAATCTATAATCATGTCCTGGTTTATATCACAAAAGGGTTTTCCGTTTCATTTTTGCTTGTGCCTGTCGAATAACCTGCTTTGCCTCTTTAAACCTTTCTAAGTGAGTGGAAGCTCCTGTGCACATTGTTGCTTTGGGATCACCTTTGTTCTGCTCTGGATCTTAACAGTTCACTATAGCTATGCATCATTCTCACTTTACAAGAGTCAAAAATAAAGCACCAGGAAGCACCAATACCAGCCCCCAGAAACCATTAAAATGCCAGACTTCCAAATCTGTGGTGTACCATCTCAAAGAAAAGCACACAATTGTTGATGGCTATTTATTCTGACCATGACGACTAGCTTTAAAGAGGACTAAAAGGACTTCAGTGTCCCTCGACCATCACATCTACTATAGTACAACTCACATAAAGAGGAATCTATATGGCAGAAGCGAGCTACCAAACAAATACACAGTGACATAACAGCTAAAAGATTGATTATCAACAGCTGCATCTTTCGGTTAATTCCTCATCTCGTGTCCTCAATGAAAATATCCAGGACTACAACACCAATCACAAGACGCTTTCCTCTCTCGTGTTGGGACAACAAATACAGAGTAGCTGTGATCTCACTGTAATTACTGCAGCTTACTTTGATTGATACGGAAAACTATGGGCTTACAAAAAAAGCCGTATGTTTACTTACGATAATATACTGTGCTTATCTGTTTTCTACGATAAACTTAAAAGTTCGGTGTTAGTATAGTTTGCTCCGTATAATGTGCTTAATCATGCTTTATATGTGTGTCCTGGGCCATCTCGTGTGGCGGTGCTCATCTAGGCTGCTGTGCGAGGACCGGATAGGCCAGGGTTACATTCAGTGAGTCGTTGTGCTGGACCAGAGAGGTGTGTTTGTAGTGCAGGACCAAGTCTTTCAAGGAACCGTAAAGGTTGTAGGGCTCAGCAAATCCAAAACCGGTGGCCGTCTTGTAAACCACACAATGTTTGATCTCTCCATCCACGCTGTTGGAAAAGAAGAAAATGTGTTAAGCGACAGTGAGATAACTAAGGAAGTGCAGGCCACAGCTTGAGAAGAGAACTTGACGATTCCAGTTCCAGTTCCTCTTAACACTTCTGGTTCCTGAATGACTCCATTAATGAGTCTTTCAGTACTTCTAAGGAATCAATACTTAAAAAAGGTCTTGAAAAATATAAATTTTGATTTTAAAAATCAGTTCCTTTTTTAAGTCCAAGTCCTGCACAAATAAAATAAATACTGTATGTCTATATAGAACAAACCGATACAATCACAAATTGGTTTGTAAAAATCGGTTTGCACTAATATCTCAATATACATTAGAGGTTGATCAATATTGAATTTTGCTGATAATGTGTTTAAAGTATAAAAAGGCAATAAAAACTAGTAACCGTATCTAGTAAACTAGTGAATGTGTTAAATAATATTTGTAGTCTTTCCTTCCTGTGATGGTGCGACCCAGATGCCAGATTGAGTTTACTGTGTAACCAAAATGCCAATAATATCCTGACAAAAGATTTGAAGCTTTGAATTATAAACAAGCCCAAAATGCAATGGGACTCTTATTTTGGAATGTCTATTTACTACTTATTACTGTTTACTAGCTGCTCATTTAAAAAGATGAGGGAAATAAAATATGCGCTCTTTCAACCATCTACAATATATTATAATATAAACATTATGAAGTAAACATTGTAACAATTTATCAAGATGAAGACAATTCATCACTTGGCATAAATGAGTGGCATTAAGTAATTGTGAACTGTTCTGAAAGCGTCAGCCTT
>NW_015505184.1:5233542-5233902 GCF_001515645.1 Sinocyclocheilus grahami
AAAAGGAACTGGTTCTGAATAAGAAGCAAACTAGAGCTGCAGCAAAAGTGATGCTGGATGTGGTGAACAGGGAAGTGCTTCAGTAACTCACACTACAGAGCAGGCGAAGGAGCCCTTCTGGGTCTGGCTCTCTCTGATGAGGAAGGTGCCGTCTCGTTTGCCTCTCAGGAGATCCTCCGCCTGTGTGCGCTTGATGTCCCCAACGTACCAGGCGCACTCATCGTGATGTGCTCGATCGTCATCATCATCCAACACAGAATAGAAGCTGAAAGTTCATAAATGGAAAGATTACTTTTTTTTCTATATTTGATGTACCTGCCCCAAATTTTTTGATTTTGTTTCATTAATGACTAATGTAGC
>NW_015505184.1:5234192-5234415 GCF_001515645.1 Sinocyclocheilus grahami
CTGCCCCAAATTTTTTGATTTTGTTTCATTAATGACTAATGTAGCGTATTTTTGTGGTAAAAACAGTAGTTTAACATACAAAGACAATAATAAATAAATACATCCACTATTACATCTCTATAAAATGCAATGCAAGATCTTTCTATTTATTTTTGACAATTTAAACTTTTTTTTTTTTGTAACAAAAGAAAAAAAAACATCCGTTTAAGAGCTTTTTGAATAA
>NW_015505184.1:5234536-5301432 GCF_001515645.1 Sinocyclocheilus grahami
GCTTTAATTATTTACATGCGTGTAGGTTAAGTACATGCGTCACACGGCGGCTCCGTTCACAGTAGTTCCACAGGAACTGTTATCATTTACATGTGTGGAGTGTCTCAAACTCCATCTCTGCATGTTGTTGTGAGTTTGAGTTTATTATAACGTTCATTAACGTTCATTTGGGAACGCAACATGCGCCATTTCATCAGATTTGTAAGGTAAATCATGTATAAATCTACGCAAACACACACAGGAGAATACATCGCGGTTTCAAAATAAAAGCTCAAACCCTCACTCTGAGTTTACATGTTTTGATGTCCACATATTCTTTTAATTACAGTGGCTATAGCATTTCTGTCCAAAAGAAATGGCCAAATATTAAAGATTAAGTGGACATTTGAATGAAATAGTGCTTGGTCAATATTAAACAAGGATTAGATCGCACAGTAATGTGTAAAAACAATCGTCAGGTCGTTGGCGCCCCCTGCAGGCCTTTGTTGTAATGCCTAATGTACATTAGCTCTATTGTTTATAATTCATTATGCATTTTAGCAATTTTGTTCAATAAAACCATATGATTTCTTGCTTTTGATACTTTATTTGAACTAATTATTATTGCCTCATTGCTATTATATATGTATTTTAAGTCATTTTAAAGGCTATTGTTAACTTATATCTATTTTTATTACCACAAAAAAATTAATTATAGGGCACTATGAAATCAGTTTTATTTCCAAATTCATTTTTTTCCATTTTCCTTTTTCTATACTCTGTTTTAATGGTTAAATTAAACTGTATTAATCAAAAAGCCTGTCTAATTAATTGAGTTTTACAGTTTTATCTTTACCAAATTCTGTTTTCCAATATTTTCTGGATTCCATTTTAATGGTTCCATTACATTTTAATAATCAAAAGCATCTCCAATTAATTGATTTTATAAAAAAAAAAAAAGTGTATATATTTTTTTTTTTTCAGAAATACTGCACATTTACATTTTTCTCCTAAATAAATTCTAGTAAATAATTTTTCTAGTAAATACTCCTTTAAAAAGTATTTTTTGATTATAATTTTATTATTAGTAGACTAGAACACGTGGATATGTTGTCATTCTTACACTATAATACTGAACTTTGATTTCAGTGATTTGGCCTATGAGATGGACACTTGCTTCTTGCACTTTATGTTGCACTTTACTTTTGGATTTCATTTGGTTTAATGAAATATAGGTTAATAAAATATTCTTAAGTAAAATTGTTGTTTTTTTTGTGGGAAATTAATCGTTTAGATTAATCCATAAATTAGTCGACAGATTAATCGAAATAAAAAACAGTCATTAGTGGCAGCCCAAATCACAACAAAAGAAATTATATTGTCAGCTTGCAGTAATGCCTGTACACTGCAAAACAATGTCATGACAATATGTTTTTTATAGAGCTTTGTCTTTAGTGCCTTCACTTAAGCGTGAGAAAACTTGACTAGCATAGTCCAAATCACAAACAAGTAACTCGTACGAGCCAGGTCTTTGAATTAATCATTCAAACAAACTTACAAACTCACAAGTTTATAATCAGTCTGATGAATCTATACTACCGGTCAGAAATTGGGGGTCAAATTTTTAGTCATCAAGGATGCATTAAATAGATCAAATGTCACAGAAATGTTTTGTAACATAAATGCCTTTCTTGTACTCTTTCAAATAAATGTTGGTCAATTGAACTTCTCATTCATCAACAAATCCTGAAAAATGCATCATGGATTCTACAAAAATATTAAGCAGCACAACGGTTTTCAACACTGATAATAAGAAATGCTTCTTGTGCACCAAATTGGCATATTAGATGATTTCTGAAGGATCAAGTGACACTGAAGACTGGAATAATGGCCACTAAAAATTCAGCTTCGCCATTACAGGAATAAATTATATTATAATACACATTAAAACTGAAAAATAATAAAAATTGTTACATTATAAATTGAATCGGTAACACATTAAAATATTATTGTTTATATTATAAAACACATGAAAACAGAAAATGTTCATAAAAATTGTTACATTATAAAGTGAATTGCTAACACATTAAAATATGAAATATTATTGTTTCTATATATGGGAGGTGTTCTTACACAAGATATTGGTCCCGTAGCTTCCTCAGCTGTATGAGGTCTGGTTTCAAGCTGTTCATCCTCTTGTCTATCTCTCGATTTTCTGTAGCTTGTTGCTTCAAGTCCAGTTCCAACTTCCTCTTGCTGTCATGAATCTCTGTCACTCTGGATTTCAGCTTCTCAGAGTTGCTCTGAATTCTGAATAGACAGTAAAAAAAAAAGTTTCCCACTTATATATAAGCCAAAACACGACTCGAATTCAAATTAACACCAAGGAATTACAAGCATCTGTATCATTATAGGACTCTGATGTGTAAAGAAAAACAAGAGTACCTCTCAATCTCTTTGTCGTTGCCTTCTCTGCGAAACTTCTCAATGCTTTCTCTGCTGAAGCGCTCCTGGGTCTCGCACTGCTCCTCAAAGATCTTGATGGTCTCATTAAAGGCCTCTATGGCGGTTCGTTTCATCTGGAGCTCCTGAGAGAGATCGTACAGAACATCTCTGTTAGGGACTCTGTTAATTAGATCCCAATGCATTTGAAGGAGAGATGAAATGCAGCCTACTTGTGATGTGTGTGTGTATTCTTCATACAGTACATCATATTCACGACTCTTCTCCTGATACTGCTCGTGATAAACCTTCAGCTGCTCTCCTACCGCCTCGATACTGTCCTCTTTCACTACCTGATCCTGCAGAGCACAAGAAGGTGTGTTTACAAGCATTATTCACCTCAAAATGAAAATTCATTATTTACTAATCCTCAAGTTAATTTGAGATAAGCTAACTATATAGTAAAAAACTATATATTTTAAACTGACTATTGATATACACATGCGTGGCGAAGTAGAGTTGAAGTCGTTATTTTTGTTTTCTTTGTGCACAAATTATTCTCGTAGCTTCATAACATCACAGTTAAACAACTGAAGTCACATGGACTATTTTAACAATGTCTTTACTACCTTTCTGGGCCTTGAAAGTGTCAGTTGCGTTGCTGTCTATGCAGGGTCAGAAAGCTCTCGGATTTCATCAAAACATATCTTGATATGTTTGGTACGACATGAGGGCGAGTAATTAATGACACAATGAACTATCCCTTTAATAAATTTTTTTTACGTTTGTGCTTTTAGGACATTGAAAGACGGTAGGTATTTGTTGATGTTTACTCTGATTTGGTGACCTGGTTCATCCAGTTCACTAAAAAGAGCCAGTTCAAATGAAAGATTTGTTCGTGAAGGCAATGGCTTCTCCCTCACACTGTAATGTTTAGTTTCTTACACAGACTGAACATTTCACTTCGTTTTACTCTCAATTGGTAGCCGTTGACTTGCATTTTATGAATCACCAAGGACCATGGTTTTAGCTAAAAATCTTACCCGAGGGTGAGTAAATTAACAATTCTTTTTTCGGGTGAACTATCCATTTAAGGGGAATTTACATTAGACACATCATTGGGTTCAAAATCAGCTAGATGAAGGGAATGAGAATGGAGTCATTTGAGAGACATTTGGTGAATTTTTTTTTACATTAAAGGTGCCATAGAATGGAAACCCTTTACCTTGGCATAGTTGAATAATAACAGTTCTGTACATGGAATTGACATACCGTGAGCCTCAAACACCATTGTTTCCTCCTCGTACATGCAAAAGACCACTGAAAAATAGGCGAATCAGAACATAACACCGACTGTAATGTTACAGTCGGATTCACTAATATGTACGCCCCCAACACTTGCATATACCCACCCATGTTCTATGCCAGCCGGACCTGCACAGCCAAATCATCAGAAGTTCTGCAGGTATTGTGAAGGAACACAATAGCGAATATAGCGAAAATGGCAGATCATGGAAATAAATGTTATGTTACAGGCTGTGCAAGGGATGTGAAGTGCAGGGATGGGTTGGTGTCTGTATTCAGAAAGGCACGGAAAGCAAATAACGCATTCTAATAAAATAACGTGAGCCACTAAAGGGACATGGTTAGCTGCTTGCTAGCAGGTTACATTACAGTACATAAGATTTCACTTACCACATAAACAGAGTAAGGAGAGATGACTGAGGACGATGAAACCACTGACAAGCATCTGGATCTTGTAAAATGTGAGGTAAGTACTGCCGCTGTAGTTTACACAGCATGTGCAATCACAAATCTCGAAAGTGAAAGTAAAACGCAATCGTGTATTCGAAAGCAGTTTCAAGGCCCCGTATATAAATAGCGGCTGTCTGATGTCTGCATTTTATATACAGTACATTTACCCAACTATTATATAATTAAGAATTATATAGCTGCGAGAGAAAGTATTGAAATATATATTTTCCCTGTTTCCTTCCTGCTGTGTGAGCTACTGAAATGAGCCGCACTGTGAAACAGCCAATTAGAGCAGAGCTCAACATTGAGCCACACTGTGAAACAGCCAATCAGATCAGAGCTCAACATTGAGCCGCACTGTGAAACAGCCAATCAGAGCAGAGCTCAACATTATTATTCATAACCCTTCCAAATAAGGTAATACCAGACCATTTCATTCTAGAGACAAATCCTAGGGTTGTAAATGGACATATAAAACCGTTTCTGGAGATTTTTTTGCCCTTACCTAAGCCACATACCTTCTATGTAGATATCAGAGAACAATTTAAAATATTGTATTAATGCATTCTATGGCACCTTTAAAAGTCTGTGATCACTATTGATGCGATTTAAAGTTTTCCTTTCTCTTTGGAGTGTTACAAGCGGTTCGTGAATAGATAAGATCCCTAAAGTTGCAAAGACTAAAGTCTCAAACCCAAAGAGATATTCTTTATAAAAGTTAAGACTGGTCCACGCCCTCCTAAAACGTCTCGTTCAAACACACCACCACATGTCAACGTCACGATGTGGGAAGATTTGCATAACGCCGCCCAAATGTTCACGCAAAGAAAGAAGGCGTAACTTTATTGTTGCTGCCACCGCTATATTGTGACGACGCTGTGTTTCTCGTTGCGAAAGCGAAACTACTTTGTTTGGCCTTCCAAAAGAGGACACAACTAGAAATCAGTGGTTAAGTTGTATTTACAACACTGTTCCAGAACAGTTCAACCCAAATATTCAGATGTGTGCAGCACATTTTATGGAGGACTGTTTCCTGATCCTGCAGAGTAGCCTACAATGCCGGCTGTTCTGACTCACAGACTGTAAGTACGTTTTCATATTTAAATTTTGTTTTAAATATGTCACTGACGATTCAAACGCGAGTTTTGAGCAGTGTAGAGTAGCACTTGTTGTTTGTCATTTCTCCAATCACAAATGCAGACATGGTTTTATGTTTATGCGGCGCGATGCAACACGTAAAAAGACAGTAGAAGTCATTATAATCCGTAATTATGTCCCCACTGGATGCAACAAATGCCTCGTTTATAATGGGTTTTAATGTTTTTGTCTCGGGACACGGCATCACAGTATGGCAAGGGGCGTAAAATTTCCGTCATACACTTGAGGTATTCGGCCTATCACAACGCACTGGATAGCTGGCCAATCAGAACACACCTCGCTTTTCAGACCGATGAGCTTTGTAAAAATCGATGCGTTTCAGAAAGGCAGGGCATAGAGGAGAAACAATCATGTACAGTATGTGGAAAATAATGTGTTTTTTTAACCTTACGCCACAAACACATTTCATTACACCAAATACACAAAATAATGTTCTTTTTAGCAACATCATATGACCCCTTTAAAATCGGTTTGGTATGTCATGAGGGTGAGTAAATAAAGACAAATATTTCATTTTTTCATGAACTACCACTTCAGGGAAAAGACGCCATCAGTTTGAGCATTTTGAAGAGTGGAGACATCGCACCTGCTGATCTTTAGACACGGGGAAGAGCAGGCGAGTGTCCAGCTTGGCGTTGTACTGGGTCAGTGACTCATGCCGGTAGTGGTTGATGAGCTCCACCACAGAGAGAAAAGTAAGAGGCTCCGAGAAGCCATACTTCACCCCACGGTGAAAAACCTTGATCAGTTTGTTATTGCCTCCTTTCCTGGAATAAACATAACAAGGCTTTGATCGTGTCTTGTCTCTGTTAGAAATTCCTCTTGGTAATGGTGCATATCAAACGAATACACCAGCACACCTACGCAAAGTATCCATCTCATATTAGACATGACGAGAACCACTGTTTGGTCTGAGGCGGCGCTCACCTGAGGGTCAAGGTATACTCTCCCTGCACTTTGCTTGATGCATCCCGCACCAGGAACGTACCATCAGGAGTGTCTCTCATCTTCTCATTCACCTCCTCTCTAAAACCATGGGCACCAAACAGAGATTCCTCATGTGCAGAAATGCATGATTATCTTGATTACAGCCGTATAGGTAATTATGTCAGTGATTTACCTAGAAATGTCTCCCCAGTACCATTCAGCTTCACTCAGTAAGCTGTTGTTTCCATTGGTCACAGATGAGGCCATGGCTTTGGCTTTGGGCGGTTTAGGAGGGAGAGCTGGATAAACAAGGCAAATAAGATACAAATATTTACGATTAAAATAAATGAATTTTTATTTATTCCCACATGACTGGGGCCAACATTTGCTTTAACGACTTTCATACATCGTCAACATGGAAACGTGCAAGGTTATATTACAGGCACAGTCTCTGGAGCCACCTGTCTTGCTCAAGGGCGTAATGGTGATCGCTCCGGGATCAGCCCTGCAACCTTTTGCTTACTAGCCTAGATATTAAACAACGAGATGAGGTTTTCTCTTCTGTAGTAGAGTTTAAGTCTACACTACAGGGAAGCTGAAGCTTTTTTGATATAATTTTTTTTTTACTGCAAATCCATACTGCAATTTTTTAAGGGGTCAAAAAGGTTTTGTTATTGAAATACAACTTTTATGCTCAACAAGGCTGTGTTTATCATATTCATTAACAAAAACAGTGTGAAATACTATTACAACCTAAAATAAGTTTAATATACTTTAAAATGTGTTTACTGCATTTTCAGCATCATTACTCCAGTCTTCTGTGTCAGATCATCCTTCAGAAATCATTTGAATTTGCTGATTTGTTTCTCAAGAAATATTTAACATTTCTGTGGAGGTATTTTATGTTTAGGATTATATATCTTTTGTTATATTATAAATCCTTGTAACATTATATTTGGTCACTTTTGATTAACTTAGTGATGCATCCTTGCTGAATGAAAGTATTAAGTACTTAAAGTCTTACAAACCCCACAGGTTTCACTGATAGTATACACACATTTACATAAAAGTTTAGAGCTGAATATTCTGGGTTTTTCCATTTTATGTCTACATAATGCATCAGCATGCTTGTTGCCGATTACCACAATAATTTAATACATTCCTTAGGGTAACAAATAGGCATGTTTCCTGTAAATACACTTATAATGAAAGCAGGACGTACTGCAAAATAAATAAATGTTTAAAATATGCAGCTACATAAAGAAGGAAAAATGGAAATAAAATTGTTTACTGAAGTGTAACCGAAGCGGTTTCCTGACCACAGTTGCTTTTAACTTCGACAAACAATATATACTGTGAAAAGCATTATACAAATTTATTTAATTGAAAATGTTTCTCTTTAGGATTACAGACGATACTAAAACGAGTGAAAAAAGGTACATTGTCAACTTAGTAAATAATTAAGTAAATTTTCCAGATAATACCTTAATCATTAGCTTTGTCTTTGAAGCCAATTATTTAAAGGGATAGTTCACCCAAAAATGAAAAAAAACTACTTTATTCAACAATTCGTCTCCTCCGCATCACCCTACCGCCATTTTGGAGAGTATCAGCTGGACGTAAACAGTGTATGCTTTTCTGTGTCAGCTGCGTCACGCCGGATCTGTTTCCTACGTTGTTGTGATTTGATCTGAACGAAAACAGCGTAGGAAACAGATCCGGCGTGACGCAGCTGACACAGAAAAGCATACCCTGTTTACGTCCAGCTTATTCTCTCCAAAATGGCGGTAGGGTGATGCGGAGGAGCCGAATTGTTGAATAAAGTCGTAATTTTTTTCTTTTGCACACAAAAAGTATTCTTGTAGCTTCGTAAAATTACGGTTGATGCCCTGATGTCACATGGATTATTTTACAGATCTCCTTGGGACCATTTCAGTTGTGTTGCTGTCTATGGGAGGGTCAGACAGCTCTCAGATTCCATCAAAAATATCTTAATTTGTGTTCCGAAGATGAACGAAGGTCTTACGGGTTTGAAACGACATGAGAGAGTAATTAATGACAGAATTTTCATTTTTGGGTGAACTAACCCTTTAACTCCGGAAATACTTTATAGATTAAAACATAGCACTGCATTTCTATTTTAAGACAGGGGTCTCTCACAAAGGTACCAGATCATGTTTGCACCAAAAGGTTTGAAAACACATAATAAATCCCCCCTGACAACAGTTTAATCTGTGAATAAAAAAAGCATAGCTATTATACACAATGGCAAAAATGACAGGTGACTCACCAGGAGGAGTTGGCTCTTGTTCCCAAATTCTCTCCAAAAGAAGTCTCTCAACTGCAACCGCAGGAAACCCCTCATCTTCCTCTGACCTGTAAATCAAACACATAGAAATGATGATGGTTTATTTTTCAGCAACGGATTTCCAGAATTAGTCTCCAGCCAATAGAAATACAAGAAAAGAAACCTCACGCTCACCCGCTCACAGGGCCCCTGATCAGCAGAGGGCCAAAGATTTGGCAGAGGGTGTGAATGTCGAGGCCGTTCTGCTCGGCGCGCTGGCAGACCTTCTCCAGGTGTCTGAGCAAATAATGCAGCGTCAGGAGGTTCTGCAGTGGAACTTCAGGCTTCTCCAGCACCTGCAGCAGCTGCTCTCGTCTCCTCTCGGACGGGACGTCTATTCATGAGTTACATCAGCGTGAGCGCGTGGGTCATCAGGCATGGCAGACACTCGGAGCTGTTTGCTCGCTGAGTTCTGTTACTTTCGTTACACGGTGCTCTTTCGGCCTGCACGGATGAGTGAAAAGTGGCACATACCCGATTCTAGCTTCACTGCTGCCTGAAGGTCTGTATAAACAGAGGGAGGGATGATGGGGGCAGGAAGTTCCTGCAGGTACCGAATGAGAGCCTCCGAGAGGGCATGAATGTCCCACTGTCCCACATCCAACTCCTGCAGCTCTGCACAGGGACAAATGACCGGGCTCATCATGATGCATGCTTTATAAATGACCAGTCACGGCAAGATACACATTAGATCTAATCCGATACATCCCTTTTAAACAGAGTGACATAAATATGTTGAACTTATGGGAACCAAATAGCAAAGCCGGTAAACATCATCTAACCCTTAACAACAGTTTACTTTGTACCACTCCTAGTTATCACAATGTTTTTTTTAAGGTATATACACAGTGAAAACCAAAAGTCTGAGACTTTGAGAATCTAATTTAAACCTGGAAGGAATGCTTTAAAATATTGTATATATACACATGTAAATGATTACAAAAACTTTATGTAAAATGAACAATAGATAGACAGACAGACAGACAGACAGAGACAGACAGACAGACAAACAGACAGACAGACACTTACAGACAGACACTTATTTACCATTTAGAATAATTTAAAAATAATGCTTATATTTATTATGATCCAATAAATATAACTTAAAATATGTATTACTTTCTTGATATATAGCTTGATAGACAGATATATCTCAAATCATTACAATAATGATTACATTTTGTATTATGAAAACAAATTACAATAAAATATATACTTTTTTAATAAAGACATGTATTTATTTATTCCTTTCTTGATATATAGATTGATAAACAGAGATAGAAAAATAATTACACTTATTTACTCTTTAGGATTATTTAAATAATGATGCTTATATTTTGTATTATAAATAATATGTATTAAGCATGAACTATAAATAATTATTACTTAATATAAATATATTTTAAATAAATGTATTACTTTCTACATAGATAGACAGTCAGACAGATGGATAATAAAAGTTTTAAACATTGTACACAAGCTGATATCTAAAATGTGACCCTGGACCACAAAACCAGTCCATTTTTTAAAATTGATAAATAAGCTTTCCATTGATGTATGGTTTGTTAAAATAGGACCATATTTGGCCGAGATACTATTTGAATTATCAAACAAATTTATTTCATGAATTCCATTCTTTTAATATTTTTTTTCCTTCATTTTGACAAAAAGACAGTTCCCTTTGAAGACATTTTTCACTAGTTTCAACTATTTAAATATCTGGAATCAAAGTATTGAGAAAATCGCTTTTAAAGTTGCCCAAATGAAGTTCTTAGCAATGCATATTACTAATCAAGAATTAAGTTTTTATATATTTATGGTAGGAAATTGACAAATTATCTTAATGGAACATGATCTTTACTTAATATCCTAATGATTTTTGGCATAAAAGAAAAATAATAATTTTGACCCATATGGTGTATTGTTGGCTACTGCTACAAATATAACGTGCTACTTATGATTGGTTTTGTGGTCCAGGGTCACAAATGAGCAGAACAGAAAGACTTATAGCTACTAAGAATAAGACATAACATTAAAGCAATCAAAATCCTTAAGCCCAGAAACTGAATAACTGCACAGGAAGTGCATACCTAAGTGGCAAAGGATGAGAACTGCGATTAAACTCACCAGCGAGGCTCTGTCTGTCAGAAGCTGAAGCAGTGGATGTCCTGTAAAGTGTCCTAGAGTCCAGACCTAGCAGAAAATCGAGGCGTTAACTCATCTCTCAAAAATAGATCTTCCATGCCAGCTTGGATTAGAGGAGCAGTTATATCTAAACATTAAATGTAAAAGCCCGGAGATATAAATATATCCAGTCACGCTATCGGGAGAACTGGGAAAACAGCCCAGCTGAATCCCTGAGCTCTGCTTTAGTCTGTGAAGAAGTGAGAAGACGGCTTCAGTCAAGCCAGACAGTCCGAGCGCCGCTCAGGGGAGAAAGAGAGGGACGGCTCACAGTGAAAGAGGAAATCTGGATGTTAATAACTGCCATATGGTGTAATAAGAAACATTTCACACATTTCATTTATTATTTTCAATGTGGAAATATATATTTAAAAAATAAATATCTATTAAAACAAGTAGAAATCCAATGTGTTTTTATTTTCGTTCTTTCTTGTGGCTGGAGGCGCTCTGCAGGGATTCCTGCTCACTCCGTATCATGTGTCAGGTTCTCTAACGAACAAACCACAAACAAAAAAGCCCTTTACATGACATTCAATGACACAAAAGTATTACCTGTCCGCTCAATTGCTTCGACCAACTTAATAAGATTAGGAGGAGCAGTTTCCGGGTGTGTGAACTGTTTGGTCAAGTCCAGCACTGGAGCAACTGAAATGGCAGAGGAAAAAATGTAAAAAAAAAAAAGACAATTTGCCTCAACCTTCTGCTTATAACGATTACATAAATATATCATCCTCTGAACATTTCAGACAAATTAAGAGTGTCCAAGATAAAGGAAGGAAAAGCCTTTTTTTTTGGCCTTTTAAACCAAAAGTTTAAACTAAATCACTTAAATATCATGTGGTGTAAACATGGTAAAATTTTTCTTACACCTTGAATATGTGGATTTACATACCTTAATTATTATAATTAACTCATATTTTTTAATGTAAAAAGACTTTTTATCTTTATGTCATAAATATTAAGTATAATGTACTTAAGTATAAAAGCTCAAATTATCTGATATTTTTTACACAGTCACGAGTAAGCAGGGGTGCTCACTCTCATATCACTTCCGGTTTTGTTTACACTTGGCAGACAAACATTCAAATATTAATAAATAGCCAAGCAGTTTTTTTCCCCAAGAAATAATACAAGATTATGCCAAACTATTTAATATGGTTTTCTTTTCATAAGGTTTTCTCTTCAATATGACAACAGGACATATTTAATTTACAAATTAAAAATATGTTCATTATATAAGAAGTGTATTCAATTCACTGTATGAATGAATTGCATATTTAAAGTATTTTTAATAATAGTTTTAACAATAAAAAAAGTGCATCATGCTATTAGGATACGATGGGATTACATTTATTTTCTAAATAAAATGAGTGCCTTATAAAATGCAAAATCCAAATCCTAAAGTAAAATGTTTCTTAACACCAGCATTTACTCTGGCACTCTTCTTTCTCATTTCTAAATTGTGGTTTGCAAGATAAGAAGTGTATTCAATTCACTGTATGAATGAATTGCATATTTAAAGTATTTTTAATAATAGTTTTAACAATAAAAAAAAAGTGCATCATGCTATTAGGATACGATGGGATTACATTTATTTTCTAAATAAAATGAGTGCCTTATAAAATGCAAAATCCAAATCCTAAAGTAAAATGTTTCTTAACACCAGAGTAAATGCTGGTGTTAGGGACAGTGAGTCACAACAGTAGGTAGAGAAGGCTGCCTACTGTTGTGACTCACTGTCCCGAGGCCAATGTTTTAAATTTGACTTTGACTTGCCTTTTACCTTTTTTAAATATAGTGCTAATGTGCAGTCCTTCGTGGAATACTAAAGCTGCCAAAAGCAGCAACTGTCTAGCGGAGAAGGCTGTTGACGTGATATAATAAGAAGGCTCTTCTATAAAATCAGGGTATTTTTGCACCTCAGAGCCAGCACTGAACTCAACGCAGGCCACGTCTCCCACTTCTCTTCTGTCTTAGGACAGTGATGGCTTCGGGATGTATAATTGCATATGGTTTTTTGTGACAGTTTTTATATTTTGCTTCCTTCCTTGTTTTATTGGTTAAAACCCCTTGAAGACCTCTTGCATTCACACAAAACAATTCAACTCAAAAACTAACCAAAATAACTAAGCAGACGTTAGAAGGCATTACAAAATCACACAGTAAAAGATAATGAAACAGAATTAAAAAAACTAAATAGATGAAGCTACACAAAAAAAAAAAAAAAAAAAAAAAAAAAAAAAAAAAAAAAAAAAAAAAAAAAAAAAATGTCTTTATCATACAAAAGATTTTTACTGGTGAAAAAAAACAACAACGTTTCCTCCTGTCTTATTCCACCCCTTCTGGAGTAAAAGCTGCCTTGGCCCTTTGCGTGAGTGGAGCACAATAAACGATTTAATCAAAAATCCTGAACAAGCAAAACCCCACTGGCCGTGTGCCAGACCCTCCTTTTCAGGCCCACCACAAAGAGGCCAGAGCTTGGCTGACTTCGCCTCCTGGCAGTGCAAGGCTAAACCACGTCTGATTATTAATTCTGGAGTTCAGACGAAGTGCCATGTCAGCACATTCCACTTTTCCACTGCATGTTAAACATGGAACTTTGCTCGCTTTTCCCTCTTACGGACATGAAGCCTGCCTCTTCCTCCCTCAATCTTTCCTCATCTCACACATTTACCATGACACCACAGGTCGTGTTAACACAGTGGTTCTCAAACTTTTTTGGTCGCGCCTCCCTTTAAACCTATAAAAAAAATCTGGTGCCCCCCCACCCCTTCCCATCGCACATCAGACTACCAAATAATTTCAATAAACATTATGAAAAATGAATGCTTTTTTAATAAAAAAAAAAATCTAAAGTGGAAAAAACACCTGCAACACTTGAAACATTGAAAAATAGCATACAGAGAATAACTGTTATTATTCTTATTCTCTCAGTAGTTTTTTCATATTTAGTTATTTGGTTTTTTGTGTGGGTTTCATGCTGTCCGCTAAGGCATAGGACACACACAGGCCTTTCCTCCTCACCAACGAAATTAACACCGTAACTACACTGGACGCGAGCGGCAAAATACAGTAGAACCACTGATCTATAATAGAGAATATATAGATCAGTGAGTAGAACCCATTATAATCAGTGACTCCGTTTACACTGGTTGCAGCGCGGCACGACAAATCCCCAACATTAAACTGATGCCTTGTTCTATTTATGACGTTGTAACAAAGTTCATAAGTCGGGAAGAAGGAGGCAGGAACCGGCGAACACTCAAAGAAACTTTAATAATAAAATAAACTCAAAATAGCGCGACAGCCCCTCGCGGACGACTGCCGCGCACAAACAAAACCAAAACACAAAATAAACTCCAGGCCTGGTCCTCTCTCGTCTTTCCCTGTCGTCACTCCTCCTTTGTATCCTTCCGGAGCTCCTCCGTGGGACTCGAGACCGGTGAGTGGCGCAGGTGTCGCGCATTCGCAATTACTCCACCGGCCTCGCTCCGTTCCCACGGCTCTCGGCCCCGCCCTTCTCGTCACAGACGTATTGACACAAAGTTCAAATGATCTGTAACGGTCGATTTGTTGCATCCAGTGTAGACTTGCGGCACGGCGCAACGCAACAACAGTTAGCGTCCGGTGTAGATACGGTGAGTGAAGCTGAGAGCAAGATATTCCTTGTCATATTTTCTGCATTTAGCTTTTGAATGACCAGCACCTGCCTGTATGGAAGAATATTCAGGGCAATTTTCAAAAGCAATTGCAAATTGTATTTTCGATTGCGTTTTCCACATGTGGACTTATAAATCGTGACATAATCCAAATGCAATTACAAATCTTGCATTACCGTTTGCATTTTCGCACAGTGACTGCCTCATTTCAAATGAAAAAGCAAAGTCCATTTGCAACTGTATTTTTCATGTCTTACGAGTTATGAGACTGTCATATTTAAATAGCAATATTAATTACCACATTCACTCTCTCTGGGTCGTGCACGTAACCTGCCAAAACTCAAATGGAATCGCAATTCCTTTTACATTTGAATTTCAGATGTCTACATGGAAAGCTGTCAATCAATGTGAGGGGGCGGGACTATATTATGGGGTATGTTTGTATTGGGAGGTGACGTCCAGTGTAGACTTGCGGCACGGCGCAACGCAACAACAGTTAGCGTCCGGTGTAGATACGGTGAGTGAAGCTGAGAGCAAGATATTCCTTGTCATATTTTCTGCATTTAGCTTTTGAATGACCAGCACCTGCCTGTATGGAAGAATATTCAGGGCAATTTTCAAAAGCAATTGCAAATTGTATTTTCGATTGCGTTTTCCACATGTGGACTTATAAATCGTGACATAATCCAAATGCAATTACAAATCTTGCATTACCGTTTGCATTTTCGCACAGTGACTGCCTCATTTCAAATGAAAAAGCAAAGTCCATTTGCAACTGTATTTTTCATGTCTTACGAGTTATGAGACTGTCATATTTAAATAGCAATATTAATTACCACATTCACTCTCTCTGGGTCGTGCACGTAACCTGCCAAAACTCAAATGGAATCGCAATTCCTTTTACATTTGAATTTCAGATGTCTACATGGAAAGCTGTCAATCAATGTGAGGGGGCGGGACTATATTATGGGGTATGTTTGTATTGGGAGGTGACGTCACTCACAGACGACCGTGCCGAATGCTTTGATCAATGGAGGTAATCAGTAAAGGCTCTGCTAAAGGCAGCTGCCAATCAGTGGCGGGTAATAATAGATTATGATGGAATTTTTACGACCCTTTCCATCAAAATGACAGACAATGTTCAAGTCTAACACAACCTATGCACGACACTAGGGTAGGGGTTAGGGCTGGACAATAATTCAATATCAATATGTATTGCGATATAATTTTTTTCAATAACGGTGATATGATTTTTAAACACATTTCCGATATTTCGATATACATTACCGTGTTTCCCATACATTGATTTATTTGTGGCGTTTGACTTGGTTGAATAAACATGAGCACTGCACGTTTCAAAATCAAAACGCGTCGCGGGTGTTTTATATGAATGTATCTCTGAAGGGAACCGACTGTCTTCAGAAAAGTTTCGATGGCATTTTTATCTGATAAAATACCGCTTATGAGCGGAGCTGGTTTGTTTACAGCCATTACTGGAGAAACCGTTAGTTCCACCGCTCTCACAGCGCTTCCTGCTGGCAGACAATCAGTTTGCATTTTCAATAATAAACCCATTTCCAGCAACATGCTTTTGTTGTTGCTCTATTTTTTTGTTTTCTGAAGCAACTCGGAGCATGTTTCATACTCGTTATCCTGGTTAATGCACGGTTCAATCTATAAGAATAATCAGCCTACACTACCAGTCAAAGGTTTTTGAACTGCAAGATTTTTAATGTTTCTTAAAGAATTATCTTTTGCTCACCAAGACTGCATTTATTTGATCCAAAATGCACCAAAAGCAGTAACCTTTTGAAATATTTTTACTATTTAAAATAACTGCGTTCTATTGGAATATATTTTAAAATGTAATTTATTCCTGTGATCAAAGCTAAATTTTCAGCATCATTAGGCCTACTCCAGTCTTCAGTGTCACATGATCCTTCAGCAATCATTCTAATATGCTGATTTGCTGATTATCAATATTTAAAACAGTTGAGTACATTTTTCAGGATTCTTTGATGAATAGAAAGATCCAAAGATCAGCATTTATCTGAAATAAAAAGCGTTTGTAACATTATACACTATACCATTCAAAAGCTATTTTTAAAATTTATATTATAGAAATTATTACTTTCATTTAACAAGGTTAAATTGATCAAAAGTGATGATAAAGACATTTATAATGTTACAAAAGATTTCTATTTCAGATAAATGCTGTTCTTCTGGACTTTCTATTCATCAAAGAATCCTGAAAAATGTACTCAACTGTTTTAAATATTGATAATCAGCAAATCAGCATATTAGAATGATTGCTGAAGGATCATGTGACTGGAGTAATGATGCTACAGCTCTGCTTTGAAATAACAGAAATAAATTATATTTTCAAATAGAAAACAAAAATTTAAATAGTAAAAATATTTCAAAATGTTACTGTTTTTGCTGTATTTCGGATCAAATAAATGACGCTGCATAATCTCACTGCATTTCATGTTTTTAAATGAAGAAAGTAGCCTACTCTTTGTGATTGGTTTTCGGTTCTTTGTATTAAACTATACATACATGCACGGTGCTGTTTTTTTTTTCTAATTGTTTAAGCAACTTTATTAATTATATATGGTTTATAAACATTATTTTAAACATTATGCACTTTTTAATTATATATGGTTTATAATCATTATTTTAAACATTAAGCACTTTTTTTTCCAAAGATAGTCGTGTTATTTTATTACGCTTTGAAGAAACGTGCATAATATTTTGCGCAATGCGCCCTCTTGTGGACTCAGGAGAGAAGCCAAAAGCTTTTTTCCTTTAACTGAAATGATGCCTTTTAAATTCGAATATAATTCGAATTTTGATAATATTCAAGTAGAAAATTCTAATTTAGTTTTTCAGTCATTTTGACAGCCCTACACGACACGGACGTCAATCGACGTTCTACCCTTAATTCATGTTATATCTTTCCTTTCCTAGGGATGTATTACAGGAACATCCTAACTTAATTCTTGAAATAAGATTTTAAAAAGTAATTTTTCCTGTGAAACTACCATGGTTACAAATAGAAAAGGGTTAGGTTACGCAAGTAAAAAGAACAAAATTAAGCTATTTCTTTGTCAAAGACAATTTACTCCTGAATAAAATTTTTAAATCTGTTTTACATGCACTGACACTGTCATTACTATCATGCATGATTATAATTTATCAAATGTCTCTATTTGTCTATATGTTTGAACAATGGACAAAATGTAGTTTTGTATATTGTCTTCTTGTTTTCATAGGTGACATCATGACACAATTGTTTTTGCCCAGATCTATTAATTTATTCAGAATATATTATAAATGCAATTTATTTAAATAATGACTTTAAAACACCTCTTCTAATTATCTTTTTTTTTTCTGAATTGAAATACATATTATTTAGATTTTTTTCATTTGGGGGGCAATTAACTAGTGAAAAATGTCTTCAAAGTGAACTGTCCTTTTGTCAAAATGAAGGGAAAAAATATTAAAAGAATGGAATTCATGAAATGAAAATTAGTTTGATAATTAAAAAAATTTTTTTTTGCTGCTCTACTGCTTTTTTTTTTTTTTTTTATTAAAACTCAGCTCGTCAAATCAACCTCATGTGGTGTAACTAACAAGCTTAACAAAACAAAATAAAACCGGAAATGACACCTGGACCCCTGCATGACTTTCAAGGGGTGTCAAGGTCAACAAGTCTCTTAAAATATTAGATAATTGGGCCATTTTATCACGAGGCTTATGGTTTTTCAAAACCATATGAAAGCAACATGAATAAAAAGAATAAATTTCTAAGAATTTAGCACATGCATTTGAAACAAAATCAAAAAGCAGTTTCCTTTTCTTTACAGTGGAGTGGATACTCTTGTTGGTCATTTACAAATGGATGCTTGCTTTACAGGGTGGTCATTAATAACAAAATATAAAAACCAAGTTAAATATGTTCTTTTACTAGTAAACAAACAAAACTATAGCTGCTAACTGGCACACACACACACTCACACGCAGCAGGGGCTTTTGTGCAAAATACTGCTTTTAGGAAAAAACAGCTGTGGCCCTGCAGTCATTGCTGGTTTTAGGAGAGAGAACCAACTAATCATTACCCAATTATAGTCGTCTTGGTAGTCTGCATTCTGGCTGGCCTGCAACTGAACGTGCCCTGGGAAAAAACAACTGCAACAACTAATGATATGATTACAGCAACAGCTTGCTTTATTCGGCTGTCACTTCTTCACAACTGCACTGTCAAGGCAATATCTGTGTTTGTATGATAGGCTAACAAAAGTCGGCAACTTTTCTTCTGTTGTTTATCATTTTATCCCTGCTGAATTTAAGTTAAACAACAGCCTACCTTTTGGTAGGCCGAACAGATCGACTTTTACAGTACTAAGTTGTGTGTGCGGTTTGGTTTTTTGCTCGACTTGTGTTCCTGATGTGTTCATTAACTTTGATTCGGCTATGCTCTACTAATGGAAAATGATGTCTTTGTACTCGGTGAATATGATTATGTAAGACAACTTTCACCCACATTGTGCAGTTCAGTAATCTGGGCACCTCATTCATGGCTAACCGAAGACCTAGCCCATTTCCTTTCACTGGAGCTCTAAACCTCTCGACATGTTTTAATCTTAATGCAGTACAAACAGTATTAGGAAACAACACACAAAAGCTGCAAGTACAAGAGACAGTCTTATATAGCTCAAGTTTCGTTTGTTGAGCATAATCGGCTTCAGGCCCGACAGGCTTTCTGCACTGACGGAGTGCAACAGAAAAGGAAGAAAGAAAGAAGAGAGGAAAAAACTCAATTTTGATAGACTAAAATATTACAAAATACATCTCATGTATACTACTGTTCAGAAGTAAGTTTGGGGTCGGAAAAGATTTTTTAACAGTTTTGAAGGACCTTATTAGTGAACCTTTAAAATACTAATAATTTAATAACACTATTAAATGAAAAATAAATATCAATTTTTCATACTGTACATTATGATGTTGTAATGCCTAAATTCACTTGTAGCATTTAAAACTATTAATTTTAGTTTTGAAGCATCAATAAACCAGCTTGTAAAAAAAAAAAAAAAAAAAAAGTCAAAGCATTACATTTACCTCAGGAAGCAATTCAATGTCCATAAATTTGATCGAATACAAAAAAATTTAATAAAATTAATAACTCTAGTGGTGACTTTTCTTATATTTGTAAATATATGCACTGTGTTACATATTTGTAAATATATTCACTATATTACATATTTATTATATTGTTATTTATCCCATTAGTGATGTCTTATTTAATATAGTTTGAATAAACCTGTCATAATTTCTGACAGCAACAATTTAAATTTGAACAATGAATTTGATGGATTGATTTTGGTCTTTAGTATTTTATTTTTAATTTAAACAAAATACAGAATTTAATTACATCCCCTTTTATTGGTTATTGGCTATAACATGAAAATGAATATCAGCTTATCGATATCAGACGCTTTATTGTCCACCGGACAAAAAATTTTTTAGTCAGATCAATTAAAAAAGCAATAGTACACCAAGTGATTTGAGTTCTCATTTCTGTAGCACAAATAATATTGAACAAGAAACACATTTAATTTTTATACATGTAGTTATCGATATCAGCCAGAATTGTTATATTCGTTCATCCCTAGTGGGCATCATTCCCAAAGTTCTACTCGTTAGGGCTGCACAATTAATCGAAATACAATTGATAACAACATGATCTAGAGTGTTTATTAAACCTCATATCTTTCTTGAAATGTGTTCGTCACAATAAATTGCATAATGTTCTGATAAATCCTGCTGTACAGTCCAAGTAACAATATGCCAAGCCAAAGCATCATGGAAAAGATTCAGACTTTAATACAGCCTCAGTTCGGAGGCCTTAACTAGCCCTCGACTAATTCTTTGAAAAGAAAGTTCAGGGCAAGGAGCCGGGGGAAAATTCAAGGGGCCTTCTCTTTCTGAGAATTGTAGTGAGTGGATAGTTTATAGCTGCCTGGAGACAGTATCAGAAGAGTCTGTGAAACAGGGGAGGAGGAACAGGCGGAGACTGTAGAAATGCCAAGCCATGGTTCACTTCAGCAAGCAGTAAAACTGAGGCCAGGAAAAGAAAAGGGAAAAAAGAGAGGGAGAACTTCTGCCACAGGCTGCGAAACACAACCAAGTTCGACTCCGTGCACCATTTCTGTGAGGATAGTGTTTGGTGGATTTCGATTAAATCACATGAAATCTCTCACTGAATGAGAGCACTTGGATATGGGAAAACACCACATAAAAAGAGTAACAGCTCTGCTCGTAATTATATGGGCTTATATTTCCAAAGCTGCGATCATTTTCAGATTTTCTTTACAGATGCTTTTCTGGCATATTAACATGTTCGCTAACACAAAGAGTGTGCTGTCAATTACTCCAGCTGGAGGAAAACCGATAAAAAAGAAAATCAAGTACTAGATCCAAGCCATGAACTTTCAGTATAAATGCTGTTGTCTGGTTTATTAGTAGACATCTATAGTCACCTGACAAATTATAGCATGATTTTATTTTATTTTGCTCAACCAGTTTAATGAATGTACATTTTTTGAAGTGCGTGTCTTATGAAGGGTGTCTTAAAGAAAATGTGATGATCAAACACTTATAATGATGTGACAAACATAGACCTATGTAGTGGAGGCAAGGTATTTAACAATTTAACAATAAACTTTATTATTTAAAATGAGTCTGACATCAGTGCACTTAACAGTAAACTTCACTTCACTTATTATAAACAACTTAAATCACACAAATAGAACAAAATTATAAATAATTTGAATTACGAAATTAAACAAGGTAACTGTGTAGGGCAAAAAAAGCTACTGCCAAACCAACAGGGGCAGGTTTATGCAGGAAGCACAGCTTTTCCAAATGTTAACATCTAAAATGAATAATAATAATAAAAAAAATGTCCCAAACTCTGTGTTGTGTATTTTCTGGTAATCAAATGAACATGCAGAACATTTGTATTAAAATAGTTTTTTTGCAGTTTAATATTCACAGACACAGTCTATATATATATATTGAAATTCTGCGTTATACAGTAAATTACGTTTTTATGGCTGGATTTCACGATTCCGTCCATGTTTTCTGCATTGTGGAAATCATAGGTCCCCACTAATGTAGCAAACGAATATGATAAGCTCATTGTGAGAGTAAAAGACGAGGACATTGTTGTTTATTTACTGAGCATTGAGTCTTCAACGGACTCAAGCCACCACCGCACTGCCGTCTACTAGACTGCAGAAAGACACTAACTTTTCAATCTGCTATGTTACTGACTGTACTGACAAACTATGCTGACACAGTGTCTGCGACGCAACAGGACGCGACAAAGCGACCGTTGAAAATCATTTGAACTTTGTGCCAGCACGTCATAAATAGAACGAGGTATCAGTTTACTGCATCCAGTGACAACATCACTGACTACAATGGGTTCTATTCTACGAGCGGTGCAACAAAATACAATAGACTTCTATTGTATTTTGTCACGCCGCGCGATGTGATGTGACCAATGTGATAAGCATGAGTTTTAGGCCACGGCGCGGCCGAGTAAATTGTCAAGACATTTTTATTCTGGAAGTGAACTAATCCTTTAAGCTGGAAGTTTGTGAGGTCAATAGATGAGTGACTGAGTCTTTCCATACACAGCAGGTCAAGAGTTAGTAGTAGTGGTTGACCGATATATCGGCCAATATTTGCCATTTTTCAAATATCGGCATTGGCCGATAAGTTTTTCTGTTTGGCCGATGCATTCGATGTTTTGACAGCACTGAGAATGGCAGCGCCTTCGCACAGTGCTCACATTCTCCCTCTTGTTCACCGTCGTCGTTACCAGTTCTGTCTAATACGGATAGAAGTCGGTCTAATAACCAGATTAACCAGATTTAACCAACGGTATAAAATGTATACAAAGTATTATATTATTAGTAATAGAAAGGCAAACATTATAATACTTTCTCGTTTGCTGTCAGCATTCAGCAAATACGCATTTATATAATTTAAACAAATCTTTGAATGAATAATGAACATTTAATTTCACCAACTTTGCAAACTTTCGAATCCAGCTGTGAGATCGTGTGAAGTGTGCATTTGTATCCTGCATGATTGCGTGTTCTCAGCATGACGGCCAGTCCGTGCAAATTGAATCCTTTAAACATTAAATTCGCAATTTCAAATTATGCTGCGCTTTATGCATTTGCCCACTGTCATATTCATGTAATTTTCACTGTGTGCTGTATGTAAAATTAGTGTTACCTTCGCTTTATTTGAAAAAATATGATTCCCAATACACACAAACTTCCCAGAATACTGCGTGCCCTGTTGGTTACAGTGTTTACTTCCTTTTTAAATTATATTTTTATTAAATATTTATTTGTGAAAAATACTTTGTCATCTAAAGTATGTTTATTTTACACATTCATTTTTTAATCCATTTTCAAATGATTTCTAATTTCTTAAATATTAATTAAAATAAATAAAATTATATTGGCTTTATATCGGCCACCCTGCTTTCCAAGATATCGGCATCGGGTGTCAAAAAACATATCGGTCAACCACTAGTTAGTAGACCAATTATTACCTATAAAGTGGAACTGGGGTGACGATATCAATATAAACTGATCTTAATTTTGATGAACCAATATTGATTCTTAAATCCCAAGAATCAATCTTTTAGTCTATGTTGTTTTTAGTTGAAGCACTAACAAATCTTCACTAAACATTATTTGTAGCAAATCGCATCCAATAACCACAATAAGCTTAGTTACTTTTGATATGAAAAAGTCTCAGCTTTTAAATTTGGTCAGGTTTATCATTAAAATTCAAACAATAAAAACCGTTTTAGCACAAATTAATGTGGCATGAGCGATAGCTGTAGCCACCTCAGTTCAAGCTGTAGCACGAAGTGCACGTGAGCCAATCATCTCTTCATCTTTACTACTAGTTAGGGGTGTAAGAAAATATCGATACACATGAGTATCGCAATATTTTGTTTGGCGATACTGTATCGATTCTCAAAAACAGAATATCGATATTTAAAAAAAAATATCTTCTCTCTGCCTTCTCTCGTGGTGGGGGTGTTTTGTGCAGTTGGGGCGGTGCTCGCGTTGCGGTCTCGCCGATTTCACACGGAACAAACTGAAAAACCTGTGAAATCCAAGTGGAAAGTTCTGAGAATGTTTAACATCTGTATTTATTTTATTGTTTTAAAATTGTTTTGTTTTCTTTGTTTTCAAATCCTGAAAGCACTTTATTTTTCCATTGATATTAAGCATATGTAATTATTTTGTTCAGATCAAAATGTTATGACATTGTATGTTACAATTGTAAACTTAAAATGTGAACCTTTAAAGCAGGGTCTAAAAAATATTGTCTTTTTATAAAATACATATTATACATTTAACTAAAGGATCCTGCAAGCATTTTAATTTTCCCCCCTTGACTCGTATGGCACAAAAAGTGGTTCAATAACGTTGAATGTTACAGGGACTGATTATTGAAAATGCAGATCCCACTGTTCTGGTTAAATAATTTGTATTCATTTTATTTATTTATTGCTAAGGTTTGCCTATGGTGGTGTGTTTTTTTATGACAGCTTTTCAAAAATATATCCTATTCCTAAAATAAGAAATATCCCAATACATCGCCTTGCTTAGAGTATCGCAATGTATCACAACATATCGTATCGCAACCCCTGTATCGTTATACGTATCATATCGCCAGATTCTTGCCAATACACAGCCCTAATACTAGTTATAGCACAAAATCATGAATGAACACCAGAAATTATGTTGAAAGAAACCATATATAACTTAGTGAAATATATCATGTCTCATGTAACTCCATGGTCAATTGCGTTTCGATATGTGGAAAGACATCAACTAAGCAGCTTGCAAACAAAATGCCATTTATCGGTACATTTATCTCAGGAAATCCAATTCCTGTCCATAGCTTTTTAGTCACCCAGAAAAAAAATTTACTTTATAAGAGCAGTCTACTAAATATATGTTCACATACAGTATATTACACATACATATATTCATGGTATTTTTACTCAACCGGTTTGTTGTGTTTTATTTAATGTATGTTTGAATAATTTTAACACACAATTATATCCTAAAATTGAAAAAATGCCTCGTGCAACTTAAAATTTGTTTTTGAGGGTTTATTATATCTAAACAGCATTAGACTTTAATAGTTTGGTCTCTGTTGTTAATTTTAACATTTAACATTGACATACCAATCAACAGGGATCCCTATAGAGTTCAGAGCTTTAGTTGAGAGAATTTTCTGTCTTCAAGAAAATTTTAGGCTACATGTAATGTACCTGATATATCCAAATGAAATGATACTGAATCGGATTCTAATGGAGTCAAGAGCTTTTGATTCGGAATTGAAATGAATCCTGAAATCTGAAACCAATACCTAGCCTTAAACATTAAAACATGCAGCTAGGCATTCTATCTTCATACCATCTACACACCAAATGTCAACTGCTGCCTGTCAAAGACCTTTCACACAGATTTCAGGTGTTTGAGAATTAGCTAGAATTCGAGTATAAGAGAATTAGCTATTCTAAGGTGAATAAACTATAGTTATGAATCATTCTGTTGATTCTGTTACATACCGACTCCATCTGAAGCCTTCTATCCCTATCGTGTTGCTAATATTTATTTTAAAGAATACATATAAACAGTAGTACATAAGTGATTCTTATGCTAATTTAAATGTTAATTTAAAATCCAACATGCATAAAATAATGTAACCATTATTCCAACATTCAGAACAGTTTCCCTCACAATCTATTTATAACAACATAAAACTATAAATAATAAAATGCAATAAATATTTTTCTAAGCACAAATATTACGTAAGCAGTTGAGCTTAAGTGAAGATTTATTGAACAACCAAATTGAGTTTTAAAAGCTCAAGAATATACGCAATATTTTATAAAGAAGTTGATTATTCATTACATTATTAAAAATAAGCAATTACACAGATCTCACAATATGTAAGATAGGGCTGGACGATATGGCCAAAATTTATATCACGATATATTTCTTAATTTCGGTCGATACGATATAATTCCGATATCGAGATGAACATTATTTAAAAAAGCCTCATAAAAACTGCCAAGAACACCCACAACAGATGTCTGTACCTACAAACTTATGAAAAATGAATTTGCCAAGTCTATGAAACCTAATTTTTTAGAAAAAAAAAACTGCACAAATAAATTAATGTTCACCTTTTATTTGTATTTAGCTTTCATACAAACAAGAAATGTGAAACCACTGTCAAATAAACATCTCAGACTCACCTTATTAATTATTATTATATTTAACTTCAAACCATAGGCTAATATACCAGTCCAAAATTTTTGAACAGTAAAATTTTTAATGTTTTTTTTAAAGAATTCTCTTCTGCTCACCAAGCCTGCATTTATTTGATCCAAAATACAGCAAAAACAGTAACATTTTGAAATATTTTTACTATGTACTATGTTTTCTATTTGGAAAAATGTAAAAATGTAATTTATTTCTGTGATTTCAAAGCACAATTTTTTGTATCATTACTCCAGTCACATGATCCTTCAGAAATCATTCTAATATTCTGATTTGCTGCTCAAAAAAACATGTATTATGTTGAAAACAGCACATAATTTTTTTCAGGTTTCTTTGATGAATAGAACGTTTAGGAGAACAGCATTTATCTGAAATCTTTTGTAACATTATAAATGTCTTTATCATCACTTTTGATCAATTTAAAGCATCCATGCTAAATAAAAGTATAAATTTCTATAATCCCCCCCCCAAAAAAAATTTTTTTTTAATAAATTATACTGACTCCAAGTTTTTGAATGGTATAGTGTATAATATTACAAGAGCTTATTTCAAATAAATGCTGATCTTTGGATCTTTCTATTCATCAAAGAATCCTGAAAAGAAAAATGTACTCAACTGTTTTAAATATTGATAATCCGCAAATCAGCATATTAGAATGATTTCTGAAGGATCATGAGACACTAAAGACCGGAGTAATGTTGCTGAAAATCCAGCTTTGGTCACAGCAATAAATTACATTTTAAAATATAGGCCTACTGAAATATAAAGCAGTTATTTAAAATAGTAAAAATATTTCAAAATTTTACTGTTTTTGCTGTACTTTGGATCAAATAAATGCAGGCTTGGTGAGCAGAAGAGAATTTCCTAAAAAAAATTGTTTTTTTAATCTTACTGTTAAAAAAATCTGTGACTGGTAGTGTAGGCTGATTATTCTTATAGATTGAAACAAATGTGCTTCAGCCAGGATAGAGAGTATGAAAAGTGCTCCGAGTTGCTGCAGAAAACAAAAAATTGAGCAACAGCAAACATGTTGCTGTCTGCCAGCAGGAGGTGCTTTGAGAGCGGTAGAACTAGCGGTAATGGCTAGTAACGGCTGTAATCAAAGCAGCTCAGCTCATGAATTCTACTGTATCAGATAAAATAAAAATGCCATCGAAACTTTTCTGAAGACAGTCGGTTTCCTTCAGAGATACATTCATGTAAAACACCCGCGTCGCGTTTTGATTTTGAAACGTGCAGAGCTCGTGTTTTTTTCAACGAAATCAAAGACCACAAAAACGGGACAAGTTTTCTAAACTACATTTGAGTTTCGATTCTTATCACCTGACGTCTGCGATTTTCATGTACCAATTCGGACGGGACTAACATCTCCATGTTTATTACAGAGGTGGGAGGGTCCGTTTTGTACATCTGGGCGTCACAGAGATCACGTGCTCTGTATGCATGCATTGCGTATAGTCATTCAGATTGATTACCATTTAGTATAATCACACAAATACCATGGTGAAGCTAAATGGCTAGTATAGCATAACCATATTAATGTGTGGTTAATTTAGTTGAACTTTTATTTTTTTATTTATTTGTAGTAAACCCATGTTTAATTTTCATAAAGGTACATATGTAATTAAAACATTATGTAATTGAGTCATAGACTGTATAAAAATATGGACGTAGTGTCCGTCATGTCACCCGTAGTTTTCTGAAGAGCGTTTTTGAAGCTCAAAGTGGGCGGAGCGGGCCGTCGCCATCTTGACAGCGCGTCACCGCATGTCACTCCCGGATAATCGAAAATGGGCAAAAAGGCAGGAGCTGGTTGCTGAAGCCACATCCACCTAGCTCGACGGCACTGTCAGCAGCGGCAATCCACCTGTCACTCAAGTGGCCACGCCCTTAATTATGCAGAACTTTAAGGCTTAATATAATTTAATCGGATGAGTTATAAAAAAATTCACCCCCCCCTCACAGTTGTCATGAAGGGCAAAATTAGCTATATAGACCAAAATCATTTTTTGAACCAGGCTGTAAACATGTTTTTTTCTGCTGTAAAGTTGGCCATTTTAACATGGGGAGTCTATGGGATTGACTCCCTTTTGCAGCCAGCTTCTAGCGGCCAGTTGACGAATTACAGTTTAAGTCACTTCCGTGTTGGCTTCACGAGAGAGAGAGCGGGAGGTTACCGCTTGAATTGAGTGCAGAAATGAATGCGAGTATGAACTTACCTGATGCTGATATTACAATAGCCAGTCTTAACAGTTTACGTGATCTGGCTCTTGATTTTATTATTGCTATTTTTGTTTTATTTCTTTGCCGGGAGCCAAATATATCAAGCCTCTAATTGATGTTGGCCAAAACACACAAGGAAACGCGTTGTGAAAAAAAATATCACTGGCAATCACAGACATTCGCTTTCGGACGGGATTAGTTTTCTCAGAGGATCACAGAGTTTTAGGGCTGGGTAAAAAATATAGATATCTCGATATTAATCAATTCTCTTTTTTACGGAATGATATTGATTCTTAAATCCCAAGAATCAATTAGTCTAGCCTGTTTTCAGTTAATGGATGGAACATTGAAGGGTACTTCCCATCCAATATATCACAATAAGCATTGTGCTTTGGTACTTTTATATGAAAAAGTCTCAGACTTCAAATTATGTCCATTGTATTGCAGTACTCAAACAATAAATGTTGTTTTGGCACTATTTAATGTGGAGTGACAGATCGCTGTAGCGCCTCAGTTCAACAGACGCGGCAACGCGAGGTGCACGTGAAGTGATCATCTCCTCCACATTAATACCAGCTTCAGCACAAAATAAACATGACTAAACATCCGAAGGCAAGTTAAAAGAAAGAGTACAACTTTACAATCCGTATCCTGTCTCATGTAACAGCTCAATCAGCGTTTCCTCTGTGCAAAGATGTCAATATAACGTCTTGTAAACAATGTAACAATGTCACATTTACCTCAGAAAAACATATTAGGTGACCATAAACTCATTAGTCAGATAGAAAAATAAACTGTAGAGAGGGGCATTTTGCTAAATATATGCACTATATAACATATTCATTATAATTTTTACTGTTCTTAAATGTTTAATTTATGTTTGAATAAATCCATCAAGTTTTTATGACAGCCACCATTATGTTTATATATATATATAAAAGAAAAGAATTGAAGTAGAAATATTATGTAATTGTAACTTTATTTTAAAAACTCCATTAAGAGTAATTTTAACAAATCAGTCAATTTTAACCTTCAATATTATAGTAATTTAGTACCAACTGTGATTTTTTTTTCCTTGAGAAAATTTGGCATGTACTGTACCAGACATATATCCAAAATAATCGATATTGAATCGAATCGAATCAAATTTGTAATCGAATCGAATCACAAGCTTGTGAATGAGAATCGAATCGAATCGTGAAATTTGTGTCAAAACCCAGCCCTACTGAGTTTGCTGAAAAACAGTAGGTAATTTGCTCTGGAATTATTACAGAGGTTGTGTGAGGAAAAACACAGACGTGGCAGATTCGGACGGGATTAAATACGTCGGTGAAACACAAATTTCTCAACCCCCTCTAAAACTAGTCCCGTCCGAATAGGGCTTTAATCTAACATGACATGTCCAGATTCTTAATAATGGATCATAATTTCTACATTCATATTTTCAATGCTACATTCACAATGCAAATCCATTTAAGCAGCAGGCAAATGTCTCAGGCATGTAGGTCAAATCCCTACATCTACATAAGAAAAGCAGAGAGAAATATGTAAGTTAGTCGAATTAAGCTAGTAGCAACTTACTTTTAGAAAGAAGGCACTAAAGCAACACTGATGAGCAATTATTTTACCTGCTCATGTTTCTAGGCCTAGCCGGAATCTGTGCCTGCAAAACTCCAGATTTCCACAGAATGGGAACACCCATCATTCACAATTCTTCACATTTCTTGCCTCTTGTATTTTAAAATACTCAACACAGAATTCCATAGATTTTTCTTGATCTGAATATAACTTGAAAGCAGAATCTAATTTGTCCGTATCTGGTCCTGTAATTCAACATTTCAAAGTACACCAAAACTTCTCTTGCATTCTCTTTTTAGTCAGCGAGCATCCCAGATTGAATATGACAACTTCTTTTTAGTGTGCACTGCAGTGCTGGAGACTTTTAACTGTCCAAAAAAGGGACACAAAGGAGACATTGAAGCAAAAATCACCTGATGGAGTGGGAATGTGCAGATGAAGCTGAAAGCCCTACCTGATACATATAACTCTCCAGATTGGCCTGGTGAACTGCCAGGCCTCCAAACATACTATAATTTACTGCTTCCTGAGGGCATAAAAGGAGGAGGAGAAAGAGCTTGGGGAAAGTGCCAGAGCAACACAGGAGCAAAGACATTTTGGGAAAGGAGACACTAGATAACTAAGAGGGTACAAGGTAGCATCCAGAAGAGGTTTACGCAGCAATGCTATAGAAAATCCATTTTAGTTTTTTAGTTTCCCCAAATAACATATAAGTGAACAGTTCTTAAAAGATACATTTTTTAGTTTAAAGAACTTGAATAACCTAACCGTTAATTTTTTTATTATAAAGAACGAAAAGATTCTTCATGGAACCATTAATGGCAATAAAATAAAATAAAATAAAAACTTAATTATGTGTAAATGGCAAAAAGAAAATTTAATTAGAAAAATCTCTAGATGATTCAATGCAGAATTGCATTGCAGTAGACTGCTATCAAAAGCAAAATCCTTCTTTTCCACCCCCCCCCAAAAAGTAAGTAAATTCACAGATGTTTATTACGAGAGATCTGAGGCCTGATTCAACAAGCTAGCAGTCAGTCCCCAAAACAAAACAGGTTATGACAGCTCTTTAGCACAGATTAAGCAGGTTAGTCATTGGTCAACACAGTAAAAGCAGGCAGTCTTACCCTGCGAGGAGGCTGTTGGCTCAGGTCTGGGAACAGCAGGAAGCGGTCTCTGAGAACAAGGCTGGCAGGACGGCACTGACATTTTCACAGGTCCCACATACTGCACGTACGTCCCTGGAAAGTCTCCCCTCTGTTTGGTTCGCTCGTTAAAGCCCAAGATCCAGCCGATGCATTCTGGGTGCTCCTCCTCTCCCTCTTTGATGCCCAGTGACAGCAGAGACGCTTTGTCGACCGTCAGGACATCACCAGGCTCAAGGTCAATGTCATCCTCCCAGTCCTTAGAGTAGGAGTACAGAGATCTGTACTGGAAGCCATCGGCAGCCATTTTCAGAGTATGAACTGACAGTCGGACTGGGGATGAAACTTTGCGAGGGTGCAAATGATGTTGTACCGTGGGACGTTTGGTTAAAAGCTAAGCACTTCTGACCGGAGCTCATAAACGGGCATGCGCGGTAGCAACAGCTTAGACCTGACCGGTGTTGGCCGAGCAGGCCACTTTTCTCAACTTGAACCCACGGTTCAACCAAATGATGGAACAGAGGAAATGCAGCATGCTCATTCAGGCTCCGGAAAAGAAATAAAGAATGAAGTCCTTCACAGATTTATTTTGCCAAATCAGCTGGTGTCGTCTTATAGCAGGTTGCTCAACATTCCCTCTCAAGATGTGATCCTCCCAGTGTAACGGGATAACTGTATGGAAAAAAGCAAGTATATTAAGAGTAAAACACTAACACAAAGTCTTTCTAAAAGAATAACAATAAAATAATCACAACAACTTAACAGTCGAGCTTCAGCAAGGCTTTGCATAGTCCAGTTACAGCCTTCATCTCGGTCGAAGTATACATGACAGAATGCGCAGTAAAATATTCAAAGCATTAAATAAGCGTTGTGCGTCACCTCTGTCTTTCAGAGAAAATGCACAATGCCGAGGCCAATTGTAGTCTGATTAAACATGCTGGACAAAGACTTAGGTCTGTTAATCCGACTTCACAAAAACAGGAAGAATTTTAGTCGGACTGAAGTGTTTACATTTTTAAAATACACATTTTTTAACAATCTGACTGAAATCAAACTTGTATTAATGCACTAAACATGATGCACCTCATACATGCGTCATATGATTCGTAATTCGTAAGACCAGGTGAATTTTTAAACTCCAAAGTCTTAAAGCAAACAAAACCCAAGGAACAACCTTACCTTGAAACAATTAAAGTCAGAAATATCAAAGCCGTTAATGTCGCAGTTAGTAACCAAATATTTCAACTTCAGCAAATAATCAAAAAGATAACTGCCTAAAAAAAAAATAGCATGTTTTTGGGAATAGCATTCCTGAATGAGCACAGGTCACTTAAGTTTCAAAATAATCCAATATGACGTCCATATTATTCCAATTATTACAGTACGCAGTTGATATTAAGCACATTTGCAATATGCATCACTTATATGACGGAATGGCTAAACGTATAATTTTTTTCATGCGCATGCGCACCTTCGAATTAGGGGCTTATGCTCATATACCAATAAAGTGGCATTTTAAAGGATTGCCGACCCCGTGGAAAGATTGCATTCTAATAAACAACGTCAAAGTGTTCGCAGGCATCACAAGGCAACACTCACCCCACTTTGACCAGGCGCACTAGGGTCTCAGTCCAACATCCTCTGTGTGGAGAAGAGAGGTGCAAGCGCAGACACGTGGCACTGACATACCCAACCACAGCCCGCAATCCTCACACCACCGAAACACCCCCTCCGAAACACGTCATCCCCCTTTCCGCCTTTTCATCATTATAACTAAAGTATTTCATGTACTGAACTGTACGACGGAGTTCATTCAGGAAAAAAAAAAAGTCCATTCTGAGTCTGAGTGCTAAAACTAAAAGTTCTGCTGAGAGAAATCCTCATCTTTACAGTCAAGCACACTGCTTAAACTGCAGGACGACAGCTGACGGATTCGTACGCATCCTTTCCTCCTCTTTATTCAGTCTGAGCAGAGCAGTTGGCAAAACACTGTGACCAAGGCAGAGCACAAAATAATTAATGAATCGAGGCAGGAAACTCACTGTTGCTACAGAAGGGAAAAGGTAATCCTGTATTCCTATTGGGCAGCATATGGCCATGTGCTCAAGAATCACCAGAGAAGCTGGGGCAAATCAAGCAAACGTTCTAATATTAGAAAATGTATCTAGGCAGTGATCAAACCCTAAACCTTTAAACTATACTGCTTCTCTGCAGTGGATAACTTTTTTTGCTCATTATAGGAATATGTTTATGCCTGTATGACATGTTTTAAGTATTCTGAATGAGAAACAAGCAAAGCAAAATCTAAATGTTTGTTGGGTGAGGCTTGTCTAATCAGGACTATGGCACATTATCATCATAATGATCATTCAAACACAGGGGAAAGGACTGGATTCTGCTTGGGCTTCTGCTGAGAAAACATGATCAGGATACTCTGTCATATTGTGCATGTCTTCAGCCTCAGGCTACCAAGGTAGGAGTTTTAATCCATCCACGAGACCCGTCTTAGTTTTAAGAAATTAGGACAGTCACAGTATTTGTTGAGAAGGAAAACGATGAGCCTGTCTGAGTACGGAAAACTTATGCAATATTTTTTTCCTCTCTCATTTCATTGGCCGAAGTACCTTGACTAATGCCCATGAGTCTGGTGACAGACAGTGTTCTCCAAACAATATGTCCTTTTAAAGCCTGGAGTGTGCAGGACTGAAGGAACGGCATCCAGAACATACCCTCTGGATATATGGCATGCAATGGTTCAGATAAGGACAATGTTGCTAATTAAAGTTAAAGTGGGTCTTTTTATTTTAAAATACGTTCTCAAGTTAATGTGCGGCCAACTATTAGTAAGCCATTACAGTTCATTCCCATGAAAAATGTAAACACTGTAGTGCTTTCAAAACATTGCTCTGTTTGTTTGAGCATCCTGACAAGCCCAACACAGCAACACTGGCTCAACCAATGGTGTAACTCTGGAGGCGGGACTACTCGCTTGGCAGATGAGAGAAAAATTATTGCTCTTACATTTCTTAACTATTGTCACGATGACAAGATGTTTGCACAGTTCCTATAATTTTTTTTACAATGTTACTTTACAAATTATTTAGAAGAGTAATCGGAAATCAAGATGAAACAAAAGCAGCAACAGATCTTTCATATTGTGAGATACATCCGAGTGTAACAAATTATTGAAAAGAAGAGGACTTGGTTCTATCAATTGGCTATTGATTGGATTTTGAAATTTTTTTTATCGGATTATGGATAAATAATTCGCAAGGTGCGGCAAACTTTAGGCAAAATTAAGCAGGTAAAGAAGCTCCATTGTCCGTTATCAATAAAGTGGCAATGCATTACTTCCAACCTAATCAGCTTTATATCGGTAATTTGCATGTTCAAAGTTTTCCAAACTTGAATCCAATGCAAAATATTTCCCCTCGAAATTTCAGATTGTGCATATTCCTATTCAGATGACAGCATTTTGCCATACGAAGGTAGATAACATTTACATTTAGTCATTTAGCATATGTTATGATATGATATTAGATAAGGCTGCAGCTTTATATCTATAACTTGTAATCTCAAAATAGCTAGGGTGAATTTTCATTTTCGTTTCATGCTGCTTTTGAACAGAAATGTATAATTTAGTATATTACTTCTTCGCTTAGCTAAAGCAATCTTAACGAGACGCAAAGCACAGACTAATAAGGCCTTTACACTTGGTATTAAAGGGGTCATATGATGCTTTTTTTAAAGATCATTATTTTGTGTATTTGGTGTAACAGAATATGTTGACATGCTTTAATGTTCAAAAACCACATTATTTTTCAAATACTGTACATTATTGTAGGTCCTCTATGCCCCGCCTCTCTCAAACGCTTCGTTTTCAACAAAGTCCCTCCTTCCGACAAGCGCAGTCTGCTCTGATTGGCCAGCTGACCCAGTGCATTGTGATTGGCCGAACACCGCAAGCACTCGTTGGAAATGTAACACCCCTTACCATAATCACGAGCTTCATCTTTCAAAATAAATGTAAAGACAGAGCCCGAAAGGGGAACAGAGTCTCGTGACACAGTGATGAAGCTGGTATGTGTTTGCAGCACACAAGCCACGGTTAAGACAGCTGACTCCACTGAGATGTGACGCTGTCTCTCTCCACACACACACACACACACGATGCGCAAAACTCCGCATTTGAACAGTCAATAGCAAATACTTAAACTAATAACAAAACAGTAGCTGATTCAGAAGCGCCAGATTGTCATAGCAAAGTCAGAATTACCTCCTCTCCTAGGTTCACGAAACGGTCGTCCATAAAATGCATTGCTGTTCTGTTGTAAGTCATCTTAAAGATTTCTAAATGCATCTACTTTCGGAAGGCCAAATAAAGTGCTTTTGCTTTCGCCTAGAAACACACAGCGTCTCCCTGACATGGCTGCTTCAACACTAACTGCGGTTACTGAAACCACGGCTTCTTTCTTTGCGTGAACATTTGGGCGGCATTATGCAAATATTCCCACATAGTGAGGTAGATATGTGGGGGCGTGCTAGAACGAGACATTTTAGGGGGGCGTGGCAGAGTCTTAACTTTGATAAAGAATATCTCTTTGGATTTGAGACTTTAGTCTTTGCAACTTCAGGGATCTTATCTATGCACAATCAGCTTGTAACACTTTAAAGAGAAAGGAAAACTTGAAATCGCATCATATGACCCCTTTAAGATGCGTTTTGGTCGATCGGATCACAAGTGGACAACGCTAAATACAGGTGTAAACAGGGTGTGAAATGTTTTGAGCTTGTCCACTTTCGACCACTACTAGAGGTACACGTTAGTCGAAAACGCATTCGACCGGACTCCAGACAGTGGAACGGAGCGACAGAGATTGACCCTCCGGCTCCGGTTCCACTCCGGGTTTTACATTCCCCTCTCCTGGAACAATCCTGAGAGAAACTCGCTCTGAAACAAACTGGCTATATCTCAAACAAACAGTGAAAAATCCTTGTGCTGTTAAACTAAAAGAATCAACACTACCACCATAACTTAACTAATCTAGAGCTAACTGCTGTATAAGGCGTCGAATATAAGCGGTGACTGACAAATGGACACTTCAAATTCAGAAGGGTCTAAATCTGGATTTAAAAAGTTGAGTTTGTGGCATAAATACTAAAGTAGGTGCTCGAGTCGTGTCACGCGCTGCAGCTCTTGCAGGCTGTTAACTGTGTATCTGCTGCCTTGATCAGGCAAGGCGAACATGCTTCTGCATCATGCAGACCAAACGCATATCGGTCTGCACATTTCTGTCGCCCACTAAATCCGCGATCTTAGCAAACGGCTTCTTCGAAATTTTGCGATAAAACGTTGGCTTGTCGTTAGAAGCAAACAAGTCCGTGTTTTATATGTCGTAGCAGCACACTTCGCGTCTTTTCCACCATTTGGAGGCTGCTAGCTAGCCATCCCGTTTAGTAGAGTAAAGTAACGCAATGTGCAAAACTTGGGAAAACTTACCCGTGGCAAATCGTTGCAAAAGCGTTGACGGTTTTCTTTCGCGCGTGCGAATAAATGTGCGATCCTAACTCTCGGCCGGACTCAGGTTTTCAACTCCCATCTACTCCCTCGGCAGAGTACAGGACTGATTTCTTTTTCCTTTTCATTCCGCACGAATCTTTTCAACTTGCCGACCTGCCATTTTCCAGCGCAGCGCGGAGCAGGACAGGGCTGCGTGAGAACTAGCGAGAGCGGGACGGAGAATAGCGGAATGAACCGAAAACGTCCGAAAGACTACATCTCGGTTAACACATGAAGCGTTCATCATTCCTGCACTCTCTATTGCGCCATCCCGCTGTGGTGAAGCGAGGTAGTGTAAAAACCCGTTCATAAAAATGTAGACCTACAAGTGATAAAAATAAATAAATAACCATCTCAAATTACGCTATCCTTTCAATTGCCTATTAGGCTTGTTTTATCATTTATCAGAGTACCGAGACATTTAAGTAATTTAACAATTTCAAACACTATTATTTTATGCAGCAGGCCAATGTCTTTAAAATATATGTGATATATGTAACTCTCTATATAAAATATATAAAATGTAAAAGTTTGGGTCCAGTAATTTTATTTTAAATAAATCAATGGTGTTATTCCTCAATGATTAAACTGATTAAAAGTGGCAGACTTTTGTATTGTTACAATACAACTATATTTCAGTTAATGCTGTTCTTTTGAACTTTCTATTCATCAAAGAATCCTGAAAAAAACAAGTCCACAAAAATATCGCTCAGCACAACTGTTCTAAACATTGATAATAAGAAATATTTCTTGAGAATTAAATCAGCATATTAGAAGGATTTCTGAAGGATCATGTGACACTGAAGACTGGAGTAATGGCCGCTGAAAATCTAGCTTTGTCATCACAGGAATAAATTATACTTTATAATAGTTATTTTAAATTGTAATAATATTTCACAATATTACTGTTTTTACTATATTTTGATCATAAATAAATACAGCCTTGTTGAGCATAAACTTAATGATTTTTAAAAAATCATACAGACCCCAAACTTTTAATTTGAATGGTAGTGTATTATAATAATTTCTGGAGGTAGTTAATATACCACAAGCCACTAGTGCTTAAAACATGCATGGTCAAAGCACTGAAACATGATTATCAGCAATTATGTACACATTTAATCATGGTTAAATCCAAACTTTACAAATACATTGAGCGTGAGTGGATTTAGTTGAGAGTCTAGGATCTTTTTGAGTCCATGGCTGTGGAAAGAACTGGATCAACTGTACAAATTCAACTTAAAACAAAACACTACAGTACCATACAAAAGTAAATGAAGGTAGTATGTGAACTCAAGGAAATAGTGCCACACAAATCTGAAGTACAGAAGAAGAGAAAGACAAGTCAGACTGGGAGTGCAAGTATCTAAACTTCGTCTTCTGTCTCTTTAGTTTTGATTAATGAATGAGGAAACAATCCAGTTTAAGCAAACCATTACATAGAAAGCTCATGTTACTCGTAACTGAATCATTTCTGTGTAACCAAACAAGCAGATGTCAAGACTTCAGAAGGCTATAATGCAGATTTAAACTATGGCATTTATATAGGGTACTCACAAAAACATGCCATACAGCTGTTGTGTGAATTCAAGAGAACAGACATTTCCACAAGTCAGACTACAAAACACTAAAAGACAGACACTATTTGTTAAAGATTACACATGTCAAATGAGTTCAGATGTACAACACTGCTAGAACACATACCGAATCCAACACATTATAAATAAAAAGTTGTCATCAAATTAGTATTCATAAACCATTTTGTTCTTTCTAAGTAATGAGAACAAGTATGCTCAGGTAAACATGATACTCTACAATGCCAACATTGGCCAAATGGCTTCTTACAAGTCATTGTTTAGGTGCTGGAATATTATTGGGTGTGACTGACTGAACACAAGACTTCATCCAAACTTGCAAAAATAATATTAGTCAACATATATTAACTACATTTTGTTGACCACTCAGACATGACATTATATGACAATATTACTGATATTTATGAGAGATGAGAATGAAAAAAAACAACAGTAATTGAACCTCAGCAGGACCACATATGTGCAAATTCTCAGAAAGCGATCCTACTGTATGATCTTTCTATTACCGTCTTTCAAAATCTACAAAAGTTAATTGTGCTACCTGGTAAAACAAATTCTTAAAGGTATAATCTACCCAAAAATGTAAATGCTGTCATCATTTACTCACGTCATTCCAAACCAGTATGACTTTCTTTGGGTGGAACACAAATGCCAGCAATATTTTAAAGGAATAGTTCACCCAAAAATGAGGGCGAGAAATGATGAATAAATGTTCATGTTGTTCCACACCTGTGTAAGTTCCTTTCTTATGTTGAACACAAAAGAAGATATTTAGAAAAATTTAGAAGAACCAAACAGTTGTTGGTCCCCTTTGACTTCTATAGTAGGGAAAGAAATAAAATGGAAATCTATGGGGACCATCAACTGTTTGATTACCAGCATTCTTCAAAATATCTTCTTTTATGTTCAACATAAGAAAAACTCATACAGGTTTGGAACGAGTGAGTAAATGGCAACATGTTTGGGTGAACTATCCCTTTAAGATGGCTTTTGTCCATACAATGAAAGTCAATGGGGTCCAAAACAAACACAGGCATTTTTATGTTCTACAGACGAAAGAAAGTTTACAACAATATGAGGCTGAAAAAATGTTGACAGAATTTTCATTTATAGAAAACTATCAATTTAAAAGACAGTTTGGTAGGTGAATGACTTCTAACTTACGAAAATGACACTAAACAAAGACTCCCTAGTCCTGTCTTTTCTCTGATTATGATTTTAATGATAATGGAAGCACCCGTACATCTGAGTCTCACAGTTTTTTGGACTTATCGAAGGCTAACAGCCATCCTCTGGTTTATTCTGTTCTTTTAGCTTGGATCCAAGCTTGTCGGTTTTCCTCGCTGAAGTCTCAGAGCTTCCCTCTGCCTGTGTTGTGCCGATCCATGCCGCTTTGAAACGTGGATGAGATGGCACTGGTGTAGATGTTGTGACCTCCTTGTCATCAGAGTCATCAAAGCTGACCTCCTGAACAGCTTCCTGCTTCTTAAATGAATCTCGTCTCTCAGACAAGTTTAGCTTCCTCATAACCGCACCGCCGGAGTCCCTTGCTCGTTGGCCAGCCAGGTACAACCCTTGCCTAGCATGGTCACCGACACACACAAAACCTGAGGCAATGTCACTAGTTTGTGACTCGAGTCCCTCAGCTTCACTCTGGGGAACTTCCACAGTGTGTCTTCGAGTGGAGAAGGCCTTTTTGTCTCCATGTTGGGCACCGGAGGGCCTCTCAGATGAATGAACCCTGTTCAGCAGTGGCGAACGAGGTGATTCTGCACTGCGGGGACACACCGTCTGTCTCACGATGGTCGGCGGGGACATCATCTTATTATGAAACGAGTGGAGGCTTTTAGGAACTCCGGTGAGGGAAGATGGAGAACACTGTGGAGACAGAGGCTGTGAGGAGGGATTGCAGGCGAGGGGAGAGGGGGGAATACTGTTGGTGGACTTGCAGCGGCCTGCTTTGCTATAGCGGAGGCCAATCTTGGATCCCAAAACGTGAAGGGAACTTGGTCGACTTTGAGGGATGGGTGAATTCGGAGAGCTTGAGCAGGGTGAAGAACTCTGTGGAGAGTTTGAATCTGTGGAGAGAGTACAAACAATGCTAATCACTGACATACTACTTAAAGGGGTAGTTCACCCAAAAATGAAAATTCTGTCATTAATTACTCACCCTCATGTCATTCCAAACCCATAAGACCTTTTTTTAAAAAATATTTTTGATAAAATCTGAGAGCTCTCTGACCCTCCGTAGACGGGAATGCAACTGAAATGTTCCCAGGTCCAGAAACGTAGCAAGGACATCGGTAAAATAGTTGTCCATGTGACATCAGTGGTTCAACTGTAATTTTACGAAGCTACGAGAATACTTTTTGTGTGCAAAGAAAATAATAATAATATAATTTATTCAACAATTCAGTTACCGTCTTCCGCCATTTTGGAGAGTACCCCAGAAAGTAATCAGCGTTGTTTACATTCAGCATGCGCGCGCTGTCTACTGAATGTAAACAACGCTGATTACGTTCTGGGGTACTCTCCAAAATGGCGGAAGACAGTAACTTGGGGAGAAGAATTGTTGAATAAATCATGTTATTATTGTTTTCTTTGCGCACAAAAAGTATTCTCATAGCTTCGTAAAATTACGGTTGAACTACTGAACTATGGACTATTTTATCGATGTCCTTGCTATGTTTCTGGACCTGGGAACATTTCAGTTGCATTGCTGTCTATGGAGGGCCAGAGAGCTCTCAGATTTAATCAAAAATATCTTAATTTGTGTTTCGAAGATGAACGAAGGTCTTACGAGTTTGGAACGACATGAGGGTGAGTAATTAATGACAGATTTTCATTTCGGGTCAACTAACCCTTTAACAAATTAAAAATGAAATCTTTTTATTTATTTATTTAAAAACAATTAATAAAAAACAATTTACAGTTTAGTGCTCTAATGCTCCTCCAAACAGTGTAAAAATTATATACATTTTATATATACACTACGGTTCAAAAGCTTAGGACTGTTAACATTTTTTTATGTTTTTAAAACATTAAATGCGCACCAAGGCTGCATTCCTTTGATCAAAAATACAGCAAAATTGTAATAAAACAATGAACTCTTAATGTATTATCAAAATTAATTATTCCTGTGACAACAAAGCTGAATTTTCAGCAGCCATTATTTCAGGATTCAGTGTTACATGATCCTTCAGAAATCATTCTAATATGCTAATTTAAATAGAAATGTCATAAGAACAGCATTTATTTGAAACCAAAATCTTCTGTGACATTATAAATGTCTTTTACTTTAACTTTTTCTCAATTTTATGTGCCCTTGCTGAATGAAAGCATTCTTTTATTTCAAATCAACCCCAAACCTTTTGAACAGAAGTGTAGGTCAGTGACGCATAAGAGTATCCACAATAAAGTAAAGATCTAGTTTAAAACACATGTGCCAAGTTATATTAAATGAACTGTTTATATCAATGTTGGTTTCATTTGCTTTTGAAAAACTTTAAAGAAAACTGAAATGTCAAGTAGTGTAACTTTCAGGATTCAGTGTTACATGATCCTTCAGAAATCATTCTAATATGCTAATTTAAATAGAAATGTCATAAGCATTTATTTGAAACCAAAATCTTCTGTGACATTATAAATGTCTTTTACTTTAACTTTTTCTCAATTTTATGTGCCCTTGCTGAATGAAAGCATTCTTTTATTTCAAATCAACGCCAAACCTTTTGAACAGAAGTGTAGGTCAGTGACGCATAAGAGTATCCACAATAAAGTAAAGATCTAGTTTAAAACACATGTGCCAAGTTATATTAAATGAACTGTTTATATCAATGTTGGTTTCATATGCTTTTGAAAAACTTTAAAGAAAACTGAAATGTCAAGTAGTGTAAACATCAAGTAAAAAATAAATGTTTTGCATTAACTTAACAGTACTTTGAAAAGTTTTAAAATACATTTTAAGGGAAAAGTTTAAGCAAATATCATGAATTATTAGTTATTATTTCATAAATACTTTACGAACTGAACTAACCCTGCCTTGTCATAATAAAGGTCAAATTATCTGATTTAAAGACACTTATTGATGTTGACACACAATCATAAGCGTCTGCAGGAATCCTCATACAATATCACTCAGTGAAAAAAAGTTTTTCAAATATTAATAAGCCATGGAACGGTTTTGTTAAGAAATAAAACTACTTTTCAAGAATCATTTTCTATTCAAGAATTTGATTCCTTGAACGAGGGGTTATTATTCGAGGCATATCTAATTACAAACCGAAGCAGATAAGACTGGATCTGACAGTGAGAGAGAGTCTGAGTCATACCACATGACAGGTCTGGAGCTGGGCTTCTGCACGGGGTGTTGGGCCCAGGAGACAGGCTCGGCGTTGGAGAGTCAGACAGGCTGTCGTTAGGTGAGTGCTGAAAACCCGCTGAGAAACTGCGACTGTTCTGAATCCCCGGACTGTGTTTGGGCAGCTTCTTCAAAAGGTTTCGCCGTTTGCTAGAAAAGTTGGGCTTCAATTAGATTTTGTGTTTCAATGAGTTTTAACTAGTTTAAAATGTTCCAGAAGACACTACATCTTTCCAACCTGTCTTGACCCTCTTTCCTTTTACTCTTTTTACTGCGTCGTGCCATCTTCCCCTTTGAGCTGGTCTTTCTCGCAGGCCCTATTTTAATGGATGTATTCTCAAGAGGAGTCGTCTGCAGAGTCACTTTACTGCCACTCTACAAATGGAAAAATCAAGCATCTATACAAGTCCTTAATTAAAAAGCGCATGGACTGCCTTTAACTCTAGATCTATTTGAGAATCTCACCTTCAGCAGAAGCTCCACCACATCGGTGTGCACCAGACCCTGGATACACTCTCCATTCACGTGAGTGATGAGGTCACCAGCCCTCAGCCCGGCCTCGTGAGCAGGACTGCTGTCTTCAACGCTCTAGATCAACGGCGACACATAAAAGCGCATTTAAATGGGTCAAACCAAGAAAATGTTAGTACACTGGGTTCTGAGTATTGTTAACCATAGTGGGGAACCGAAATTAAATTATTTACTGAAACTGAAATTAAATTTTTGCTTTAGCCAAAAACATTTATGGCTTTCCTTGGGTATTAAAAAAAAAAGTAATATTATGTGACATTGTTTATATTGTGTCTTTCTGCAGTTGAAACACTGATTGAGCAATTATATGAAACATTTCACTAAGTCGTACTGTTTCTTTCAATATACCTTCTGATGTTCATTTTTGTTTATTTCATGCTATAACTAGTAAGGAAAAAGAAGAGATGTTCAGTTCACATGCTGCTTGAACTGAGGCAATGAGTTTCAGTCAATGATTTCGGCCCGCCAAAGCTGTTTAGGCAAAAACCAAAAGTTTTATTTTTTTTTGGGTGCATCACTAGTTAACTATGTTATAGAGTGGAGTGATTCACGCTGCATCCATAATACCCACCCAGACCATGTGGTGCACCGTGTAGACATCAGTGTCGCCCATGTAGACCCGAATGGCACGGAGCGCAAAGCCGTACTTCCTCCCAGAGCTGTGGATGACCACAGGAGGACGAAGACTGCTTACGCTGAGAGAGAGGTCTCGGTTGGGGGAAGAATCCCGAGACGAAGGATTGGATGAGAGGGAGTGTGAAGACATGGGGCTTGTCTGGAGCCCACCAGGGATGTCATCTACAGCGATAATACATGATCATATATAAGAGAAATGCCTCATAATAGCTGCAATATCCACACATTGGTATTAAATATCTAACACCATGTTTGTCAAGTCATGTTTCGCTTTCATCTACGTCAATAAGCTCTCTGTTCCTCTCAACTGTCCATTGTTCTCTTGAAACCACCTGCTTCACTTGTTTATTGTTGTAGTCACATGAATTACAGTTGCCTTCAGTGTGATGGTATCACATGATGGTACAACGTCTACATGAACACATCTGAGCTCACTGTACCTGCTGTGACGATGAGGGAAAGGCCAGACACGGATGCAGACTTGGGGACTTTGCATGTAAATGGTGAGCGTGGCTTCTCTGGGGTCTCCTGCTGGAGCCCGAGGCGACGCGGACCCTTGTGGTCCCTGCGATTAGTAGGTCTTGTTCCAGTGGAGTTACTGCGCAGACGAATTCGCCGGAGATTTGAGACAAGACCTTCTGAGAAAAAACAAATACATAAGAAAACTCAAATTGAGAATGAGCATTTACAGACTGACCAAGTCACCCTTTAATTTGGCCAAATATTAGATTAAAATATGCACAAAAACTGTTACCCTCATCCTCAGGAAAAGCAAAGTGTGGCATAGCCTCAAGGCTCTGAGTGCTGTTCAAAATTAGAGGACTAGTGCCCCTCTCAGGCTGAGAGGAACTGGATGATGCTCTCGGCCTCGGACTTGGACTGATTGAAAAGAAATATAACAAATTTTGACTTCAGGCAACTAAACAACATTTTGAAGACACAAGAATAAAAATACCTAGAATCATACAAAAATTATGACTGATTGAATATACACTTTGGACACATTTTTATTGCTTGTAAAAAAAACTGCATTATATCACTTTTCAACAGTGGTATACTACATGATTGTCACCAGTGTTATGGTCCCACTTAATATTAGGTGGCCTTAACTACTATGTACTTACATTTAAATTAATCATTTGGTACAATGCACTTATTGTGTACATACATCTCTTTACATTGTACTTATATTTTTTAAATACCTATATGTAATTACATCTGTAATTAATTTCTTTAATTACATTTATAATTACACTGTTGACCCATCCCTTACACCTTAACCCACCCTTAAACCTACCCATACCACCAAACCTGTCCCTATCCTCACCCATATCCCACCTCAATAGCAGCAAAAGTGTGTTGCAATACAATATGAACACAATAAGTACATTGTACTTATTTTTTGATGCAAGTACATAGTAGTTAAGGCCACATAATATAAAGTGTGACCAGTGTTATTTTAGAATTATTTATGTACACTATTATAATTTTATTTTTTTATTTTTGACTTCAATTTTAGTTCTATATTTATTTTATATCTATTAGATTTGTAAAAATATTTCTAAATAGATTTAATTTATTTTTAACTTTAGATTTCAGTTAACAATTTTTTGTATTAAAATGTTTAAATATGTTTATACATTTTTTCAATTAACAAAATAATTTTTTTAATGTTTTAGTTAACAACAGCAACACTGATAGTCACAAGAGATAATACATTTAAAAATTATAGTTGTAATTATTTGATCTTCTTATTGCATTGTGATAAATTAACCTGAAGTAGAGTGTATTGTATTAAGTCTCTTTCCAGAGGTTTTCTTCGAGGCGTTGTGGTTCCAAGACGATTCTAGGACACAAAATATGACACAGAAAACTCAAGAACAGAACAATACAACATCTATTTGACGGAAATTCAGATGTCACAAGTTAAAAAGATCATAAACTGGTCTAGATCATAAACAGTTTTTTTTCTCCACAAATAACAGTTAAGTCAACTTAACATAAAGGGGTGGTATTATGCTTTTTCAACTTTAGTTAAACCTAGTATGAGAGCCTGTTCTATTACCCCCCAAAACAAAATCAAGACTTTGTAAAAGAGCATAATAGGACCCCTTTAAGGTCAGTAAGATTTATTTTTTCCAATTTAATAAAACCTTGCTAAATAACGGTAAAGATATGCTACAAATTATTTCTGTTGAATACTGTTCTTTTGAACTGTCTATTCATCAAAGAATCCTGAAAACATGCATCACAATTTCCAGCAAAATATTAAGCACCAAAAAGCTTTTCAATATCAGAAATGTTTCTTGAGCAACAAATCAGCATATTAGAATGATTTATAAAGACACTGAAGACTTTAGTAATGATGCTGAAAATTCAGCTTTGCATTACAGGAATAAATTACATTTTAAAATACAGTAAAATAGAAAACAGTTATTTTAAATTGTAAAAACTATTTGAAAATATTGCTATTTTTACTGCATTTTTAATCAAATAGATGCAGCCTTGATGAGCATCTTTCAAAAACATCTTATGACCCAATGGTAGCACATTCAGATTTTACAACTGCTTTTAATGTGACCCATCCAATCTCAACTATAATGTACTACTATTCTGAGACAGTGTGAGAATCTGAAGTTGTTTCGATGGCAGACTTGAGCAAAGTAAGTAAAATTAGATCAAATTAAAAGTTAATTTTAAACAAAAAAATTAAAGGTTTACTACACATGTATGTGTTGAATTTTCACCAATATTACTGCAATGCACATTTGCTATTTCATTTTACAGCTATGCAATTAATCTTTTGAAAAAGAGACTTCTGAAATAGTTTGCTCCTTGACTGGGAAAGAAATTCTAAGCTTGAACCTCTTGGAAAGAAAAGTATGAGACCTCCAACAGTGTAGAGAAACAGTGAGCCATTTTAAGATTTTGTCAAGCTTTGATTTATTTTCTTACCTCTGCAGTGTCACCCAGTTCTCTGCTTGGGCTGCCTGAGTTGTTGTGCTCAAGCTGTACCATGTCTGAACCCAAAGACAAGAGAAAACTCATTCACTTGTTTGCCTAAGGCTAACATTTAATTACCCTTTACAACATAGACAAAAACAAATAATTTAAGGGTGAGGTGCTAGATAAATCATAATTATACCCTCCAGGGGGTCTCGGGTGAGACCCAATTGGCTGATGATGTATCGGGGGATATCAGTCTTGATGCCCTGGCCAATTTTTGCATGGTCTTCTGCAACTTCAAGACGCTGATAAAACTCCTCAGGGTCAAACTCCTGATGGTTAACAGAAACATGGTGTGTCAGCATTATATAAATGGCATTAGACTGAGTCCCAGTCTTCACACTGTAATTAATTACAAAAGGTAGATTAACCACAGGTGGTTTTCAAAATGCTATGGAACCCTCAACATTCTGCTGAGATTTTATGTGTGGGATTATATATATACACACAGGTGCATCTCAATAAATTAGAATGTCGTGGAAAAGTTCATTTATTTCACTAATTCAACTCAAATTGTGAAACTTTTCACAAACAGACTGAAGTAGTTTAAGTCTTTGGTTCTTTTAATTGTGATGATTTTGGCTCACATTTAACAAAAACCCACCAATTCACTATCTCAACAAATTAGAATACTTCATAAGACCAATAAAAAAAAAACATTTTTAGTGAATTGTTGGCCTTCTGGAAAGTATGTTCATTTACTGTACATGTACTCAATACTTGGTAGGGGCTCCTTTTGCTTTAATTACTGCCTCAATTCGGCGTGGCATGGAGGTGATCAGTTTGTAGCACTGCTGAGGTGGTATGGAAGCCCAGGGTTCTTTGAAACGTCTAGCTTTGCGGTCTCTCTCATTTTCATTTGGATGCACATCTTGCCACATTGTTTCTCTCTTATAACCTCATTATTTCTCACTAATAACCTAACTGAAGCAGCACATGCCCTTGATACGAATTCTAAAAGTGACGCATGTTTAACTGTCAACTTGAGCTTTGAATCCGTGGCGGAAGGAAGTAGTTCCACACAAAAGAGGGTTTTATTAGGCACTCCGTTTCTTGTTTAATAACACACATGTTCCGTTGATCTGTTGTATAAACGCAATATCACTCTCGTACTCGAGCAATACCAGCTCTATATCAGCGGCTGTGATTGCCTCGATTATTATTCGAATTCGAAATTATAATAATAATTTTTTGACACTACTTTTGCTGTAGTGTGTCATAGCAATTTTGCCATTAATTGTAATAATCCAGTGAGATTTTTGTTTGCACAAGGAGTCTGACTACAGCCAGTGCTCCACACAGAGATCTGATCTCATCATCTTCCAGTCTGTCTGGAATACATGAAGAAACAGAACAAACTGAAACTAAATCCAGAAGAACTGTGGCAACGTCTCTTAAGATGCTTCAAGAAACCTTACTGCAAAGCTACCTGAAAAACTATGTGCAAGTGCACCTAAGGCAAAATCTGCTTTAAACCCAAAGGATGGTCACACCAAATGTTGATTTAATGTAGTTAATAGATAAAGAAAATCTATTTATGACATTATTTTGACAGCATCCTCATTTTACAGCATTTATAAACAAGTGCCTAATACTTTTAACAGTGCTGTAGCTTTGCAGCTATATATATATATATATATATATATATACTATATATATATATATATATATTATATGTACTTTTCAGAACCATAAATTAAAAATGGTATTGGGGTCTCTTAGACCCAAACCAGAAAATAAGGTTTCCATGTGATAAATATAAATTCTTCTTAGTACAGAATCACAGTGTTAATCATCTTTTTACCAGACACTCCAGTAGTCTTGCTGGTCTGGAAATAATGATTAGAATCTTCTTCACGAGTTTGGCAATTACAGTCACTTCCTCACTCTCAGAGCGCTCATATGCCTGTGGGTAAAAAAAAAAAAACACTCAGGGCCAATGCAAATAAACTTTATGAGCACAAAACAAAACAGCCTACATTTTTGCATAAAGTTTGGTAGACATTACCATGAGTCAGATCTCAAATGGTAAAAGTTACAGAAATAAGTGACCCAATTTACTGTGAAAGGACAGAGAGAAGTAATCATGGAACAAGACCATAAAACCCCCTCAAGCTCCCAATGACATTTAAGACAAACAAGTCATTTAAAGGAATAGTTCACCCAAAAATGACATATTTGTCATTTTCAATTCACCCTCATGTCACTTCAAAACTCCAAAATGACAGCATTTTTTGTGCGGAACACAAAATAAAACTATGAAGAATTTTGTAGCTCTTTTCCATCAAACAGTTTATGTTGACAACGTCATTCATTTAAAATTATATAAAAAAATTTTTTAAAACCTGCCATAAGCAAGCAACTTGGAAAGGTAAATGGAATTTATTGCACCACGACCTGTTTCCTCTTGCTTAATTTAATCAGCCTCTTCCCTTCATTTGCTATTCATGACTTCAGAAACATGAAGCAAAAGCTCCTCAGGGAGAAAAAAAAAGTCTCTCACTTGCCCTAATTAACCATCCTTCCCTCCAGTGTCGACATGACTGCCTGGGCACACAAACACTGCAGATGACTAGTGTGCAATACTGCAATACTCTTCTCGTCAGACTCTTTCCAGAAAACTTCACATGACAACAGCAGCTTGGTATGAGGAATAAAAGCTGCCAGTTTATCTTAAAACAAACACATGGTAACGTGTGCCTGTACAGAGACAACATATTTCCATCAAATGAAGATACTCCAGTGCTTCAGTGCAGGATTTTGCCGAATGTCATTTTCAGATGGAATATGACAGAAACAGTGCTTATTAAAAGAATCATTCAGGACTTCAGGGGTCTTATGTCTGGAGCCATAAGGCTCTCAGTCAGTAATCATTCAGCAAAAATGCTTTTATAAAGACGGGCTGTGGCAGTATTAGTGATTCAGCTGAGAGTTGGAAAGAGAGCATTGAACCACCCAGCATGAACTACAGCACGGTCATGTTGTTGCAAACTAGGGATGTCAAATGTTGAAACTAGCATAGAAACGAGCACTGAAAGGAAGCTGCTTTTGAACACACATGATTTCTGCACATGCTCCGTGAAGAGAGCTTGTACCCAGCGGTGATGCGGCTGCACATGTAAGTGGTCAAAAGGCAAGTCTTGGCAAGACGTTCATGTAAATACAGTCAGTATGGCCTAAGTGCAATGTAAACAGGCAGGGCAAAAAAAAAACGCCTGGATATTTTATTACGTATGTGTTTTACGTAGCTAATATTACTGAAACAACACTGATCAAACAAAAGATAGAGGATAAAACCTTTCATTGCTTTGGCCTGGATAACTTTAGTAGCTCTAGTAAACTCTAGTAAACTCAAATGTTGACACAATTACCACAAGTCAAACTCCGACAGCATCGAATTAGTATGATTTTAAAATATCTCATGATTTTAAAGACTGTATCAATAATTTAAGTAGTTTTATTACACAATTGATACTGCCATTAGATATTATAAAAACCTTGGGCATGGTTTACTTAATCTGGATATTTTTCTATTGTTTCAGAGTTATTTATTATTTTAGAGATATTTGTTTCCGATGATTATAACCATTTTTTGTTGACACGTTCTTGAATAATTTCTTGTTTAGCCAACTTTATTTAATTGACATACACTACTGTTCAAAAGTCTTTGGTCAGTATGATTGCATTTGGTGCTCAAGAAACATTTATTATTATTTTCAAATGTTGAAAACAGTTGTGCTGCTTTATAATTTTTGTAAAAACTGGGATAAATAGAAAGTAAAAAAAAACTGCATTTATTTTAAATAGATTTGTAACATTATAAATGTCTTTAATATAATGTGTCCTTCCTGCATAAAATATGAATTTCTTAAAATAAATAAATAAATATAACCATCAGCAAAGATTTGAACGGTGGTGTACAGTACACTACTGTTCAAAAGTCTTTGGTCAGTATGATTGCATTTGGTGCTCAAGAAACATTTATTATTATTTTCAAATGTTGAAAACAGTTGTGCTGCTTTATAATTTTTGTAAAAACTGGGATAAATAGAAAGTTTAAAAAAACTGCATTTATTTTAAATAGATTTGTAACATTATAAATGTCTTTAATATAATGTGTCCTTCCTGCATAAAATATGAATTTCTTAAAATAAATAAATATAACCATCAGCAAAGATTTGAACGGTGGTGTACAGTTTTGTTTTAATATAAATTATTTTCATTAGTACTTAATTTAGTAGCCTAAATTATTCAAGAAAATGATTTTTTTTCAGTGAAATACTAGTATTGAGTAACAAAATTCTGGTCTTTTGTGACATTGCGATCTAGATCTATGAAAACCAACTTTTTTTAACAGATACAAATGTCAACAAAATGTCATTTTTTACTTCATTACAGGTATGGAATATGTTTCCACCTCATGTAGGAAATTTTCTAATTTTTCCTGAAGTTCCACAAAGTAGCTGGTTGTGATGAGCCCCTTTCTGGACTTCTCCAGACAGTCTCGGACGAGCTCAACCAGCTGGTGTTGAATGAAGCCCAGCACTCCATCAGCAAGAGGAGGAGCGCTGTCTGGGGAGTAGTCTGCAATCACTGCCAGCAAACGCCCCTCCATCTGAGCCGTAGCCTGCCAGAGAGATAAAACGCTGTGAGACTGCGTAGGTGACAATTGCCGTTTGTTTTGTTTGGACCAACCAGGCCACCAATTTTCCCACAGCCACAATTTAAACAAAGTAAACAACATGTGATGACATGACGTGGCGTCCACGTCCATGATGAAAAACAACATTTAAATGTCAGAGCTCAATTACCTTTGGAAACCGTTCTTTGTAGACGTGATTCATCATCACAATCTCGTTATCAAAAGAGCCACATGTCCGCCCAGGGCTACAAAACAAAACAATACTTCAGTTACATTAAACTGATCACATCTACTTTTATAATTTTACACAAATAACATTAAATGAATAGTTCACCTCACAATTCTTTCATCCTTTACTCACCCTCATTTCATTACATACCCTGTTCATGACTGACTGACTTCTATGAAACATAAAAGAACTGTGAAAGTCTTGGTTGCTTTTTTCAGTGCAATTACACTGAATGGGGACTGAAGACACCATAAAACAATTAGAAAGGTTCTCAGTATGACTTGTGCACCAGTGTTATTATATTTTTTAATATATACATTAAAAAAATTATTTAAAAAATGGTTTCAGTGATTTAAATAAATCTGAAATAAAATATATTAGATATAGATAAACATAAACCTAAAATTATAAATGCTGTCTTTATATTTAAATATAATATTCAAAAGCACTAATAAAAAATATATAATGAAAACTAAATAAATAAATTATTCTAAATATTAATAAATACAATAATAGCAAGTAAAAATATACTAAAATAACAATGTTGTGCAGTATATTTGAAGTCTCCACAGATCTTATGGTAACTTTGTGTGAGGAAAATGACCAAAATTTATAACACTTTTGCCTCCTCTCTAAAGCTTCAAACCCCATTCATTGTAATTACATGAAAAAAAATCTTCCAAAGTCTCCCAAAATTTCCCCTATAAATTTATAAATAAAGTGATACAAGTAGTATAATTTTATTGGGTCATATTTTTGAATTACCAGTTTGCCAGAGAAATGAATCATTGTTTGAAACATTAAATCTGTATGGATTAGCCATGCCAAATGTGTCAAGCAGGGCGGATTGTTAAGCATTAGCTAATTACAATACGGTGTTAGCAAACTTTTTCCCCTGACTGTATAAGAGCAAGTAAGTGAGTAATACTCTGGCACGTACAAGCCAAACTAATCTTTCATCCTTATTCACTTGGTATCATGAAATTCAAAAGTTAGAAATAAGATTTCACATTTCTACACAAGTTTAGCTCTTCACAAGCTAACCGAATTGCAAGATCTCTATGCAAATGCAGCATTTCACATTCAGCTGATTTTCTCTAAATCTTGTTTTTTTTCTACAACAAATAGAGACCTAAGGCTCCGTGAGCGAGGACGGAAAGGCGAGGGCTGTCCATCCTCATCTGCCACACTCTCTGAGCTCCTGAAATGCTTGAAGAGGCGATGGAGGTCATCTGGGGTGGGCTGAGAGGGCAGCTGGTGCAGGAGCTCCTGTGAGGAGGAGGAAGACTAATGCAGAAGAAAGAGTGAGAGAGACAGAAACAGCCAGATTCAGACAACAAATCACATTTACGTGTGCCTGTTGCGTCACCCTAACATTATGGATGTGTAAAAATATAACAACAGTTGTTTAGCAACGAATATACAAAAATCTGCATAGTATGCTCAGATTGCATGAAACACAAGTGCTGAGCATCTGACAGTCTAAAGCTGATTATTAGTGTGTGCAATTATGCAATACAACTACAGGACAGGATGCTTTCCATTCTGGTCTGTAGCTGTCTGCGGTATAGATGGTCATTTAAAACTGAAAATCTCGGGAAAAGAGAATAAGTAGAAGAGCACATGACAGGACCAGTGCTGGAAGGAGGAAACCAGAGAAGCTTCACAGCTTCCCTCTGAATAAAGTCTTCACTGACACTAGCTCAATAGGACATTGTTAAACAAGGCTGACCTCATCGCATGAGCCATGAATGGCGATATATCATTCCAAAACAGAGAAAGGGGCTATTCTTTGTATGATTTCCTTTCAAATAAATCAATGAAATTAATCAATTTCCACCACTGAGAATTACCCACAATGGTCAACCCTGTAGTTAAATAACTACAGGTTAAATAACAAATGACACTGACCAATGGAATTCTATGAATTTCAAGGCATTTTCATGGCAAAGACAGCGAATAATCAGTTCAAATTACATAATTAAAATTACTAAACATATTTAAAAGAGTATAAAGATTACTATTATGATTTTATCGTAATTTTATAGAAAGCAATATCTAGCCAATTATATTTTAGAACAGAACCTATGATGAAAAAAAGGTATATTAATTAACAATATTCCCCATAATTTTCCATGATTTTCTTATTTTATTTTATTAATTTCCATGACACTTTTTCAGGAATGGAAATCACCATTTTTCCACAATTCATATTTCAATGTTACTGTAGACTCTGACTACATGAACACTGTAAAGTGCATCAATATTAATAAAGAAATCTAGCATGCTGTGCACTTGTTACTCTCTTTTTCAACTAGCTGCACTAATTCTGCAGTTAAAGTGCACTCCAAAAGCAAACTATCTACAGATAACACATTTAATATACGATGGTTTAAACATCTGCTCTGTGCATTGTTTGATTACATAAAGAAAAACACTGCAGATGAACTGGAATGATGGCTCAAGAAAAGGAAAACAAAGAGGGTCTTTTCAGAAGAGTTGAGAGGGGCCCACTCACTGAAACGGCAGAACTGGGTGGATTGGTTCCATATCCAGAGGAGACAGATGCCACAGACCACCTTCGTGTGTCTGGTCTAAAATAGGACAGAGATACAAGAAAACATGTCGGTAAGGATGTTTTCCTTGAGATTTCCTTGAACCATTGAGATAGTTATACAAACTATTAAAGTGTAACACTGTAAAGTGCATCAATATTAATAAAGAAATCTAGCATGCTGTGCACTTGTTACTCTCTTTTTCAACTAGCTGCACTAATTCTGCAGTTAAAGTGCACTCCAAAAGCAAACTATCTACAGATAACACATTTAATATACGATGGTTTAAACATCTGCTCTGTGCATTGTTTGATTACATAAAGAAAAACACTGCAGATGAACTGGAATGATGGCTCAAGAAAAGGAAAACAAAGAGGGTCTTTTCAGAAGAGTTGAGAGGGGCCCACTCACTGAAACGGCAGAACTGGGTGGATTGGTTCCATATCCAGAGGAGACAGATGCCACAGACCACCTTCGTGTGTCTGGTCTAAAATAGGACAGAGATACAAGAAAACATGTCGGTGAGGATGTTTTCCTTGAACCATTGAGATAGTTATACAAACTATTAAAGTGCTGGTTGTTTTAATAATTGAACAACAACAACAAAAAACTTAAATCAGCCACATTAAATTCATATACACTACCATATAAACTAAAATTCTTCATATAAATAAAACGTTTGGGGGTCACAAGATTTTTTTTTTTAATATATATTTTTGAAAGAAGTCTCTTATGCTCACCCAGGTTGCATTCATTTCATCAAAAAACAGTAAAGATAGCAATATAGTGAAATATTACTACAATTTTAAATAACTGCTCTCTATTCTAACATATTTTAAAGTGTAATTTTTTCCTGTAATGACAAAGCTAAAACTTCAGCAGCAATTAATCCAGTCTTCAGTGTCACATGATTCTTCAGAAATCGGTCTAATATGCTTTGGTTTACAAGTTTGTCTGCAACATTTAAAATGCTATTTAAATAAAAAAACTGTTATTTTAGCTATTTTAATAAAAAATACACTAACAGCTAGACTAATAGAAAATAGTAATAAAATATCAAAACTTGAACACTTGAAGTTCTTTCAAGAACTTACATGACCTCTACCCAGTCATATTATTTATCCACACATAGATGCATACTTTTAGGGCACATTAAAGACACAACCAAAAACAACTCATTCAATTTTCATTGAGCTGTACAAGGAGGCTGGTAGGGTCCCATCATTTCAAACAAGCATTAATAAAAGCGGATGGAGCCTCAGTACATAATCACGGCAGCGTAAAGTAATGAGGCTACATGCTGACTTCACTATAATTGCTGTGACAAATGCCAAGCTTCCCATCCACGGTACAGCCTTGAGGGCAGCTGCAGCGAACGCAGAATCTTATTGGCCAGCTAGAAACCTTTCCACTCATTCCTTGCTTTTATACTGGCATTATGAAAGGGCAGATATAAGATATAACACAAAGGACTAATGCAAATACATTTGGAAATGTTTGTAGTACACAGTCTCATTCTGCTCAGCTCTTACCTACGTATGAATGGAAAATTGACCGAAGGACTGCTGGAGACATTTCTGGGACTGTCCAACGGACTGCTGCCTGTAGGAAACACACCTTCTATGATCAACATGCACATTATGGTTCTTTTACAGAGTTAATGGATGCTAAAGTGGTTCTGTATTGCCTGGCAGTCATTTTCCAGGCTTTGTTGACAGTGTTACTGGCATTGGCATATTCAAACAGTCGGCTGGATGTGCAAGCATGTTATGCTACCCTATATTTATCATCAAGCACAGTGTAAATCAAACATCATTATCATAATTGAGAGAGAAGCTAAAATAAGTAATTATAGCTACCAGTTGGCAAAGGAAGGGGTGAGAGCGGTCTTGATAGAGTAGGTGAGGGAGCCAAACTCTTCCTCTTGTTCCGGTTACTGTAGAAAGAAAACGCTTGTTCTTGTTAAAGGCAAAAATACTCCGTTTTCACAACACACATCATTATGAAACCCATCTATAGGGATGGTCCGTTAATGTCTCTAGTACTGGAACACAACCTAACAATGAGTTTACAAAAACATTTAGTTAGACCTGGTGTCACTGAATCAACGTTGAATGTCTTCGGCTTCTTTGAACAGGCCTGTGTACATTTATTATATTGTAGAATTGATTGTGACAATTGGCATTAAAGACTTTGAACTCAAAGGTAAACTCGGTAAGGTTTCGTTTAGCTGGCTCTTATTCATCCCAATAGTCACATAGCACCATTGGTTTTTGGCTTTATATTGACACCTTTTAGCCTAGATGCATTCCTTCATCTTCAGAACACAATTTAAGATATTTTTGATGAAGTTTGGCAACTACCACGTTCAAGGCGTCACATGGACTGATGTCACAATGGCCCATTTTAATGATGTCTTTACTACCTTTCACTAAAATATCACAAAATATCTTAATTTGTGTTCTGAAGATGAACAAAGGTCTTACAGGTTTGGAACGACATTAGGTTGAGTAATTAATGACAGAATTTTCATTTTTTGATGAACTATCCCTTTAAGGTTTTGTTTCATTTTATTTGTTATATGGTTTTCAATGGCAGTTTGTTGAATGGAGGCAATTTGACCGCGCACTCACAATATTGTGCAGTTGCAGGTCGTCATTAATGGTTTTAGACATTTAAAGTCATGTGACATTAACATGGCAGCACCCATGAAGGGGCGACCCTCTCTATGCAGAATAAAACAGCTTTTTCCTTTATCTCATGTGAGCATTCATCAATTGAATTAGATACATACACATATTAAAGCACGGTTTCTTTCTCAATATGTAAAACTTTTTAAATTTGCAAATATTTGCATCGTTCAACATTTACATGCTTTTTATTATACTTTTTCTTTAAAATCATTTAGTACATTTTGTTCTGTTTATATTAAAAATAAGTATTAAAAATAAACATTAAAAAAAACGAATTTCACCTCAACGCCCTTAGAACTTTTGACTACAAATTAGCCTACTATCGAGTACACTAACTACACTTTGTTGACAAAGACTTCAAAACGAAAGATAACAATGACACAGTCATCACAGACCCTCCATACATACGGTTAAACTGTATACCAACATTATGTAAAGACTAGACGACAGAATATGACCATCCACCGCCAACAGGACAATGAGCAGCAGACGCTCAGCCGTACATGGGCCACGTTTACTATCGGAAACAAGAACGGGCAGGGTGGAAAAACTGTGTGTATGCTCTCCACAACGAGATCGAGAACGTTAAAGCGGATATTTTCAACCATCATAGTAGTTATGTGGGATTTTGAAAGACTGATCTAGTTTATCAAGCACATTTCTCGCGGTTGCGCCTGTGGGATTTTTCCAAGTTAGAGCAAGTTTGGCGGACCAACCTTGACGATTAATAATCAGTCACAACGAAAACATACAGTAGCATGCTTAAACTCGTCGTTACCTCTTGGGTCGTTTGACTAAACCTCCTGAAACGAACTGACTTTTATAACTCGGACACACCGTCCAGTAATTCCGATCAGACATGATGTCGGTGTGCTCGTCTTCGTTGTCCCCGCGGTTAACAAATCCTCATCGATGAAACACCGCAGCATTGCGACGAGTAAAAGCAGTGAAGTCTAATGTAATTGCCAGGCGAACTCCATGTCGACACAGACTCCATTGCATGCAGTAACGTTAGACAGAAAGCGCCTTAAGTACAGCAGCGCGATGCCATCATCGTCGCGTTATTTTCTCACAAGTGACACATTGCCACATTGGTTTGGAAAATGCCATCGTCTGTATATACTCAAGCCCTGTCACCGCTAAACGGCTGCTGCTCCCAGGTTTAAAGGTATCGCAACACAACTGTAACGATTTCAAGTTTAGTGCAACAATAAAAGAAAAGCGGAGTGGAGGAAGTTGTCATAGAGTCTGACTGAAAGAAGGGGTCTTTGGTGGGGTTTGAACGTCACCGTGCCGGTGCTACGAGATTTTCGGTTTCAGTGGGCGGAGCAAACATGAATATTCATGAGTTTCCCGGACATGCGCGTGGAATCAGGTGGATCTGAGAATTTCAGTTCACGCCCCTTGTATCTCAGCAGGTTTAATGGAATATTTAAAAAAAGGTAAATATTTTACAGCGTTGCACAAACCTATGCCTAAACTACATTTGTTCATCATTTTCTAACAGTTTATAATGTTTTTATTAGTCACTGACTGAATGATTGCAGACATTAAGCACACTTAAAGGGGTCAAATGATGCTGCTAAAAAGAACATTATTTTGTGTATTTGGTGTAATGAAATGTGTTTATGCGGTTTAAGGTTAAAAAAACACATTATTTTCCACATACTGTACATTATTGTTTCTCCTCTATGCCCCGCCTTTTTGAAACACGTAGATATTTACAAAGCTCATCGGTCTGAAAAGCGAGGTGTGCTGTGATTGGCCAGCTATCCAGTGCGTTGTGATTGGCCGAATACCTCAAGCGTGAGACGGAAATGTTACGCCCCTTGCCATACTGTGATGATGCCCTGTCAGGCCGGAGCGATGATTCAAAAACATGAAAACCCATTATAAACGAGGCATTTGTTGCATCCAGTGGGGACATAATTATAGATTATAATGACTTATACTGTCTTTTTACGTGTTGCGTTGCATCGCGCAAACATAAAACCATGTCTGCATTTGTGATCGGAGAAATGACAAACAACAAGCCCTACTCTACACTGCTCAAAAAACTCGCTTTAAATATAAAAAATATCAAATATAAAAATTCTTTAAATATAAAAAACAATCTGTGAGTCAGAACAGCCGGCATTGTAGTCTTCTCTACCAGGATCAGTAAACAGTCCTCCATAATATGTGCTGCACACATCTGAATATTTGGGTTGAAGTGTTCTGGAACAGTGTTGTAAATACAACTTAACCACTGATTTCTAGTCGTGTCCATTTTTGGAAAGTCAAACAAAGTAGTTTCACTTTCACAATGAAACACAGCGTCACACACGGTGGCCTACAGTGAGGAACGGCCGGAGGGCTAGAGTAAACAGAGGCGGTGGGCTTGAGAATGGCGCGGCCAGCAGATTCGACGAAGGTGGCTTGCGGCAACCACATGTGACGACCCCGGGCTGGATTCCGCTTGGTATGACGAAGCAATATCGTCCTCTTTTGGAAGGCCAAACAAAGTAGTTTCGCTTTCACAACGAAAACACACAGCGCCTTCACGACATGGTGGCGGCAACAACAATACTACAGCAAGAATAAAAGCTACGCCTTCCTTCTTTGCGTGAACATTTGGGCGACGTTATGCAAATCTTGTGGGGGCGTGTTAGAACGAGCCGTTTTAGGTAGGCGTGGCTGACTCTTAACTTTTATAAAGAATATCTCTTTGGATTTGAAACTTTAGTCTTTGCAACTTTACAGATATTCTTTATGCACCAAGAGCTTGTAACACTCCAAAGAGAAAGGAAAAATTGAAATCGCATCATATGACTCGAATATCGAATCGAATCTTAAAAATATTCTTAAATAATCGAATAAATACCGATAGATATAAAACAGTAGATATTAGACAGATAATAGATTATTACATATCTACACATGTAGATATTGCAGACAGATAAATAATTAACTCATGTCCTGTTATTATTTTTTTCTGACAAATTATTTCTTATAATGCTTAAAACGTAAAAATATTTCATGTATTTTGAATATGTATATTAATAGATATATTAATAGAATATTGATTTAAATATAAATACAAAAAATGTCAAGAGTTTTTGATATATGTTTTTTAAATTATGATATCTATTAGTGCAAACATTAATTTAATTTGCTTCGCATGCATACTTTTTAAATGAATTAAAAATTCCTCAATGCAGACTTTTTGATTTTTTTAATATTAATACAACATAAATACTAAAATTGTCAAAAGTGAATTAAAATTAATGAATGAAAGTATAATGGAAAGTAAATGGAAGCTAAAAATGACAGTGACAAAATATTAGAGTAAGAAGCCTACTCACATATTTCCTCTGCGTGGAAGGCTCAGTTCCTTCTGGAAAGTAATAAAGACTGAGTTAATTTAAATAACTGAAGTCATGCGTATCAAAGTGTGGTTTAATGGAACCACAAATTTTGCTTTTAATATTGCATGAAAATAAAAAGCTTGAGTAAGAGGGGTCTTGGATTTCAAGAGAATTAAATAAGATGGGGAAATTAGGCCATGATCATACTCACAAAACAATAGTCAAATACTGAATTTTAAAGACTACACTACTTATCTTTGTGACATTGCTTTCAATTCTTTAAAACCTACATGAGTTCTGAACCAGAAACAAATCTTCTAGTCCACTTAGAGCTCAATCCTGAGGAAGATGCAAGGTTTGTCTTATACAAGGCAAACATTCACATTTTTCAGTTCAACACACTCAAACTAAACTGTAGTCAACATAATGCTACACAACTAATGAAAATAGAGCAAGTTTGATTTTGTATTTCTGGATCCAGTTTTATCACTGACTCTTGATTTAATGCTTATAAAGCTTTAAGGTCCTAATTCATAATTATCATAATCAAATTATGCTATAACCTCACAAAATTAGTAGAGGCCAAGTTCCTAGCCAGTCCTGAAAACTGAAGCTTCATTGTCTCATTGTCCCTTTTTGGCTGGAGAATCACTGTCAGTGGGCTCAGGCCACTGAATATTTGGATGGACATCAGAAAAATTCATCAGGAAATATGAGGCCAAATGAATACTTCATTAGTTGCAGGGCTGGAGTGTATAATCTTAAAACTTCTAAATGAATCCCATATAAGCTTAGCAGAAAAGCTTAAGTCCTTATGTGGAGACACACATAAATCATCCCCTTGCTATTTTCTTTAGCTCCATTACAAATAATGCTCAAGCCAAAAGCAAAACCATTTCCATAAATCCATTTGTGATGGAGGAATGACTATTACATTAATCAATACATGACTAAGATCCAAAGCTCAGCCTTATGGACACTCCTTATGCACCCTTCAGCTTTTAGATACATTTGCCAGCCCTCAGAAGTTGGAGATGTTTGGGCCAGCTAATTTTATTTTAACAGGGCTAGCTTTGGCTTTTACCATGCTGTCGTGTTCCAAGGGCACTGTCAATGTAGTGTACTTTGTCGCTTTGAATGAATGTCTTGTAGATGACCAATTACAAAGGTTGTCTTGTTTAGTCTCCGCCTGTTCTGCGCCTAACTTTTCCTCAAGGATGCTCTTTATTAAGAAATAAGCTACTCTTTCTGAAAGATGTGCTTTTAAAAAAGCAACTGTATTTATTTATATATTTCACAGTACTTGATTTTTGCCAAAGTGAAGCCCAGAAGTGCACTGGCTTCATTAAAAATAAAATCATCCAGTTTCATAGTAAACAAATAGTCTATACACTGGCATTGCACAATGATGTGAAACTCTAATAAAGCTCTAAAACATAAGTGCTGTGCCATCTGACATAGGTCAAAACTAGTGCTGTCAAACAATTAATTGTGATTAATCGAATGCAAATTTAAAGTTTTTGTTTGCATAATATATGTGTGTTCTGTGTATATTTATTATGTACATAAATACACACACATGCATGCATATACTGTATTTACATGTCTATATAAAAACATAACATATTTTTCTGAAATATACATGCATCTGTATATATATATATATATATATATATATACATAATAAATATACACAGCATACATACTGTACATATATTATGTAAACAAAAACTTTTATTTTGAATGCGATTAATCATTTGACAGCACTAGTCAAAACCCATAACCTTTGTGTCACTATGTTCTGTTTTGCACAATCACAAGCAGTTGTGGATGATGAAACAGCAAGAGTCAGAAATTCAGGTTTACCTCTGTGTAACAGGTTAGACCTGACATGTGTGGACAGAACATCAGACAGCCCATTCACAACAAGAAAATAACTGCAATCATACCTGACCAACATCCATCCATTTGTAACATCCTGATAGTAGATGTTGTAATTCTGTGTTACAATGTAATGGATTTATACATGAGGAAAGAAAGTATACTTCCATGTCTGGCTTCTAATGTTATCTTAATTCATTAATGATAATGAATGTAATTTTCATTCATTCATAATAATGAATGAAAATACAATGCTGACCAGACAGGGAAGGTTGCAACTACATCCATAAAAAAAAAAATTAGACCCAGATTTGTGACACACACGCACACACACACACACACACACACACACACGTTTACCTAGTTAATGGGGACATTGCAGAGACTTCTTGTTTTTATATTGAGCTAGTTCTAAATACTTTAAATGGGTCATATGATGTTGCTAAAAATAACATTATTTTGTGTATTTGGTGTAATGAAATGTGTTTATGCGGTTTAAGGTTAAAAAACACACCATTTTCCACATACTGTACATTATTGTTTCTCCTCTATGCCCCGCCTTTCTGAAACGCATCGATTTTTACAAAGCTCACCAGTCTGAAAAGCGAGGTGTGCTCTGATTGGCCAGCTATCCAGTGCATTGTGATTGGCCGAATACCTCAAGCGTGTGACGGAAATGTTACGCCCCTCACCATACTGTGATGCCATCTCCCGGCGTGATGAGACTAAACATTAAAACCCATTATAAACGAGGCATTTGTTGCATCCAGTGGGGACATAATTACAGATTATAATGACTTATACTGTCTTTTTACGCGTTGCATTGCATCGCGCTGTGTAAACATAAAACCATGTCTGCATTTGTGATCGGAGAAATGACAAACTACAAACGCTACTCTACACTGCTCAAAACTCACGTTTGAATTGTCAGTGGCAAATAGTTTAAATATAAAAAAGGTACTTCCAGTCTGACACACAGCGTCACACACGGCGGGCTAGAGTGAGTGGCGGCCGGCAGACTTGGGAACGGCGCGGCCGGCAACGCCCCCCTAAAACGGCTCGTTCAAACACGCCCCCACATATCTACCTCACTATCTTGGAAGATTAGCATAATGCCGCCCAAATGTGCAGCAAAGAAAGAAGGTGTGGTTTCAGGAACAATCAGTAGTGTTGATGCAGCCATGTCAGGGAGACGCTGTGTCTCAGTGCGAAAGCAAAAGCACTTTATATACCCCTTCCCCTTCCCCTACCCCTCCACCTACCCCTTCCCCTTGAAACAGAGTGTCAAGGGATAGGGGTGAATATATTCCCCTAAGAATTGGGACACCACTTAACTGTCTTGATATTTACTTTGAAAGCTGAAGCGATTATGGTAAGGGGCGTTACATTTCCGACGTGTGCTTGTGGTGTTCGGCCAATCACAATGCACTGGGTCAGCTGGCCATTCAGAGCAGACTGCGCTTGTCAAAGGAGGGGGCTTTGTTGAAAACAATGTGTTTGAGAGAGGCGAGGCATAGAGGACCTACAATAATCTACAGTATTTGAAAAATTATGTGTTTTTTGAACATTAAAGCATGTCAACATATTCTGTAACACCAAATACACAAAATAATGATCTTTAAAAAAGCATCATATGACCCCTTTAACCATAACTGTGTAATGTTAATCAGAGACCTGTGTTTAGGCGTGTGTTTATTGGTCGATTTGTTTGGGTTAACTTTAGCTACAGAAGTTTAGCTATGAAGATCCATAGAGGTCATTTACAGTTTTCTGTCTGGTAGCTGTACTTGTAATTAATGTGATAAACTTTACCATGCATGGTATCTCTTCATATCCGTTTTGCAATGCAATTGTTTTGAACTGACATTTGCAAAACTTTTTCATATATTGTACCAAGGATGTCAAATATATTAAATGTTGTCCCTTTCAATGTCATTGGTGCATACAGCTTCATATTTGTTGCATTTTAGCTTTTGATAAATGGAAAAGTTTTGCTAATGAAACATTCCCATTTTCAGAGTACTGGAATAATTTGGGCAGTTAGCCTGGCACTGTCAGTCATGGGATATTGTCTGTCACCAAGTGGCACCACAATGCTTTGATGTAACAGTGCAGCATTGATTGAAACAACATCACAACACAGCATAAGCTGCTCTTTGTCCCCCTCTGCTCTCCATTTATACACAGAACACAATCTTTAAATGTTTTTTAATGACCATTACAATGTGAATTCTTGGTTGTTTTTAATACCCAAATGATTCTGAGTGCACATTTTTTATTTTATTTAAATTTTTTATTTCATTTTAAATTTGTGTTTTAATGAACCAAATAGTTTCCTTTTAGTAATTTTTTTGCACATTATTTATTTATTTATTTTCTGTGGAGTTATTTGTTGTGGTAAATCAAGGGGAGTGTGGTCTTTACAGTCCACTGCTTACTGTCCTTTCCATTTACTGTCTGTGTCTGATGCACAAAGACAGGATCGTTTGTGCTTGTTAGAGTTGTTTGAGCATGACAATTATTGTATTATATCCGGCTTTTGAGGCTGAGCTTTTTCATGCTTCCTACCCAATTCATAATTCAAGAAATGTATCAATGTTATGAAATTGTTTATGACGAGGTCTAGCAAATGTATTAATTTTTAAGATTTTAGTACATTCATAATAGGTATAAAGATTTTTGTGACAGAATTTAGAGCTGTGACTCTCTGCAGTGGTTAAGGGGTTTTTGGAATTTTGCGTTATTTATTTATTATCTTATTTATGTCTTCCTGTACCTAAAAAAGTAACATTTTAATATTTTGGCTCTTCCAAAAACAGGCAATGTGTCTAGCTTTTTTTCTGTTCAGTGTTTGCTATTTTCCACAGTAACCACTAGAGGGACTAATTCCTCTATGTACTGTACATCTTAATAAAGGCCAACGTCTGACACCAAAAACTAGGTGTCAGATAAATGGAGATCCTCTTTCTTTATCATCCCCTCTCTTTATCGTGAAGCTGAGATTTGTGTCACTGTTGCTTACACATACTTTTACTAATGTATGGACTGCAGGGGAACAGATGGACAAACATTTTCATTAGGCTACTTTATAAATAGCAATGTTGCTAGAATGAACTATTAACCCATAGGGTGAACACAGAACGGCTCTATAGGTGGGTGTCCTACAGAGATGGAAATGAATGGGGGCATGAGGCAAAAAATGCCCCCCAAATTCAACATAACAATGCAAAACAATTAAGCCAAAACGATTATGGCTGTCATGATTAGTGAAATGTGAAAATGAATAAAACTTGTCGATTGCGGCTTTGCATTTGGATATGCACTAGTTTCTTTAAAGATTTCCTTTTACTGTTGTTTTTTTGCAGCGTTGAGCGCTATAACCAATCAAACACGTATTTGTTGAGCACATGAATGCAACCGCCAATCAGAGACGTTTAGATTAGTCATCGGTGAAGAAGAAATGCTGGGATTTTGTTTAGTGTGCGCTCCGACGATATTTTTCCATTTTTTCAATAAAGTTGTAAACAAGAAAGTGCACATACAATGTAAAAAAAAGATTTATTTTGCAGTGCAGACAGCTTCATTGATTATAACGGGAGTTGTTGCGAGATCGCTAGTGAGCTTGAGATGAACTCACTGACCATTGAAGTGAAGGGAACGTTCTTTGTTTGCTGTCTGTAATTTATTGCCAGTTTGAATAACAGTTTTGTTTTTCAATCTACTAAAATAATGTGAAGTCCTACATTTTCTATAAAAAAAAGCAATGAACTAATTTGGTTTTCGGCCTGTGTTTGAACTTGAATTATTCTGTTTCTCCACAATTAACCAATTGCAGTGCATTCTGTAAATCGACAACATTATAATAATTATTACAATATTAATGGCAATACTCGACCATGAGGATTTTGTCATAATATTGCAACCCTACCCGAAACATTACATCTATGCCGGCTTTAAGCAGCATTTAATAGTCTGTGTAATGTGTGATGTCATGTCAGGCTTTAGTTGGCCTACCACTTTGGCAATGTAAAGATGGCTTTTGTTGAAGCTAATCAAATTTTATTGGCAACAGAATACAGTATTCTGATTGATTGATTGATTGTGTGTGTGTGTGTGTGTGTGTGTGTGTGTGTACAGCTCCAAAGTCCTAAGTCCAAGACAAATTTCACTTTGGGGTGACCGTAAAAGTCATATTGACATGATGTCATTGTGCAGGGAATGGTTACTTGTACGTGAAGTTTCAGTGTGGGTGTAGATGAGCAGTCGTCTCCAGTGGGGTGTGGCCTGTACCTGTATAAATGAAAGCATGCCTGGAATGTCATTCATTGCACTGACCAACACAAAGACAGCACAAACAAAACGAACTTGCCATGCAGAACTCAGTAGCACAGTGCTTTCTCCTTTCTGTTGGGGCTGTTATTTTTAGCTCTTGTCTGAGAGAGTCTACAGCTCAACGGGAGCATGAGGAAACGTACCAGGGCCTGCAGCTTGAGGCTCTGAAGAGCATTATTCTGGAGTACCTCGGGATGGATGCGCCACCCGGGCCTGGTGGAAGAGCTTCTCATCAGGACCTGGTCAGGATGTACCGTCAGTATAGGAGAATGGGATACTTGCTTAAGGGCAACTCCAGTGAGGAACAGGAGCTTCAGCCAGCAAAAAGAGCCTCTACGGTGCTCTTTCCCACAACAGGTAAACTATAAAAACAGTTGTTATGTAAAGTATAGTGAAATTGTGTAGACTTAACTTTTATGTGTGGACTAAAAAATTTATATATTATATTTGATTTTATTCATATTCCTTGGACTCCAGTAGTTTAAAAATAAAATTTATAATTTTTTTTATACATTTATATTTAGTTTGCTTTGTCTAATTTCAATGTTTAATTTTCTTTATTTTTAACCAAATTTTAATGTTACTATAGATAGGTAGAAATACACATAGATTGATAAATAGAAAGATAAATAGATAGAAATGCTCACACGTGGATGGATAGATAGATAGATAGATAGATAGATAGATAGATAGATAGATAGATAGATAGATAGATAGATAGATAGAT